>NC_090271.1:161353374-161661916 GCF_040414725.1 Anabrus simplex
CATAATTACGGAGAAACCGGTAGCAGCTTTGATTTTTTAACGGGACTACAGTACCGTATACTAATATTTCACCCAATAGAACGTCCGCCTCCGTAGCGTAACGGTTAGCACTATTAGCTGCCGTCATCGGGAGTCCGGGTTCGATTCCCGGTACTGCCAGAAATTTAAGAATGGCACGAGGGCTGGTATGTGGTTAAAATGGTACATGCAGCTCACCTCCAATGGGGGTGTGCCTGAAAAGAGCTGTACCATCTCGGGATGAGGACACGAGTTTACTTTACCCAATAGAACAATTAAGAATCGAGCGACAAATTCAGTGATGTAGGTACTTTTGGAGATAGTAAAGGGTTTCAAATGTGTAGGCATTAGACAGAAAGAGATGTGCCACTCGCCTTGATGTCGGGTGCGTAGTTCTCGTGCTTGACTCACGTCGTGCTGATAAACACATTATCTCGAGGAGGGCCGGAGAAAAAGAAGTATGAAGTAGTCCTTCAGCATTTCGAAGTTACAAAGCTTTCGTTTCATTGACGTTGAATCGGAAAAAGGAGTGGATAACACAGTGAAATTGTAATAATTTAAGTTCTTTTTTGTCCTTCTTGTTAGTACAATGTACATGAGATGATATCGACAAATGTAAAATCCAATTAATGACGTGGTCATTGGAAAGAATGGATGCAAACTTAACGGCCAACATTATTGTTGGGCTCCTTGGTCGGTCCTCGTTAAAGCTACAGACATAAATAGATGTAGACTGGCAATGAGCAGCAGGATTCTGAAGCCGTAAGCGTGCGGGCGCCGCCATCTTACATCACTACACTATCCCGATGCATTAATGCAAAAAGTAGACGAAACGGGAATGTTGGACAGGAGATAATTAACATAATTTAAAGCACATCGAAATAATAACAATACTGATTTACTAGACCTATTAGCTCCTTAATTTTTCTGTTCAAAAAAAGAAACATTGGTAGGGCCTATATCAATTTACAAATGCTACAAAATCGCCATCCTCTTAAGACCTATTTATGGTCATACCTTTTTCTATTCAACTCTCTTACAGCATGATTCACATGTATTTTCAACGTTGCCTACGTTATAATACAAGGCCTGGAAATAGAGCCCGTAAAACGCTATGGAAGTGGTTACACTGAAGTTCAGTGCCGGGCCGCTAGGATCGCAATATTGCGCCCTGTCTACCAGGTTCGTGTCTTTAAACGTGTTTATTAACTGAGTTGGTTGTGAATGTATTATGTATTCGTCTGATGTTAAGCATTCGCAGTTGCAGTCATGGTTTATTCACGAGAAATTAAAGGTAGTGGAATTTCGTTTCACAAGTTTCCAGTGAATGTTCAATGTTCGAAACATTATAGAGAGGAAGTATTACGCATGAGATACGACTTCTAGCTGATGAAATTAGGCCTCTGTTCCTAAGTTTTGATCCGAGTTACGTCATAAGAATCGGGCAATCCCAAAATTGTCACTGGACTTTTTTGTAAACAATGCTACCGTGACCGGCGATCATTTGAGAGGCATTTCAAATTCAGAAATCTTAAATTAGGAAACCAACGAGGAAAATAATTTGCCCAACAAATTTGGCGAAAATGAATGTAGCAAGAGCAAAAAAAAACTGTGTTTCCCCCGAAACAATCTCTGGTTTGAAAAGTATGGAGGCGGTTTGTCCCGAGAGCATTAAATGCAGTTTAAAATAAGCTGTTTGTTTTATGGAGCATTTTATTAAATTGTTCAATGCGCATAACGTCTGCAACACCTCACATGGGACATATTCCAGGAACGAGAACAAACGAGCATCTTTTAACCGGGCGAGTTGGTCGTACGGTTAGGGGCGCGCGGCTGTGAGCTTGCTTCCGGGAGATAGTGGGTTCGAATCCCACTGTCGGCAGCCGTGAAGATGGTTTTCCGTGGTTTCCCATTTTGACACTAGGCAAATGCTGGGGATGTACCTTAATTAAGGCCACGGCCGCTTCCTTCCAACTCCGAGGCATTTTCTATCCCATCGTCGCCATAAGACCTATCTGTGTCGGTGCGACGTAAAGCCACTAGAAGAAAAAAAAGCATCTTTTATTACTGAAGATGAACGCCTCAGTTGGTTAATTAATGATTTCTTGTCGTATATTAAGAAACTTAAAATGCATTCAGAGAAAGCAAAAAAGATTCATGAGATAAATGTATCAGCATAGATCTTGACTACCCAGTCCACTGTGGCCTGCGTAAAATACCTCATAAGTATACATTTGCATTATGCATTGACGAGGAACTTAACGAGCTATGACATCGAGCTCTTCTTCAGCTACCTAAGACGCCAAGCGGAATAAAATGGCATTATGGTTCGTGTGGCAACAGAAAAATCAGAGTGTAAAGGCTGTTTGGAACATATCTCTTCTCCAGCCACTCAAAGTCCAACATTGTGTCTTATTCGTTTTCAAGATCGAGGAGCACTCAGATACCAAAAATCATCGTCTGTGGCACTTCGGCAGTGAACGACGGAATTTGTCACCTCCGCTACGCAGTTCTTGCCCCGAAGAGAGTTACTAAAAGGTGTAAGTTTATTTTTTTCGAAAGACATGTTCAACAGTGAAATTAAGTGTGGAAAGTGAAAAGGCAACAAACCACCTCTTTTTATACTATGAAAATTTCTGAGACCTCAGTTAGACAACGTTGCTTTGACCCACTCAAGTAAAAGAGAGAAAGTTTTGAAACTTGATATGAAGCCCCTCAGAAGGAAAGTTTTGAAACTTCAATGACATATCCAAGCCAATGCAGCACCGCTCTATAAATAAAGTACTGTCAATACTCGCAAAAACATTCTGTTCTTTTTATTTAGGATATAATTTACTTATTGACATATGCGGCCATGCGAATACAAGGGGCAAGAACGCGATCCTAGCGGCTGAATGGTGAACTAGGAAGCAACCCGTTTCCACTAGTGCATTTCAAGGCCTTGTATTATAGCGTAGGCAACGATTTTCAAGAACAGCGATGAAATTATGCTAATAAGGCGTTAAACATGCGTGCCCATTGGGTTTAAACCTAAAGCATGTGAGCTTAACCTTGAAAACAAATTTCTTTCATACAAATGAGCTGTGGCTTCATTAGGTATGTACCCTTTCATGACTGAGCTTAAACCATTACATGTATTCTCTATAAAATACATCTCAGTAATATTTCACACATGAAAAACATCTTTCATAGGAACATAGAGATTACCCCTATTCTTCAAATAAATGAATGGATAAGGATTTTCTTTTTGTACAGCTGCTTCCTTACAAGTATCACAGTGTATAGAAATGACTAACATCTTTACCACAAATTCTGAGAAATATTCAATAATATTCTGTGATAATAATAATAATAATAATAATAATAATAATAATAATAGTAATAATAATAATAATTTATGCAAGCTTACTAATCCTTCCACTCTAATTTTAACAGTAATTGTGACACCCTTTCAACATATCCTTACAGAATAGAAGAGACCAAGACCACTATTATTTAATCACTAATATATAAAAAACTCAACCTATAACCGAGTGGGTTTTTTACAAGTTATTTTACGTCACACCGACACAGATAGGTCTTATGGCAACCATAGGACAGGAAAGCGCCAGGAGTGGGAAGGAAGAGGCCGTGCCTTAATTAAGGTACAGCCCCAGAATTTTCCTGGTGTGAAAATGGGAAACCACGGAAAACCATCTTCAGGGTTGCCGACAGTGTGCTTCGAACCCACTATCTCCCGAATACTGGATACTGGTTGCCCTTAAGCGACTGCAGCTATCGAACTCGGTGTAATAACCAAGTGTTGCATTAACATTATTATTATTACATCCATGTAGGAAGGCTCGGCTTGTGCCGGTAACATAATTGGCTGACTCGACCTAAGCAAGGAGTCCCCATCTTGATTATGAAACTATACAGATACAGTATCTACAAATATTTACAACAGATTATTATTCTTATTATTATTATTATTATTATTATTATTATTATTATTATTATTATTATTATTATTATTATTATTATTGTCGGACTCCTTGGATGAATGGTCAGCGTTGAGGCCTTCGGTTCAGAGGGACCCGGGTTCGATTCCCCTCCGGGTCGGGGATTTTAATCGCCTTTGATTAATTCTCCTGGCCAGGAGACTGAGTGTTTGTGTCCGTCCCAACACTCTCCTCTTCATATCCACACAAGAAAAACAACACAACACACCACACTGCCAACCACCACAGAAACACGCAATAGTGATTGCATCCCTCCATATAGGGTTGGCGTCAGGAAGGGCATCCGGCTATAAAACAGGGCCAAATCCACATGTGCGACACAGTTTGCACCCTCGACCCCACACGTGTGGGATAAAGTGGTAGAAAAAGCAGAAGAAAGAATATGATTATTATTCTGCACTCCATCACAAGGGGGCTAACGCCAACTAATATACATCGGAAGGAAGTTATCTCTGTCTCCGACATAATTAGGCATCTTTAATTGTAAATTTAATAGCATTAATCACTAGACAACAAGTGTACATGAGAACATGTGACCCATCTACCGGTGTATTGATACTCCTGGTCCTTCGTTCTTCTTTCTTCGTGTATAGGAAAAACCTCACCCAAACACTACCCAGGTATTCACCATTCTACCACACAGTAGCTGGCCGAATCTGTAGTGAATCTGTAGTGACGTAAGATGGCGAAGTGAAGTAAGTGAAACGGCTTTTAGTGTCGGGGTGTCCGAGGACAAGTTTGTAGGCGACCTGCGCGTCGTGATGAGGATGAAATGATGATGAAGACGACATATACACCCAGCCCCCGTGCCAGCGAAATAAACCAATTATGGTTAAATTTCCCGACCCTGCCGGGAATCGAACCCGGGACCCCTGTGACCAAAGGCCAGCGCGCTAAAAATTCAGCCATGGAGCCGGACTCTTAAAGTAATTGGTCAGAATCTTGCTGACACCAACGGTATATAGAGGGATGCAATCACTATTGCGTGTTTCAGTGGTGGTTGGTGGTGTAGTATGTTGCCTGAATATGAAAAGGAAAGTGTTGGGACAGAAACAACCCCAGTCCCCGAGCCAGAAGAATTAATCAGACGCGATTAAATTCTCCGACACGGCCGGGAATAGAAACCGGGGCCCTCTGAACCGAAGGCCTCAACTCTGACCATTCAGCCAAGGAGCCGGCCAAACATAATTATTATATTATTTTATGTTAATTTGGGACTTCTATGTTCAAAATTGTATCTTTCAAATTCCTGAAGTATTATATTATGAAATGGCGTATGGCTTTTAGTGCCGGGATGTGTCCGAGGACTTCGGCTCGCCAGGTGCAGGTCTTTTGACTTGACTCCCGTAGGCGACCTGCGCGTCGTGATGAAGATGGCACGTACACCCAGTCCCCGTGCCAGAGAAATTTACCAATTATGGTTAAAATTCCCGACCCTGTCGGGAATCGAACCTGGGACCCCTGTGGCCAAAGGCCAGCACGCTAACCATTTAGCCATGGAGCCGGACGTATTATATTATTAAGCTTACTTTCGTCATTTTACACATTGAAATGCGTATCGAAATCGTGATTCCAACAACAAACACAATTTAAACTTGAAACAGTTTAAAATCCCTTTTAAAAAAAACTATTCGTTTACCTGGCTTATAGACGGGTGAATGCAGCAGCGAACGTGGTCACGCTCTCATCACTGTCACTACCATTACTAACATTACTGCTATCGCCTTCACTGCTGCCATTTTCACTACTGTCACTTCCAAGGGTTATAACCAAACTGTCTATAATGTCCCCCACACTACCGTCTTTTTTTTTCCTAGTAGGAATCCTCTATTTGAATGACCTTAGGACAATACAGCCCAAACGTTTGGATCCACGCTTTCTATACCTTTCTGGAGTAGCTCCTGCAATCTTTCTTCAGTGACCTGTCTCCTGTGATTTTGTGTGATTGCACATAATCCTTAATTTGGCGCCAGGCAAGCTCGATTGATTAAGTTCACACCTACAGTATAGGCCCTACGGTGGCAAATCTGACCACTATGGGCCGGTTGCATAAAAATCGTTAACTGTAGTTCAGTTTTGATCGAAGATCGGAAATGAACTTCGTTTTTTTCTCTGTGTGAGTTGTATAACACTAATCTGAGATCACTGAACCAAGTTCAGTTTTGATCTAAGGTCGTCGAAACAGAGTTGACAACATCGCTAAACAAGAGAGATAATTGCGATTGTATCGAATCGAGTTGTATCGAACATGCGATTTAGATAGAAACGATCGACAATTCTCGACGCCATTCGACATTCATTTGTCTGCGATACGTAAACAAAGCCGCAAAATGGAGAAGAAAGATGAGTAACAAGAAGACGCGTACTGCAAATTTTAAGAAAGAGGAAAAAGATATGTCCTTCTTACTTCACCCTCCTCAGCAGGCATCTTGATGAATTGAGGTTTTAGAGCTGCAATCTCTCTAGTGACTTTGTGTATAGTCCTACTTGCAGTTCCTTTATTTACATTGAATACATCTCCAATTACTATTTGGAAGCTTCCAGTTGCGTAAAATCTTTAGTGTGAGAAGGATCATGAACATTGGATTCAGTGCATGATTTCGTTTAGTTTGTGTCCTTAATTGTAGATGTAATCTTTGTTCTAGTTCTTCAACTACACGTTTTCCTAATCGAAACCGTATTTTAAATTGTCGATTATTTAGTTCTAACAAGGGATTCCTTCTATGTTGAAACATGCGAGGAGCTCTTTGGAGTTCAAACTCTCCATTCTCGGATGAAACGTCAGAGTAATCTGAAATCTGAAAATAGCATAACCTATAGGCCCTAAGCATAAAACAGTGGAGAACAAACAACTTGTTAATAGTAGGATTATTGTTCAAATAATTACAATTAGCATTAGGCCTACTTATCATTTTATTTAATCAACAGTAGGCCTATTTATTATTTTTCTTTGTTATTATGCCATAGACACCTAAACAGATTTATTTCTCACAAAAATAATAATTATATTCCTTCTGCTGAACTTAGTTCAACCAGGTTGATCTGAGAAAATTCACCAGTCAGATTTGATCTTCCATCAAGAAGACATGATCTTGGATTAATGTTTATACAACCAAAATTCTAAGTTCAGCTTGACTGGAGATCAGTTTCGGGTGGTTGAACTCAGATTAACTTTTATGCAACCGGCCCTATGTGTTCGTGAGTAACTAAGAGTGTGTCAGTGCGATAAACCTTTTCCTTCGGACGGAATTGTTCTACCAGAGAGAAACGTGTGTCACGCCGTTCTTCTTAAATGGTCCAGCATCTCAATCTTCAGCGATATTTTTGTTGATGGTTTTTCATTCCTGGGATATGGAGCATTATCCAAAACCATAACACTCGGTTTTTGCAGCTTGGCTAAACTATGAATAATTTTCTCCTGATCCCATCTCTCGAAATTTTCAGCGTTCACCTGTCCGCATCCTTCAACAAAGCCAGTATCTCCCCCGAGATGTACAACAAAAGGCCTATTGCTGGTATAGGAGTACATTGACTGCTACTCCCACAACTTCTTTGTGTTGCCAATACTTCCAAAATGTTTAGTTTTCATCTACCCACATCTCATCCAGATAAAACGTCGGCCTACTTCCTCTTGGGATTTCGGCACTTTCTATAGGTAGGCACATCTTCATTATTGGATATTTTCTTCTGCTCTATCAATAGCCTCCTTTCCGCAGCGCGTCTTTTCCAACAAAACCGCATCGCTTTTAGAATACGCCACAACGTCACCACTCCCCACTGAAAGTTAATTCTTTCTTCCAGGGCAGGTGGGCTCTACATTCTGTTGAACATAAAATTCTTCAATAACATATTTTATTATAGGACGACCAAAATCGTCTACGGTTGCATTTCTCACTGCAGACCGTCTTCTCTTCTTTCTGGGTATCGATAATGAGTCACCTTCTTCACACAAAGCAAACTCCTGCCTGATATGCTGTATAGTTTTGACGGAAACGTCACGGTAAATTACTGCCTTGCTGGTTAAATTACGTGGCTAACTCGCGCTATTACATTTATTTCACTACTATACAGAGTGTACCAAAACTCGACGGCAAAAATTTAGGAATGGATTCCTCATATAGAGAGAAGAAAAAAGATTATGACAACATGGGTTGGGAAACCAGTACTTATAGATTTATTCAAACTTTGTGACACAGATTAATGTCAGTAATAATTTACATGTCCTGTTTGCTGCAAAAAAAATCGAGACACCGTTTACAATTTTTTACCTGTGGGGATACGTTAAGTCTCTCGTGTATGCGACTCCTGTTCCTGTTAAAGCAACCTTACGTGAGCGTACTGTGACAACCTGTCGGGCAGTACGCACTACACCAGGCATTTTTGCTCGCATGCGTAACTCCATGCGACAACGAGCGGAGGCTTGTATTCGAGCTGAAGGTTGTCACTTTGAATATTTACTCTGATACATGCTCAAGGTATTTCAGCTGCCGTTACAGACGTGCGATGTAAATGTACAAAAGTTTGAGTAAATCTGTAAGTATACGTTTTCGGACCCTTGTTGTCATAACCTTTTTTTCTTCTCTCTATGTGAGGAATCCATTCCTAAATTTTTGCCGTCGAGTTTTGTTACACCCTATATGTTGTCTTCCTTCGTGCCCTTTTTGTCGACATTTTGCAGTACTTGTAAATGTTTAACTAAAGCACAATTGCATTACCACTTTGAAAGTTCACAGCAGCACCTCAATTCGCAAGTCACCGCGGACGGAACAGATTTTTATTGTCAGCCCTTGAGACTTGGCAGCCATGCTTATCCCTCGCAACCCTTACCGTGCATCCATACAACTTGTCGTCAGACGACCATTAGTATTGCATGTTCCTCGCATATAGTATTTTATCCCTACTTCATTTTAATTATTATCAAAATATAATTCACTTCCCATGTAGATCCAAACCCTGTGGATACCCACAACAAACATTATATCTGTAGTTTCAAATTGTTTCTGAGAATGCATCTGCGTTTTATTTTACTGACCGTACATTATTGTTTACATTGCGCAAATTTGTCAATGATTATGAATGTAAACAAAAAAATTCTAAAGTGATTCATTTTAATTTCCGCCTCCTTAACATAACGGTTAGCGATGTTAGCGTTTATCCTCGGAGACCCGGGTTCGATTCCCGGTACTGCCAGAAATTTAAGATTGGTAGAAGGACAGGCATGGGGTTAAAACGTACACGCTGCTCACTTCCACTGGGAGTGTGTCTGAAAAAACTACACCACCTCGCGACGAGGGCACAATTTACACTTATTTTAATTATAACTGAAACTGACTCAGAATGTTTTAGACTATTTCAGAATAATCGTCGTAGAACTTTAATTTTGTCAATAAAACCCTATTAAATTTAAAATTTAAAAGATCATTTAAATTATCTTAGATTCTAACCGATTACTTCTAAGAGTAATTTTAAGGTAGAAATGTTATCTACCGGTACCGAATCAGTCCGGATAAACGGAGTTCTGCTGTATAATGAAATGTTTTGTTTCTTAACCTCGTCAGTAGAATTGTAAGTTTGGAGGGGATCAGGGTTAACAAAGGCAATGCACTGCCACGTTGTATTCTGTAGAGTTTCATACGAAGACCTACTCGTCAGTGATAAGTACGACAACTAATTAGTATATATCTACATATAAATATGCATTCATAAGGCTAGTTTTCATGTTACAGCTCAAACAGATTTCGAAGTTTCATGTTTTTGCTGTGCTGTCAGAATAATCTCGCTAGCTGTAGAGGAAGCGTCAGACAGTAGAGGGCCGTCGAATTAAAGTTAATAAAAGCCCGCCTGTTAAGTACTTACATCCTCTGTGTTAACACACCACCTAGCAGCGCACATTCCAACACGATTTATCGTACATGCGTGGTCGAGCCCCACAAGCTACAGTCCTCTCCATCATTTCCAGAAATCACGCTTTATCAACAGACTAGTACGGAAGTTCATCGTCACCAGTTTCAAATCACATGCACAGAATGATTATTGTAAGAAGTACATTTGCAGAACCGTCCTCTTCGTAAAATAGGTTATGTTGGTGTTGGTACACATCCATTCAGAAACGGTGATGTTTTGAATGAAAACAATCCCTTTCCTATAATTATTATATTTACTGTGAGATATGAGTGCACCGGGTGAGTTGGCCGCGCAGCTGTGAGCTTGCATCCGGGAGACAGTGGGTTCGAACCTCACTGTCGTGGTTTCCCATTTTCACACCAGACAAATGCTGGGGCTGTATCTTAATTAAGGCCATGGCCGCTTTCCTTCCCACTCCTAGCCCTTTCCTATCCCATCGTCGCTCCATAAGACCTATCTGTATCGGTGTGACGTAAAGCAAATTATAAAAAAAAAAAAAAATGAGTACTGCTACAAAACTATTCCTTTCCAACTCCCTGTGCAAAGTAATTTTGTAACCTAACTTTAGTCAGCTTTATCTGTAGGCCTACTGCTGTGGGTCGAGGACGTTCTAAAGCACGTTAAAATAAGAACACTGGCACCATGTATACATTCGAAGCGATCGAATCAAATCGCTTCAGGAACTCTTGATATCTCTAGCGATGACATAAATGCTATTAAACTGTCCTGTGATAGTAGCACAGGGCAAATTAAAAACTGCACAGTCACTGGGGTTGTTAAGAAGTGGTTCGAAGAAATAAACTAGCTGCAATTTTTATTCCCAGCTATTGGACTTTCTTACATTCCACCAGATAGAGTCTTCGAGTGGGTTGAAAAAAATGATAAAGTGCAGGGAGTCAGGCAAAACTCCAGACGAATTTATTGAGATTTTCGAAGCTTCTGGTACTGTAAAGAGATTTGGAATTGAGCTCCCTGTTTTTAACTTGAAGTCATCCCTGGAAAATGTACTTAAGCATACTAAACAGTGGCACTTTCGGATAAACATGTTGGAGAGGATCATTTTGTCAAGAAAGAAAAATGGATCAGTCCATGTCAGAAGAGAAGTTAACTTCGCAAGTGACAACATGCATACAAAACTAATGGTAACCACTGTTCTTGTGAACAGGGCAAAATTGATTCTGATGACCTACTGTCCAAACATTTTGGTAAGAAGTGGAGGAACTTTGATCATCTCAGGAAATTTCAGAACTGTCATCAATTCTCCGCTCGTTGAAGTGATGCGTATGGAAGCAAATTTCTTAGAAGAAGGTGAACATATCGATGAGGTAAATTTCCTTCTAGTGTAAAGTTGTCAAATAGATCCCATTCTTCCATTTCCAGTCTTCTCTTAAACATTAATCAATATAGAGAGATCATTTATTTGAAAATTGAAGCTGCTTGCTTCTACGCAAGTTGACCAAAGACACAGCATGATAATGACAATATTGTGATAATGTAAAATATTTGAAATTAATAATAAAATAACATGCTTGTTACTTATTTGAATTAATGTGATGCGGAACAATGGCTACAGTCAGTAGTAATGCATTGTAACAGAGAATTTGTATGTTCCTTGATAGGCGAAATGTGCACCAAAAACTGCGCGAGCGAGGACGATGCCATACAGTATGGAGTAATATATAAGTTACAGAATTATGAGTGGCTGTTAAAAGACCTTGACAAAGTTGTGAAGTGGACAGCAGACAGTGGTATGAGAGTAAAGGGGGTGAAAAGTCAGGCTGTAAGTTTCACGATGAGAAGTCCGACTTGAAAGTTCATCGATCAACTGGCGTCAACGTGCCGCTCACGATAGTTGGAGAAGATTTCTTAGATTTAAATAGACCTATCGAATCAGTTTCTCTTGGTCGGCAACTCGGCACTGCGACCAGAATCAAAACATTAGTCCATATTTTTATCTGCTCGACTAAAGCTTTGTAATTGCTGATATGATACCGGTGGCTTTCAGTCTTCATGAGTACCGATGTGATTTGTTGTGTGGTTTGCACTGAAAAGCGGCGTATATTTCGTGATTAGATTTTGAATTTCTTAACGGCGTGTGTAATAATTTTAAAGAAGGCAAATAAAGTATTAAACTGTGTTTGTAACCTGAACACCTGAACAGAAACGATTTGACGGTACATACTCCAACAATATGCCTTTGCTGGCAGGATGTAGTGTTTACAGTGCACTATGTCTTCTGGTATGGGCTAGAGTAAATTTGTTACTTTCATTGGCCTGTCTCAGTCTCATCCTTGGCTTTGACAATATGAAAGTGACCGAGGTATGAGCGATGCCAGTAATGCCATTCCTTATGCAGCCAGTCCCTGTTATAAATGGTGTGAAAATATCGCTCATAGGGTCGGTTGGTGCATGCATTTCAGTGGGCTTGGCAACTTCTGGCTCAGTGAGGAAAGCAACGTGAAACTACCTCACTCCTCACTTCCCTAGTATGCCTCTTCAGTGATGCCTAGGCCATCTATGACAACTGTTGGTGGAGCTGTAGAGGATCAAACCAGCCTTCCGGCTGAATACCCAACATACATACACTCCAACAATCGTGAAAGAAAGGAAGTTTCGTTCTTATAAGCACACAAGGTAGTGTTTGGAGACGAGTTAGGTTGTTATTTTGTGTGTGTGGTTACTTTTGAAGGATTAAGAAAATAACGAACTATTTTACATCCACATAGGCATCGAAAAAGCTGAAAGTTAATGATTCGAACGTAAACAATGACGGGGAAACGCCAACAGTGTCGTGTGGTGATACAAAATTAGATCACAACAAAGAGCTTTCAGCCACGTGTAACAGTGGGACGAAATACAGTAAGTAAGTACGAATGGTTGGTGGTAAAAAATAAGAAACTTGGCTGCAAAATTTGTAAAGAAGTTGACGACTTGCGAACTGAAAGCACATCACGAGGGATGAACATTTCACAGCAATGGGTTTCAGTTTCTATTTGTGCAACTGGTGGGATTGAAAATAAATGTCAGCAAATGTTTACTCTCCGCAAGAAAATGTTTAAACATAAAGACAGTTCAGCTCATCAGGCTGCAGTTAAAATACTAAAAGCAGCAAAACTGAAAACTTTGGAAACTGCATGCACTAAGGCTTTCGAAAGAGAAAAGGAAATAACTGCCAATGTATTTCGAACAGCATATAAAGTACAGTGGTTAAAAGATATCAAGCCTTTCACGATTTCGAAACTGAAATTGACGTGCAGGAGTTGAATGGCGTTAATATGCGTCGCATCCTTCATTCAACTAACGCATGCATAAATATTGTTTCTCATATCGCAACAGAAATTAAATAAGGTAGCAAATATGATAGTGCATGGGAATAGTAAAATTGCCCTCCTTACAAATGAAAGTAGCACACTCAGTCAGCTGTCATCACTGATAGTGTACCTGAGGACAACACTTCCAGAGATATATCAGCCAACGAACATTCCTTTGGGAATTATTGAATTGCAAGATGTCACTGCTGAAGGTATATTTAGTGCATATATTACTTGATTGGGAGCACAGGAGTTCGATGATAATTTTCTGAAACAGAATCTTGTTGCAGTTTCAATTGATGGGGCTGCAGTAATGGTGGGAAAGAAGAAGGGTGTAATTTATTTAATAAAGCAACAGTTCCCCAATGTTTTGTTCTGGCATTGTGCCAATCACAGACTAGAGCTTACCGTAGGTGATGTTGTGAGTCAAGATTTCCCCTCACATGTAAATCACTTCATATCTTTCCTTGATAAACTGTATACAGTATACCACCAGTCACCTAAAATTGGCAGGGAATTGAAAGCTGATACAGAGGAACTTGAAACCGTGCTCCTAAAAATTGGAAGGATTCTAGATATAAGATGGGTTGCTTCTAGCTTTACTGTAGAGCAGTCTCAGCTATGTAGAAACATTTTCAAATTTTAGTGGCACATTCCAAAAGTGCCAAAGATGATCCCAAAAGAGACAAAACTGAGCAAGCCATGTATGGAGGACTCGTTAAACACGTAACCAATGCCAACTTTATATTAGACCATGCATTGATGTGTGATGCTCTTCAGGAGTTGGCAAAACTTAGTATTGACTTGTAGCTCTTGACATTACAATTTATTCGGCCCATAAGAAGATATGCCAACAAATTAAGGTGTTTTCTGAAAGAAAGACAAAACATGGCCCATGCTACATTGAAGTCTTGGAAGCAGAAGCACTGTTAATGTTGAAAGGCGTGAATCTCAAAAAGGGGCAAGAAATATAGGGAACCATATTGATGCTGTGAAGTTCTATGAGTGCCTGGGCAGGCGTATGGAGAACCGCCTTTTAACATCAGAATACATTGAAATCCCAGAATTGGCTACAGTTTTGGACACTACCACTTGGCCGGAAAATCCTGATGTAGTTTATGGAGAAGCAGAAATAAGAAACTTGTGCAAACGTTTTAAGCTCCATGAAAGGCAAATCTTAAGAGATTTCCGTGAATATCTTGCTGAGAAGAAATGCCCAATGTCTTTCCTGCCCCTTATTAACACTATGAGCGGTATCCCAACGTCGACAAGTGAATGTGAAAGAGGCTTCTCACAAATGAACTAGATCATGACTCTAACAAGAGCATCATTGCAACTGAATACAGTAGCAAATCTTATGTTCATCAATTTGGTTGGTCCTTCACTAAGAATTTTCAAACCTGTGAATTACGTGAATTCGTGGTTCCTGAAGGGAAGACATCTGGCGACCGATATGTAAAGCAAGGAGAGGAAGCGTGAAGATGGCAGTGATCAGCCTCTTTTACCAGCGTGGAATTTACTGTAAGCTGGTCAGCAAAATGACACACTACCACAGTGCTTATAGTTATGTGTTCACTTAATTTTAAAACGTAAAGTGATTAGAAATACTGAGTGCAGTTGCCACCTTGACATGCTGAACACAAATAAAATAGCGTAATCGAAACGGACTTTCAACCTATTCGGTCGTGTTTCGTACATTTAGTACGTGTAGAAGAGATGTTAAGAACAGAACAACAATGGCCAACCGGACACCAGTGGGATCCGAACCAGCAACCTCCCGATTTCGCGTCGGTTGCTTTACCATTTGAGCTATGGTGGTCTAGGTCATCCTTGTTCTGTTGGAAAGGATCTAAGCTACAGGTCTGGCACTACTGCCATCACACCGTAGAGTGCGTTTAAGTCGCCCGTTCTATGAAAATATCAGCCCGAAAAGTGATAACCGGACTGTGCATAATTGCCGAAAATTGTAAGATCGTGTTATTTTGTTAACTACAACTGAGAGTACCCATTAAATTACTTTTAGAAAAAAGCATTTGGTCCGCCTCTGTGGTGTAGTGGTGAGTGTGATTAGCTGCCAGCCCCAGAGGCCGGGGTTCGATTCCCGGCTCTGCCACGAAATTTGAAAAGTGGTACGAGGGCTGGAGCGCGGTTCACTCAGACTCGGGAGGTCAAATGAGTAGAGGTGGGTTAGATTCCCACCACAGCCATCCTAGAAGTGGTTTTCCGTGGTTTCCCACTCCTCCTCCAGGCAAATGCCGGGACGGTACCTAACTTAAGGCCACGGCCGCATCCTTCCCTTTTCCTTGTCTATTCTTTCCAATATTCCCATCCCCCCCACAAGGCCCCTGTTCAGTATAACAGGTGAGGCCGCATGGGCGAGGCACTGATCAAACTCCCCAGTTGTATTCCCGACCCAGAGTCTGAAGCTCCAGGGCACTGCCCTTGAGGCGGTAGAGGTGGGATCCCTCGCTGAGCCCGAGGGAAAAACCGACCTTGGAGTGTAAACAGAAGAAGGAGAAGAAGAAGAAGAATAAAACATTGGTATTAGTAAACGAATGAGGTTGAGTAGTAATTTTAAAAGTTGGATAGATCACAATATGAAGATAACGCTGGAATTCAAGAGGACAAATTGGGGCAAAAAGTTCGTTTATAGGAGAGAATTCAGAGGTGGGAAGAATTTGCCAAGAGAGATGTTCGATCAATTTTCAACGTCTTTGAAATTAAAGAGAAGACTAGGTAAACGACTGATATGGAATCTGCCACCCGGGTGACCGGTCAAAATGTAATTCAGTTGAATTATTAATTAGTTTCACTGCAATTACCAGGACCTCCACGAAGATTGATATAGTTCATATTCAGTTTTAAAACAGCTGTCCATTCGGAGGAGGTTAGATGAACCTTCTCAGGAATGAAGTTAAACGCAGTCGTAACCACCTCTGTGGGTAGGGGCGGTAGAATACGTCCACATATCCCCTGCCTGCCGTACAAGGCGACTAAAAGTGGATCCAGGACTTCACATCTTAGGAGCGGTCCCCTACCCGAGTCTGACATTGCTTCCACTTCCACATACTTGTGTTAGGCTCCTCGACTTCATCTTTCCTATACGACTTCCCTTGGTCAACTCTTGTTCTTTTCCGACCCCGACGGTATTACTGTAGGTGTGCGAAATGAAGATAATCTTTTCATGCCACGCGTTGAATGATTGATTGATTGATTGATTGATTGATTGATTGATTGATTGATTGATTGATTGATTGATTGATTAATATGCAGTCAGACATTTGCTTTGATTGAGAGTGGGAATTTAAAGCGGCATTTCAACAGTAAACATTCTTGTGACGACCAACAATTTCCACTTGGCAGTGATGCAAGAAACCGGAAGGTTAAACGCTTGAGTGCTTCATTAGAGGCAGGTCAAGAATGCAAGAGACGAGTTACCATAGAATAAGGGGAGGTAATGCAGGCGTCTTTAAATGTATTCTCGATTTTAGGTATGGCAAAGAGTAATTATTATTACCGGTATTTGTTCAGTTCTGAAACGGTAAAAGTGTGTCTTGTTGAAACGGTCAGCCCGTTATTCCCAAGTTGAAATGAAAGTGAGAAAGTGATTCAAGTCTCTCTTTGCTGCTACAAATGTGCACAGAGTAGAATTGTTATAAATGGATATTCATACGGTACTAATTTCAAGCAGGAAATAAGTGATGCTTCTGTGCACTCTGTGGCTCTAGATGAATCTTCAAATAGGAGTGACTGCGCTTAGCTGTGGTATGTGGTTCTTTAATGGAGTTCGATGTGTGGAAGAATTGCTTGGCTTGAAGGCAACTGAGGACATACATCAAACACTGTACATCATTATGTCCGCATATGATTTGAAATGGAAAAATATGTTGTCGGTGGCAACAGATAGTGCTCGTAGCTTGGTAGGAGCTGAGAGTAGCCTGGTACCGGTACCTCAATTAAGTTGTGCGTGGTTGCCAGCCATTAAGGATTTACGTATGTAGTTCTCTTCCCCCTCCTTTCACTATCGTTATTTCGTTTCGGTGCTTTCCAAATTCGTACGTTCTTCATCACCAGATGGTTCATTCCAGGCTATGTGTTAAGTGCCATACCTTCATAACATGTGTACAGCTGTTCTCCTCGGACCAACTCACACAGTTCTTTATACACACTTTCTTTCCATTCTTCAGCTCTTCTATCCTGTGAGTATTACATATTTTATTATTTTTATTTTCCTACCACTGTCGTCCCTGATTCGTCTGATGACTTTGCTGTTACTTCGCAACGCGCACACGATTTAACAAGAAACCTTTTATTTGGAGCTTAGATGGGGTCGAATGCTCCCACTTAGAATGCTAGCTTACAGTGAGCCATCTGGTGACGAATTAGAGTACCACTTACTACAGACTAACGGTAAGGCACTGGCGAAGTCTTCCTCGTGAACACTCGAGATTTTCCTCTGAGAGATGCAGAGCAAAGTACTCTGCGAAACGTAAAGAATTTCACCTTGTTTTCTTGAAACGGCAACAGCTCAGAAGCATATAATCGTGTCTGCATTGTTCAAATTATGTGGGAATTGGTATAATTGAATTGTGCATGCCTTCGACTTGGACTCACGCTACACCACTGTTTGCTGTGCTCCAGATATCTGAGCATGCGTAATGTGTCTACCCTGTTCTGTTGTACGGAGTAGAGGCATGGACACTAACGCAATAACTGAGAGGAGAACAGATACGTTCGAAATCTGGATCTGTAGAAGGCTACTCAGAATATCTTGGATGGACCACGTGACCAACATCGTAGTGCTCCAGGGGTTCGGTCATGATTAAGCGCTGATGAAAATCGCGAAGAAGCGGAAACTAGAATATTTCAGCCAAGTCATGCGTAATGAGGAGATATATCTAATACTCCAACTCATCATGTAATGCAAGATATTAGTGAAAAGAGGTCCTGGACGACATCGAATCTCCTGACTGAAAAACCTTGGGCCCGATAACACAGTGCATTATCCTCCTGGAATATCTCCTGTTTGTAGAGGTTTGAACCATCATCTGCTGAGCTGTTTTGGAGATCTATGAACAAAACTACAATAGACCAGATTATCGACAACATCCGTACCGGATAAGATACGAGAAGAAGAAGAAGAAGAAGAAGAAGAAGAAGAAGAAGAATTATGCTGTTACACCACTGGGTTCTTCTTCCTGGCCTTTCCCCATGCTATTGGGGTCAGTACTTGATATGGATTTGACCCAATGTTACGTCAGATGCCATTCCTGACGCCAGCCCTGTGATATACCACTGTACACTAATCAAATAACATACAGCCTAGTGCACAACTCGGATATCCCTAAAATTAAACAGTCTAGAGTAATTGGTTGAAAATTTGAACTGAATCTATATGAAGTGTACAAAAAATTATTATTTATTGGGTAGATATCGCATTAGTTAATTGCTACAATAAATTACTACTTTCTCTTGAATATACGGTTTCTGTATGGGAGATTAAATTGTACACTGACACGACAAAAGTCATGGGATAGGGTCTCTTATCGTGTAGGCTCTCCTCTAGCTCGGCCGATTGCAACAACTCATCGTGACATCGATTCCACGAGTGGAGGAAACACCTATGGAGAGATTCTAACCCCTGTCATTTGGATAGCTACCCACAACTTCCTGATATTTGTAGGTGCAGGGTCTTTACTGTAAATGGACACCAACACCACGTCCCCATAAATGTTCGACAGGGTTCATATTAGGTGAACGACGCGGGAACAGCAGTAGTTGAAACTCTCCGGCACGCTCTTCGAACCAATTCTGGACAACTTGAGCCCGATGCATTATCCTGCTGGAATATCTCATCGTTGTAGGAGTGTGTGGAGTCCATGAAGGGCTGTAAGTGATCATCAAGCAGCTCATCGTAGCAGTCACTGGTCAACGATCTTGTTCAGATGGATCAGCGGATCCAGCCCATGCTGTGTGAACACATCCCACACCATTATGGAGCTACTACCAGCCTGTACTGTACCTTGTTGACGACTGGAGTCTATAGCTTCATGGGGCCTGAGCCACAATCATCTCGAAACAACTAGAACAGTGACTCATCGAATCAAGTTACATGTCGCCATTCCTCCAGGTTCCAATTACTTACGTCACGCGCCCAGGTGAGACGCCGTGCCCGGTGTCAAGGTGTTAACAAGGGCACTTTGGTATGTGTTCTGCTCCCATATCCCACTGACTAATGAATACTGCACTGACTTGTTGAACATGCGTCTGGCACCTCCTACATTAAATATGTATGTAATTTGAACCAATGTGGCGTGTATGTTACCACAGGCAATTCTAGCCAGACGTCGTTAATCGCGATCATGAAGCATCCGTCGGCCACTCTTCTGCTCACTGTGGGTAGTAATGCCTTCCATGATACATACGTGATACCGTCGATCGAGGAATGTTATATTCCGCACAGCTTCGACATTGCAATGTCGAACCAATTCCGGACAACTTGGGCCCGGTGCATTATCCTACTGGAATATCTCATCGTTGTGGGAGTGCGTGAAGTCCACGAAGGACTGTAAGTTCACCAAGCAGTTCATCGTAGCAGTCACTGGTCAACGATATTATTCAGGTGGATCAGCGGATCCAGCCCATGCTGTGTGAACACATCCCACACCATCTGGTCCCCACTATCATGGCCCTTTCGAAAGACGATCATTTACGTCACCTTGCCAGACCAGCTCAGACTGTGTTTTCACTGATTTTCGAGATGTCACATCACACCTCATACAGGTCTAAGTACGGTACGGTGGCGTCACGGGCGATTACCTTTAAATACGGCTATATCATGACGTTGGCATGTCAGTGTAATAAATAACGCTAGTAACGCCTGTAACTCAGACAACACCAGCCTCCACCACAATAACACACAGTTTCCCAAACTCGTCAGATGCTGGCCACCCAGATAGGATGGTGTACTTTACAAGGGCTGCATCTAGTTGTAATAGCCACATGAAATTAAACTATTATACTTAACGTTTCCCCAGAGCATATAGCCGGGGTGAGTGGCTCAGACGGTTAAGGCGCTGGCCTTCTGACCCCAACTTGGCAGGTTCGATCCTGGTTCAGTCCGGTGGTATTTGAAGGTGTTCAAATACGTCAGCCTCGTGTCGGTAGATTTACTGGCACGTAAAAGAAATCCTGCGGGACTAAATTCCGGTACCTCGGCGTCTCCAAAAATCGTAAAAGAGTAGTTAGTGGGACGTAAAACAAATAACATTATTATTATTAATTATTATTACCAGAGCATATATCTTGCCATTTCTCAAAGGGTTAAATTTTAATTATTTTGAGAATTAAATAAGATAATAGGAAGTGGAGATATAGAAACTAAAAGGCATGACGTTGTATTGATTCTTCTTGCTTTAGAGTCATTACAACTATTTCACCTTTCACTAGTAGAGGGCCTATTCGTTACGTTTCTTATTCAAAATAAAACAGATATTTCCTTAAATTCAACCATAATTCTCACTTTAATTCGCCTTTAGTTGCAGCTTTGTAACTATTCAACTGTTAAGCTGATTCTTCTATTTGTCTGAATATTATCACTATGATTCTGTCTGTCAAATTTATTTTATTAACTAGAAAATGTACCCTGCTTCGCTACAGTATTCTACATTTGCATATAGATATCAAAGTAAATTACTGTACATGCGGTGAATAAGATTTTTTTAAATTGCATGTCTCTTAGAGTTATCCGAGAAATAGCATGGGCAGGTCCCCATACCTTGTTTCCTTTGTAAAGTGTGAGTTGCGAAGTTGTGATGTTAACGGCAGGCTCACTTGCCTGCTGCCATTCACAATCGAGTTGGGAAGTTTACATTATAATGGCAGGTCCCATTCCCTAGTGCGCGGTCACAATCGATTTGGGGAGTTTTCGTTACAATGGCGGGCCCCCTTTCCTACTTCCAGAGACAGTTTACAGTTCAGTAGCTTTTATTATAATGGCAAGCAACGTCCCTACTGTCAGTCAAAATTTAGTTGTGCTGTTATCATAATAACAGGTCCCTTTTCCTACTTCCAGCCAGCTTACTGCCAGTCACATCGAGTTGTTGAGTTTCCATTAAATTAGTAGGCCACTATGCCTAATGAAGTCATATTTTAGATGGCTACATTTGTTTATAATGGCAGACATCCTTGCCTATAGCCAAACACAGTTAGGTAGGGGAGTTTTGAATAAAATTGCATGTTCCCTTGCCTCCTGCAAGTCAAATCAAGAAGGGAATTATTCTTTACATTGGTAGACCCTCCTTACTAATGCCACTTACGCAGGAGTTGAAGAAGGACCCCATTCCTATTGCCACCCAAAGTCGATGTGGGGAGTACTGATTACAATAGCAGACACCCCCCTTCTCGATCGCTACAAATCGACATCAATCGACATACGAAAGTATATGCATGTTTACAATATTTCAGACCTTTTGTTACAGATTAACTGCTGCTAAACGGTACGTCATATCAACAAACGGATTGTACCATAAGACGCACTCTACAGTGTGATGGTAGTAGTACAGACCTGTAGCACAGATCCTTTCCAACAGAACAAAGATGGCCTAGGCCACCATAGCTCAATTGGTAGAGCAACCTACGCGAAATCGGGAGGTTGTGGGTTCGGATCCCGCTGGTGTCTGCTTGGCCTTTTTTGTTCTGTACTTAACATCTCTTCAACACGTACTAAATGTACGTAACACGACCTAATAGGTTGAACGTCGGTTTCGATTACAATGCGGTCGTGAAAATTCAATATTCATTGATTTGGCCCTCAACGGGCAACTTAAACGCATTCTACAGTGTGATGGTAGTAGTACCAGACCTGTAGCTCAGATACTTTCCAACAGAACAAAGATGGCCTAGGCCACCATAGCTCAATTGGTAGAGCAACCGACGTGAAATCGGGAGGTTGTGGGTTCGGATCCCACTGGTGTCTGTTTGGCCATTTTTGTTCTGTACTTAACATCTCTTCAACACGTACTAAATGTACGTAACACGACCTAATAGGTTGAAAGTCGGTTTCGATTACAATGCGGTCGTGAAAATTCAATATCCATTCACTCCAAAAATATTTTTAAGTATTTATTTCGTGTAATCAGACCAATCACCTGTTTCATTCACCATTACGCTGAGATTTTTAACCGTTTTACTGTAGGGAATAATGTTACCATTCAGTAGGATAGGCGGGATTGCGACATTGTCTGAGCAGCTCAGTAGTTTTCGTGATCCAATTATGATTGCCTATGATTTTGTGCAGTTTAGAGTTTCGCTGTGCATATATATTGAGTCGTCGGAGGTCATTGTTAATATCTTGTCTTGCAGCAGGGTTGGTATATTTGAAGATCGTCAGCATAGAGGTGGTGTGTGTTATTTCCTGTCACAGATGGTATGTCAATGATAAAAATACAGAAAAGTAAGGGCCCTAGAATACTGCCCTGTGGTGTACCACTAAGTTTAATTTTCCATTTAGATGCTTTGTCGTTTACTGTTACACGCTGTTGACGGTTACTCAAATAAGAACTAAAAACCTTAAAAGCAGCCAGGTCGAAATTTAGCAGTTTCATTTTCTTTATCATAGTCGGAATTACTATAGTGTCAACAGCGCTACTGAAGTCAAGAAGGATAAGAATATTGAGTAGTCGTTTGTCCATAGCGTTTCTAATGTTTTCAGTAACCTTCAAAAGTGCTGTCGCGGTACTGTGGCCCTTCTTAAATCCTGATTGCAAAGGTCCAAAAGAGCATTTTGAATTAGGTATTCCAGAACTTTAAACCTTCAAAGGCTTTAGAAAGCATGGGGAGTATAGACATAGGACAATAGTCAGAGGGTGATTGTGGGTCTAAACTCTTAGGTACCGGCTTGGGTCGGTAGCTGTTTTCCAGACAGTAGGGAAAGTTCCGTTTAGTAAACAGTAGTTCAGTATGTGCGTCAGTAGTATTGGCAGGACAGCACCCATAAGGACATCCAGCCGTAAAACAGGGCCAAATCGACATGTGCGGCACAGTTCACACCCGCTACCCCACAGATGTGGGAAAAGCGGGGGAAGAGAAGATAAAGAAGAAGATTACTTTTACGTTCCGGAATCAGCAAGAAATCCACCACTCTTACTTGGATCCAAGGAGACTCATTTCCTTTTTATGTATTCTACACCACCTAAACTCTGGAAGTTTGGACACCTATCAAAATAAAATTATGGATGAATGCCCCCCCCCCTCCCGTAAACTGAAATCCTGGCTACGCTACTGGTATATCCTCTGGTAATTTTGGGACTACTGCGTTGCATATTACACATACACACAGCCATCGTCCAGTTCGGCTCCATGGCTAGATGGTTAGCGTGATGGCCTTTGGTCACAGGCGTTCGATGTTCGGGAATTTCAACCATAATTAATTCCGTTGGCACGGGGGCTGGGTGTATGTGTCGTCCTCATCACCACGGGCGTCAAATAAAAGACCTGCATCTGGCGAGCCGATCTTGTCCTGGGACACTCCCGGCACTAGAAGCCATACGCCATTTCATTTCATTTCATTTCATTTCATCGTTCAGTAAACAGAACGCACAGTCCTGAAACACCACACCAATAATGAATACACCGTTTTAAATCATTTATTTAACCGAGAAATTCCGAATTAAGTCACATAAAATCGCACTTGGAAACGTGTTCATTGTCAGCTGATGACCGCCTGAGGGTGGGGTTGGTAGAACAATATCCCCAGCATGACCTGCCTGTCGTAAGAGGGGAGTAAAGCCACGCGGCTTTTAGTTAAGTCCTCATATCGCTTCCACTCACTTGTGCCAGGCTCCTCACTTTCAGCGGTAGAATAACACCCACGGTATCCCCTGCCTGTCGTAAGAGGCGACTAAAAGGGGCCCCAGGGGCTCTGAACTTTGGAGCGTGGGATGGCGACCACGGGGCCCTTAGCTGAGTCCTGGCATTGCTTCCACTTACTTGTGCCAGGCTCCTCACTTTCATCTATCCTATCAGACCTCTCTTGGTCAACTCTTGTTCTTTTCCGACCCCGATGGTATTAGGTTTGCGAGGCCTAGGGAGTCTTTCATTTTCACGCCCTTCGTGGCCCTTGTCTTCCTTTGGCCGATATCTTCATTTTTCGAAGTGTCGGACCCCTTCCATTGTTTCTCTCTGATTAGTGTTATATAGAGGATGGTTGCCTAGTTGTACTTCCTCTTAAAACAATAATCACCACCACCACCTTCTCACTTTCATCTATCCTCTCCGACCCCCCTTGGTCAACTCTTGTTCAGCTCTTGTTTTTGCCAACCCCAACGATATTAGGATTGCGAATCCCAAGGAGTCTTTCATTTTCACGCCATTGATGGCCCTGGGCTTTTTTGGCCGATACATTCATTTTTCGAAGTGTCAGACCTCCTCCATTTCACCCTCCGATTAGTAATAATAGAGGATGATTGCCAGGTTGTACTTCCTATTTAAAAAAGTAATAACCGCCATCCAGTCAGCTGATGCAAACAAAGCGACACCAGCGCCGCGTAGTAAAGGAACGTATCAACCAGCACATATCTCTGTTCGTCCTGGACACACTATAGTGGGGAGAGAATAAATCCCTGCCGGACTGTCCTCTGGATTTTTGTATTCGACAATGTTGGTCTTCGAAATTGAACTTCCGAGCTTTGTCTCCAGTTCAGTTTCCTGATTACTTCCACGTAATATTTATCATTATGGCCAAATGCTTTCATATAATTGATAGCGAACGCAAAGTCATTTTTTATGCAGGCCATAAGCATTTCTATAACAAGATGTTGCACCGCTCCCGCGTCCAGGTGGGGATACATTAGTTTCCTGACTAGCTCTGAAGTGTAAATGGTGTGGCCCCTGTAACAATTCGGGTTGTGAGTTCCGCTTGAGAAAGTGTGTCGACGGGTTAAAGTTCAAATCAACCTAGGGTGAAGAACATCTCCTACACGCTATCAGTTGAATTCCTAAGTACCTTTGTGTTGCCGAAGTAATCGCAAATGAATATTGCCAATGTAGTACCATGCTTGGTTCTTACAAGTCGCTATCGCATTCGCAAGCAGAATAAAAAGCTTAAAATATTCTTACATCTAGCTCTTATGCTAAATGGACATTTAAAAAAAAAATGTTAATTTTTTTATTTTATTTATTTATTAAATAATTACTCTGAATAATAAATGAATTAATTCGCTATGATCACATTTGGGATGTTCCACATTGTCTTGTTGGCATTATATAACCATATGGGTCCTTCCCCTCGTCATTGAAATGAAAGTAAAAAAAAAAAAGTATTCCTCGTAGGAACTTGCCGATGACAAAATCCTGGCCATGAATGTCCATATTAGTGCTTTGGCCTCGTTGGTAATTCAATTAATATCAAGTAAAATTAAAATAATTGGTTGAAATGAGTAGAAATGTTAATAAAGAAAAAATATAAATTCACTAGAGTTAAAGGTATTAGATGCATCTAATCGATTATGAATAAAAGTAGAATTACATTTACTATCATACAGTGTCACATCATATCAGATTGAAAAACGCAAAGTTTCTTCAGATAAATATTTGATTAAGTTTTGGAATCTCTTTCTCTGTAGCTATAATGCTTCCTTAAAATAATTCAAAGTCCAATGCTTTAATTACAAGCTCAAATGTGACTAATAAAATGAACGTCACCTTGTCCTAAATTTTGTATCTGTGTCAGTATACACAGTGAAAATCTGGGAAACGATTTAACTCACTCAGAAAAACAACAGTTATTCAGTAAGATTAAAAAGTGTTCTCACTATCAATTACAATTTCATTTTTACGTTGTCATTCAGATCTTCATGTTTCATCTTACTTGGTCTCAAAATAAGCAACATTAAGTCCGCTGTATGTCGTAATGGTTTATATCATAACATTTGTATGGCTAATACGGTTAATATGAAAAATTAGCATCTCAATATTAGGTTAAAGATTCAATTTAAGTGTGCTTCTGGCTGAATATTACGTTACCATATGTATTTCATCCAATTTTTAACAAATTTATCCCTAGGCAGAAAAATCTCTATGTTAGAAGACTCTACCCTCACTTAGAAACTCAAATATGAATGACTAATTCACCAGTGGTATACCAATTTGTTCTTATAAATTCGGCAATTAACTTATTATGTGCGAGAATTCTCTAATGTGGTTAAATATATTTCATTGATGGCCTATTTATTAGCATAACTAGCTTCATGGCACTTTAGATGACCTTAAGTACTCCAAAACCAGGTTATACTGATGGCTTCGAGATCGTATCCTATGCTACTCTACATATCAATGGGATAAAACAATCATTTGAAAACGGTACGCTTCATATATACCGCATAATGCATACCCAAACACATAATAACATCGCACAGAAGACTATTATGACCGATCTCCCAAATAAAATAATCATCATCATCATCTACTAACACGTGCCTGCCATTACTACTATTCAACCATTAACCTACTATATTTCGCGTAGCAACTGTATCAAAACTCATTAGGCACTCCATTTCCATAAATACCTAACATATCTACCATAACCTTCTCATCTTTGCCGTCTTTCCTTCTGTCATAGTATTAAATCATAATATATCGCAATCCTAAGCTGTGCTATTTCATATCTTGTCATATACATTCCCTACATACGATCTCTTTATCTGATATTATGAATAAAGCCATCACACATAATATAAACATTACCACTCGCACCTTAGCACTTCACTGATAACAAAATAAACATGCTTATTGCCTTTTAAACACCGCATTGGATAATATTGCGAACGAGTTTCACTGGTGAGTTGCGCCTACATATGGAATTAACATTGATTACAGATGAATACCTGTATCCACATAACCATATTTCATTACGCTAACACGCGCGCACACATTATCACAGCACAAAATACTAATATCTTTCCGAAGATTAAAATACATTACGGTACTTACGTATATACGACTTAAAGAGAACTTAACTTGCTTATTTGGACTCTTCCTGTTGCTCTCCCCCGTCATCGGAACTAGTAGGCCTGGCTCCTCGGTTTTGTTTAGGTCAACGGGTCCATGTGTTCCTCTCTCAGCTGACTTTCATCTGTATTGGGTCGTCACAGCATAGCTCCGCCAAGCCTAAGTAGTCGTGCCTCTCAGCTGCTCACACCATCATGGTAACGTGTTGAACTCTCGGAAAAGAAAATGGTAATACAGGGTTTAGTGTCGTCATCTTATGGTTAGGGTTTTATCTCTATAATACTTGCAATATTAAAAATGATTCTGTTTGGAATAATCAGTTCTAGTATGGTTTCAAAACTGCTAACTGTTGAGGATAATAAATTTGGTAATCGGGTAGATATGTTTTTCTGGTTCCCTTATCGAAGAATACGTAGTAACTAGTTGGTCAGTGCTTCTCGGAACACGCAGTATCGTGCAAAATATCCGTCCACTGAGTCGAGTCGTGATGTAATTTCTATTACACTCTTCTGGGGTTTCCTTATTGCTTCAATTAGTAAAGCGACGTATATTACTTGGTATTTCGAACTCTATAGCCAACAAATATGTTGCTTTCGAAATAAAAAGCTGCTTCTTTCTTCTCTTGCTCGTGCTAGTTAAGCTTAGTAATGTAGATTGACGAAATTTTCTAATGGAGGTTCCTTTTTTCATTAATAATAGATCTGAATAATCTGCGTTTGTCATTCTTTTCTTACCGCCTTCTAAACGTGGTTCTTTCGGTAATTGCCTGTTGAAAAGATATATCATTTCGGTATATCGGCGTTATTCCTTTCTAGATCGACGTTTTACTAGCTTGAACTCCATTTTTGTTCCTATTTATGCAGATACAGAAAGTGAAATGTCACATTTTCTTCCCCTACGTTGATTTAAATATATAGCTTGCTATATATTTATTTCACTTATACGTATTTCCAATATCATAATGGGACTTTTCACTATTCTTAGTCAACCTTCCGTACCCGTCATTGAGAATCTCTGATAATATAATTAATTAATTCTCTGTTGCTGTAGGCATGAGTATTGAAACTGTCTTCATTTAACTGGTATGCTCGATTATATTTAACTTTCCTGCTCCTTAAAGTATAACTTAATATTTGAGGCATTGTGAATTCCTTTGCTTTTTCCTTCAAAATCGTGAATCTCATAAGCATTATTTCTAAAAGATCGATGAATCACAAATGGTCCGTCGAATAAGTGTACGAATTTTGCGAATATTTTAGTTGATTCCTTCGAGATCGCAGGTTTCTTTATCAATACTAGATCGCCTTCTTTCAATTCAGGATGAAATTTCTTGTGCTGTATCCTCCTCAATCTTCTCTGAGATTGTCTATGCATTCTCTCCCGAACAAGTTGATTAAGTTCGTCCTGATCTAGGCTCTGTTCAGTAGGTAATCGGATTATTGTGTCCCAAGGCCTTTCTGGTTGAATATTATGGTGTACTAGTTTTGGAATTTGGCCGCTGGATTCGTGTATGGTGTTATTGATGCTTTCCTCTATGATCTCAATTACATCTATCCATTTCCAGTGTTGCTTAGAACAGTATATTCGGCAGAACTTAGCGATTTCCTTCATGCATCTTTCCACTGGATTGGATGCTGGATGTCTTATCGAACAAAGAATATGCCTGATTCCCATTTCTTGCATTGCCTCTCTGAATTGTAACGAAGTAAACTGGGTTCCCCTGTCTGACAGTAGTCTCTCGGGTTTTCCCATGCTAGGCAATACGTGTTTGGTTAGACGTCGTAATACCTGTTTAGAATTTGCACGCTGTATCGGTTGTAGTGATACGTATTTCGAGAAAACGTCCATAACGACTACAATGTATTTGTGACCCTTCTTAGCGGTTGGCAGTTTACCGAAAATATCGATAGCATACAGTTCTCTGGCTCTTTGTGGCAATATGGCTCTTGGTTCATGCCTTATTAAGCAACTACCATGTTTGACTTTCTGGCAGATATCACAAGTCCTTACTGTATTCCTGACAGTTTTCCTGATTCCCTTCCAAGTGAATTTTTCTAGGATGACTTGTGTTACTTTCTCTATTCCGCCATGCCCAGTAATCCTATGCACGTGCCATATTACTTCCTTATACAGTACTGAAGGTAATACAATGCGTACTTTTTCTTGGTCTTTGCCTTTCTTGGCCATTAGCATTCCCTGTTCGATACTGTACACCCCTGTTATCTTTGACCTTGTCTCTGATCCACAACCTTCGTTCTCCAGCTTGTCTAAGACGTGTTTTAACTTCTCATCCTGACGTTGTAACTGTATTATATTCTTCAGCTTTTCTAATACTTCTTCATCTTCTGGAATCAGCTCTATTCTGTGGATTTCTTCTGTTTTATTGGTGGGGTTACGGCTAAGAGCATCTGCTAGGACATTCTCCTTTCCACTACAATATTCGATTTTTATTTGAAATTGTTGAGTGAATAACATCCACCTAGTTATCCTCTCATTAGTCATTGCTGCTTTTAATCCAAATGTCAAAGCCTTATGGTCTGTTCTGACCGTTATCGGATAGCCAAAAATTGTCTTTTTCCATTGCTGTAGTGCGTAGACTATTGCTAGCAGTTCTTGTTCCGTGGTGGTATAATTAACTTCATGACTCCTTAATTTTCGACTGGTAAAGGCTAAGTATGTTCTTTTTGGAGGTGACCCTTCTTCTTCTTGATAAAGACACGCTCCTATACCAATATTAGAGGCATCTGACTGAATGATAAATCCCCTTTCGTAATTAGGATAGCCTAATTTGATACTCCTAGTCAGTAAAGTCTTTAATTCTTGGAACGCCCTTTCTGCCTTTTCATCCCATTTCCATCTGTTATTCGCCTTCAGCAAATCTTGTAGAGGCGCTGCGGTTTGTGTATAGCCTTGACAATGATTGGAGAAGAATTGGGCCATCCCAAGGAATTGTCTGACGTGCTTAATGCGTTTCGGTCGCGGAAAATCGCATATTGCCTGAATTTTTACTGGGTTTGGTCGAACTCCTGTGCCGTCTATCATGTGGCCAACAAACAAAACTTCTTCTTGACAGAATTTAGACTTTGTGATATTAATCTTAAATCCAGTTGTTCTCAAATTATGAAATAACTTCTCCAACTTGTCACAATGATCAGCAAATGTTTTAGTGGCTAGAATCAAATCGTCTACGTAACAGGTTATGAACTCCTTCACCTCTGGCGTCAGATTTCTGTCCAGTGCTCTCACCAAAACAGCGCAACTGTTCTTCAAACCGAACGGGAGCCGACAGTAGACATAAGTCTGATTGTCAAACATGAATCCAGTCAGCAATCGGGACTTTTCCTCTAAAACGATGTGGTGATAGGAAGACGTAAAATCCATCGTCGAAAAATACCTCATGTCTCGAAATTTTTGTACGATATCCTTAATCTTTGGGACCTGATTATACTCGGGAATTAACCGGGTATTTAATTGTCGTGCATCGAGGCAAATGCGGAGTTTCCCGTTGCTTTTCACCACGATGACTAACGGGTTTAAGTAGGGACTGGATGTTTTCATTATAATGCCATCATCCTCCATTCCTTTTATAATTTCTTTAACTTCTGTGAAGTGTTTTTCGGGTATTCCATACAATTTCCCTTTAAAAGGTGTCCAATCATTCACTATCAATTTGTATCTGAAATCCGGTATCTGTCCTGGCTTGTTTTTAAACAGATTGGAATACTCCTGTAAAATCCCATGAAGTTTAGACCTTTCTGCCGGTGAAATTTTGGCATTTGCGACTGCCTCCGCGATGTTTGGTGTATCTTCTTCCTCTACCATGGTCATAACTTTTTCGATACTTTCTAATACATCTTCACACGACATAACTATCTTGTTTTCTTCCGTCTGGAGTCTGGGATTTCTCTCTGAGTGTAGATCTTCTCCTTTCTCCTCCATCTTGAGATTATTGACTACACTAACGTCCTCGTTGATCTTAACTATCTGTTGCCTTTCTCCAGCGTTTTCTTCGCATATGGGAAATCTTACTTCTTGTCTCTTCATGTCGATGGTCATGCCTGTTATCGTCATGAAATCAATTCCTAATATAATATTATATTTAATTCGGTTCATGACTATAAATGGATGTTCGAAATTTCTGTTACCTATATTGATTTCAAGATACGTCTGTATGTTGCACTCAACCGTCTTGTCAGGTATTATGCCCCGTATTTTAATCTTCGACACCGGTATTGTTAATAATTTCATCCTTTTACTCATGTCTTGAAAAAGTTCCTTAGATAGCACGCTAATGCTGGCACCAGAGTCCACAAGGCAATGTACTTTAAGTTCGCCTACTCTCGCTATAATGATGGGTAAATTATATCTTCTTTTCATGTGATGTTCCGTTAGGTCTTTTACTAATTCATCAGAATCAACTTCCCACGAGTCCACTTGTGTAATGAAATAACTGCTAATTTTAAAATTCTTTGCGTTCTTCACATCTTTAACTTCGCCTTCTATTCTGAAATCGGCGTTTTTTTTTGCTTCCTGACCTTTCGGTCTCTCTTCTGCACTCAAATTCCTTTGTGTTAGGATTAAGTGCTTGTTCCTCCTGCCTTCTTCTCTTGTATCGTTGAAGTTCAAGACTCTCCGCTCCTTCTACGTCGGTATTTACATCTTGATCTCTTATGGCCTTCTCCCATTTAACCTTATTGTTTCGAGCTTCATTCAATTCCTGGATGTATCTCCTATTGTAATTTTCCCTTTCACGATTGTCTCTAACATTTCTTCCGTCATATCGGGGTCTTTCTCTGTAGTTGCCCCTTCCTCTACCTTCTCTATACCGATTCCTAAGTCGCATATCGGGTCTGAATCTTCTATTTCCCATGTATGTCCCTTGACCATAGGATTCCTTTCTGCAGTGGCATCTCTCTTCCTCCTTTCTGCCATTCTCCTGATTTCCCCACTGTCTTTTCTTGTTCATGTTCCTTCGTTCCTCTGGGGTATTCTTGTTCGTGTCATTCTGTGTTAAAATGTTAATGGTTTCTTCACCATAGTTATTCCTGACTACCCTGTGAGGATGTGGTATTGTGGTCATGTCTATCTGCCTTAGCGTCGTTTCCATCTGGACTGCAGTTAATGGATTAGCGGTAGCTAATAGTCGTTGAACGTCTAATGGCAATTGTCGTTGTATGATCTTTATGGCTTCTAGTTCACTGGGTGGTGAATCCAGATCTTGAAAACGGTGAAATTGCCGGGCGAAATAATCGCTGTACCCTGTTTGACCGTTAGAAGCGTACCTCCGGGAGTAAAGTTCTAAACGTAGGTTTTGTTGAACGTCCGGACTCCAAAAGCGTTGTAAAAATGCTGTTTTGAAATCGTTGTACTCATGAAAAGTGTACTTGAATGCCTGAAACCATAAACTAGGGTTTGCATCCAAATGTTTTTGTACTACTTTCAACCGTTTCTCTTCAGGGATACCATGTTCTTTGAAATAATCCTCCATTTCTCTGAGAAAATGTTTAGGTGAAATACTATTGGTGTTATCAAAATGCTTTGGCCTATCGTCAAATGTTTTTATTACGTTAATTATAGTAGGACTTCCGTTACTTCCACTCTCCGTGTTTATTTCTCCAATACTATGGTTTGAACGTGTAACCGGTATAGATGTGGTTTCTCTTTCATTCAGGTGGAATTCAACATTTTTGTGTCTTTCGCCGCCGGATATTATAACAGCTCTTCCTTGTCCTTCCTCTCGGATTTCTCGTATTTGAGCCTGTATCTGCCTAAGTCCTTCCTCAAATTTATTCATCCTCTGAGTCAGCTCTTCTTTGTTCTGCTCAATCTCGTCCCTCATTTCAGCTATCTTGTTCCCGATCTGATCTGCAGCTTGTTCATATTTCCTTTCCAAATCAGTACTTGTTATCTGCATCTCCTCTCCTAATTTTCCAATCGTCTCTTCGCACTGTCTCCATTTTTCCTGGGAATCTATATTTAGTTTTTCCATATTGTCCGTCAAATTCTTTATCTCATTTTCCTTCAAGGATTGGAGATAATTGTTATTCCCTGTCATTTCTTTCTTGATATCATTTATTTCTTCTTGTATCTTCTGGTTTTTCTCCTCTATATTTCCTCTAATTTCGTCTTTCCACTCATCCATGTTGTTCTTGATCTTATCCATATCTGATCCTATTTTCTGGATCTCTTCCTTCATCTCCTCCATCATCTGTCTCTGTTTCTCTTCCTGTTTACTAGCGATCTCCTCTACCATTGTCTTAGTTGACTGTTGCCATTCTTCTTTCTGCTCCTTACGGAATTTCTTAAATAACTCCTGCTCTTCTTCCTTTCTCCTTTCCATTTTCTTTTCTAATTCCTTGATCATCTCCTGCTGATCTTCTTTCCTTTCCCTTCTCATTTCTTCCACGAGCCTTTGGTATTTCTCTTCCCATTCCTGTTTCTCCTTCTTTCTCTCCTCTTCCTGCTTCTTTTCCTTCTCTTCTCGTTCCTGTTTTTCTTTCTTTCTCTCCTCTTCCTGCCTTCTTGCTTCTTCCTGCCTTTCTTTCTTAGATTCTTCATCGCGCTTTCTGGCTTCTTCCATCATTAATCGTATCATTCCTTCAATTCCCTCTTGCTTCTTCTTTTGTTCTTCCTGATACTTTTCTTGTCTGTCTTCCTGCTCTCTCTGGTAATCTTCAAATTGTGTTCTTAAGTGGCTTAACGTCGTCATCTTGTCTTTCACGTATTACTTTAGAATTCTCTATTAATCCTGGTAGTGCTCTACTTGTACCCTAACTTCTCTATACTTCAATTCTTACAGTACTCTTATATTTATCTCACACAACTATACTTGTATTATACTTAAATGGATAGGCTTAACTACCCAGACTAGGCTTTGCTTATGCTGCTGACCCAATTACATTATGAAACATGAGATCTGTGACCTAAAAATTGAGATTCCAACTCTTAATTCTGGAGAGAATAATTAAAAATTCAAATAACGTATTTCTTATAATCTATTTCCTATATCTAAGTTATTCCTTAACAAATTATGATTAATGTATTAACAATATTTCTTAAATACATCTCCAACCATCCATATTTACAATTTCACAATCTTTATATCCTATATCGGCTTCCTATAATCTGACATTCGACTGCATCAGTCGTCCTCTGACATTTCCTTAGCTCATTCGTCCATTTCCGTTTCTTTCTCTTCTCTTTCTGATAATTATTTATGGGCATCCTTTCGTCTTCACAGTTTAATGTCCTCCTGTATTCCCTTCGATCCATAAAAAAAAATAATTATCTGGTCACATGACATCACCTTCACCAGACATACCTAATTTTTATACGATACCTCCATCTTGCTTCAAAGATGACTTATTATATTTGAAAATCTCTTGTCAGTCCGCTCCTGAAATTTCTTTTCTTTCTATTATGTTCTCCTCATGCATTACCATACATTGAAGTACCGATCCGTTCCTATCTAGTGATCATATCTGGTAAATTTTCTCCAATTATAACCAAGTTCAGGTCTACCTAGTTTGGCGACTAACCATTCATACAGTGTCCTCCTCCTGACTGCTGATACAGTTGTGCGTCAAAAACAAAAATGTTTTTGGCAACTCTTTGCTCCCACGGCGTCTTTCTCTATTTGCCACACAGTTGGGCACCAAAAACTAAAATGCACCGCTCCCGCGTCCAGGTGGGGATACATTAGTTTCCTGACTAGCTCTGAAGTGTAAATGGTGTGGCCCCTGTAACAATTCGGGTTGTGAGTTCCGCTTGAGAAAGTGTGTCGACGGGTTAAAGTTCAAATCAACCTAGGGTGAAGAACATCTCCTACACGCTATCAGTTGAATTCCTAAGTACCTTTGTGTTGCCGAAGTAATCGCAAATGAATATTGCCAATGTAGTACCATGCTTGGTTCTTACAAGTCGCTATCGCATTCGCAAGCAGAATAAAAAGCTTAAAATATTCTTACATCTAGCTCTTATGCTAAATGGACATTTAAAAAAAAAATGTTAATTTTTTTTTATTTATTTATTAAATAATTACTCTGAATAATAAATGAATTAATTCGCTATGATCACATTTGGGATGTTCCACATTGTCTTGTTGGCATTATATAACCATATGGGTCCTTCCCCTCGTCATTGAAATGAAAGTAAAAAAAAAAAAGTATTCCTCGTAGGAACTTGCCGATGACAAAATCCTGGCCATGAATGTCCATATTAGTGCTTTGGCCTCGTTGGTAATTCAATTAATATCAAGTAAAATTAAAATAATTGGTTGAAATGAGTAGAAATGTTAATAAAGAAAAAATATAAATTCACTAGAGTTAAAGGTATTAGATGCATCTAATCGATTATGAATAAAAGTAGAATTACATTTACTATCATACAGTGTCACATCATATCAGATTGAAAAACGCAAAGTTTCTTCAGATAAATATTTGATTAAGTTTTGGAATCTCTTTCTCTGTAGCTATAATGCTTCCTTAAAATAATTCAAAGTCCAATGCTTTAATTACAAGCTCAAATGTGACTAATAAAATGAACGTCACCTTGTCCTAAATTTTGTATCTGTGTCAGTATACACAGTGAAAATCTGGGAAACGATTTAACTCACTCAGAAAAACAACAGTTATTCAGTAAGATTAAAAAGTGTTCTCACTATCAATTACAATTTCATTTTTTACGTTGTCATTCAGATCTTCATGTTTCATCTTACTTGGTCTCAAAATAAGCAACATTAAGTCCGCTGTATGTCGTAATGGTTTATATCATAACATTTGTATGGCTAATACGGTTAATATGAAAAATTAGCATCTCAATATTAGGTTAAAGATTCAATTTAAGTGTGCTTCTGGCTGAATATTACGTTACCATATGTATTTCATCCAATTTTTAACAAATTTATCCCTAGGCAGAAAAATCTCTATGTTAGAAGACTCTACCCTCACTTAGAAACTCAAATATGAATGACTAATTCACCAGTGGTATACCAATTTGTTCTTATAAATTCGGCAATTAACTTATTATGTGCGAGAATTCTCTAATGTGGTTAAATATATTTCATTGATGGCCTATTTATTAGCATAACTAGCTTCATGGCACTTTAGATGACCTTAAGTACTCCAAAACCAGGTTATACTGATGGCTTCGAGATCGTATCCTATGCTACTCTACATATCAATGGGATAAAACAATCATTTGAAAACGGTACGCTTCATATATACCGCATAATGCATACCCAAACACATAATAACATCGCACAGAAGACTATTATGACCGATCTCCCAAATAAAATAATCATCATCATCATCTACTAACACGTGCCTGCCATTACTACTATTCAACCATTAACCTACTATATTTCGCGTAGCAACTGTATCAAAACTCATTAGGCACTCCATTTCCATAAATACCTAACATATCTACCATAACCTTCTCATCTTTGCCGTCTTTCCTTCTGTCATAGTATTAAATCATAATATATCGCAATCCTAAGCTGTGCTATTTCATATCTTGTCATATACATTCCCTACATACGATCTCTTTATCTGATATTATGAATAAAGCCATCACACATAATATAAACATTACCACTCGCACCTTAGCACTTCACTGATAACAAAATAAACATGCTTATTGCCTTTTAAACACCGCATTGGATAATATTGCGAACGAGTTTCACTGGTGAGTTGCGCCTACATATGGAATTAACATTGATTACAGATGAATACCTGTATCCACATAACCATATTTCATTACGCTAACACGCGCGCACACATTATCACAGCACAAAATACTAATATCTTTCCGAAGATTAAAATACATTACGGTACTTACGTATATACGACTTAAAGAGAACTTAACTTGCTTATTTGGACTCTTCCTGTTGCTCTCCCCCGTCATCGGAACTAGTAGGCCTGGCTCCTCGGTTTTGTTTAGGTCAACGGGTCCATGTGTTCCTCTCTCAGCTGACTTTCATCTGTATTGGGTCGTCACAGCATAGCTCCGCCAAGCCTAAGTAGTCGTGCCTCTCAGCTGCTCACACCATCATGGTAACGTGTTGAACTCTCGGAAAAGAAAATGGTAATACAGGGTTTAGTGTCGTCATCTTATGGTTAGGGTTTTATCTCTATAATACTTGCAATATTAAAAATGATTCTGTTTGGAATAATCAGTTCTAGTATGGTTTCAAAACTGCTAACTGTTGAGGATAATAAATTTGGTAATCGGGTAGATATGTTTTTCTGGTTCCCTTATCGAAGAATACGTAGTAACTAGTTGGTCAGTGCTTCTCGGAACACGCAGTATCGTGCAAAATATCCGTCCACTGAGTCGAGTCGTGATGTAATTTCTATTACACTCTTCTGGGGTTTCCTTATTGCTTCAATTAGTAAAGCGACGTATATTACTTGGTATTTCGAACTCTATAGCCAACAAATATGTTGCTTTCGAAATAAAAAGCTGCTTCTTTCTTCTCTTGCTCGTGCTAGTTAAGCTTAGTAATGTAGATTGACGAAATTTTCTAATGGAGGTTCCTTTTTTCATTAATAATAGATCTGAATAATCTGCGTTTGTCATTCTTTTCTTACCGCCTTCTAAACGTGGTTCTTTCGGTAATTGCCTGTTGAAAAGATATATCATTTCGGTATATCGGCGTTATTCCTTTCTAGATCGACGTTTTACTAGCTTGAACTCCATTTTTGTTCCTATTTATGCAGATACAGAAAGTGAAATGTCACAATGTTTATACCAGACAGGGCTTCCCGTATGCCAAAATGTTTCCGAATCAAAACTGAGTGTGGTCCAGATTCCTTCACGTTTACTTCTAATACGGGCGCGAATGACACGTAAAAACCATTTAAGCACGTGGCTCATGATATTTATAAGGCGAAAAATTCTTACAAACTGAAATATAATACAAAATAGATAGGTGTATACTTAAAATTTATTAATGTTAATGACTCGTAGAAAATATACATTTAATACAACTCACGTAATACAGAGCAGAATTTTTTGAAACACAGTATAATTCATCAAAATTTCACAATTTATTTCGCTTGAGTGGCGGGTACCAGTTGGGTTACATTAATGCATCTCTTCTATTCCAGGTACTAGTGAGTTATCTTGATTTTTTTACAGATAAGGAAAGGCTAATAAAATATTAAAAACTTGTTTCTATGACAATTGTTTGGTATCCCTACTTACTTTATAACACTTGCATAAGGTGAGTGATATGAACTCACGGTACACATCATATACACTTTAGGTAGCAATTTTGAAAACAATAAGCCTTACCTTTATCATCCCTAGACAGTAAACACTGGTTTCATTATTGTATTTCATAATAATTATTCATTTTCTACAGAACGTCTGCACACACGAAATAAACCTGCAAAATAATGGGCTCCAGTAAAAAAGAAATGAATCGTCGATCCTTAATTCTCTTACAAAACGAGTTTGTAAAATTCAATAGCTACGTTTGGTCTTCACAACATTCAAAATTCGTATGCCTTGATTTCCAAGGTGTCATCTTCAAATTAAATTTACTATTGCCTTATCAATAACCGTTACTTTCTGAAATTATTTTTTAGCGAGTAAGGGAACGGGAACAATACTTAAATACTTAAATTCATATCAAAATGATGACGGTTTCGTGGAGAGATTTTGTATGAAAATACAATTGGAAGTTCTGTAGCTTTAGAATATATCCAGCGTATAAACATAATTGACTGCCAGTGTGATAAAAATAATCTGGTATCGTATAAAAGCATGTGGTACAAATTTCCGACACTTAGAATTCTTCTTATTTTCTATATTCTTATTATTACCTTCTCGTCAAGGAAAATGACAGTCCTGCCAGGAGGATGTCGACAATGAGCGTGGGTGGACCGTGGTATAGTCGCCATGTATATTGGATCCTTAGCTGGCAAGCTTTGAGTTGTAGCGGAACACTTTCTTTTGTCCCTCAACCCCCTCAACCCTTCAGCACGAACGTTTATCTTTATTTACTTCCAACCCTTTCCAGTATTGTACGATTGCTATTTGTGAGTGTTCATTTTCGTCAAGTGGAATAATTACCGTTGTTATTGGTGTTTTTCTTGTTAAGTAAATAATAGTTCCTTTATTGTTTCTTTGTTATAATTATATAATTAACTAATTTGGCTATTTTTATAATCTCGCATCAAATGCAAATATTTATTATATAAAATATTTTGGGGAATATTTATATTAGAGTGTTAACATCCTGGGCTTCTACTAGCTTGCCCTTGACTGTTCAGTTTATTCTTTTTGATTCACTCCCCTGTTACCTGACACAGTTTTGTTTTGGCGGAGTAAGGCTATTTGTAGAAGCCCATATTAACCACTTTGAGGGAACACCTTATTACCAAGACGTTCCGCTCACTTTGGTGCCAGCTGAGGAACCAATGGCCATGGCGACCATTTATCGAGACTGCAGATTATCCATCCGAGACTGTGGTCCTCATGCAGACGGAATGCAGCCACGGTGGTGCGAGTACGAAATCGGCGAGGCGAGGAAGGACGAACTCACCAACGTGAAGGATCCCGACGGCCCCATCACACCCCGGACATGAGGATACACATGTTGCGGACATTGCTATTGTGGGTCGTACAGCTAAATCCCGAAGACTCACTTAAGAATGTGTGTAGTGTGTCTGTTGTGACCACGTGTACACTCCGACATAGTCTGCAGTATCGAGGTCTTTTATTTCACGGCACTCATAGCCAAAGCAAAAAGTTACTCCGATCATAATCTTGTGCTTTTAAGGAACCAAAATAAGAAGAATGAGAAAAGTAGAGGGGAGGTGGAATTTAGCTGTAACACAGTACGAGTTTACACCGAAATAATTAGAGATTTCAAGAAGAGATCAACAAGGATGCAAGACGAAAAAAAGGTCACTCAGAACGGAGCAGAATGGAATTCAACACAATGACATAGATATATCTGAATTATACAAAGGTAAACAATTTCATAGAAATTTTATGGAAAACGAAAACGAAATTAGACCTCCATTACTCGGAAATGAATTTGGCAGAGCTGTCAAGGAATTTAATGATAACAAAGCTCCAAGAAGCGATAACATCACAGGAGTTGTTCAGATACTGGAATAAAAACCATAGATTTTGCTATGTGGTAATTGAAACACACACACCAAGGAAGGAAGACAGTGCAGTAACGCACATGATATGCATCCCCAAGGCAAAAACAGTTTGCAAACACGAAGACTACAGAAGTCTCAGTCCACGCTTCGAAACTATAAACCAGAATTCTTCACCATCGTATGGAAAAGGGAATCAGGTGACTCTGAAAACTAAGATGAGCCTGTGAATATTTATAGAGCATGATACTGAAAATTTGCTGTAGTATTTACTGAAAATGAAAATGCATGTGACAACGTGGACTGAACATAATGTCCGAAATCCTCAGAGATGTTAGAACTACAGAGGTAGAAGAAAGTTCTTATAGGACAGGAGGATATACAAGCGAAGAATTACCAAGTCTTACACAGAGGTGTGGCCTATCTCCACTGCTGTTAGACCTGTATATTGATCATGCTATGAAGGACAGGATGAGATGGAGGAAGCTCATATACCACACCCGGGAAACTGGAGATGGTTTAGGATGATGGTGATGATGATGATGATGATAAAACAGTTACTTTGCATATGTTTATGGACTGATTGGAAATAATTAATATGGACTACAAGACACCCTTCACCATATGTTAGATGTCCATAAGAAATAATATTGCCTTAAAATAAATAGAAAGAAGACTGGTTACTACTTCCGTGTATTTGGGGAGATATATAGCATCGGATGACAGAAGTGCATTTGACATAAAATGTGAGATAGCTCAAGCCAATGCGACATTTTTCAGAAAGAAAGAAAGAAAGAAAGAAAAATTAACATCTAAAAATATTTTTTTAGAATGATTATAATACTGTATTTTCAAATGTTTGTGTCTGGAGAATTGGAACTAATACCTCAGAGACCTGAACACTCTGAAGGAAAGAAATGAGGCTTTCGTGATGTGGTGCTCGAGGGGAATGATGGAGGTGTCCTGGACAGTGAGAGACCAACATTTAAAGGAATACTCACACGAGTAATGTTAAGAAGACATTGATGAAAACAGGTCGCAAAAGGAAAAAATTGTCTTGCTTGGTCATCAACCACGAGATGAAATCTGCTCACCACGTTACTGGAGGTAACGATCGAAATGCGGAATATGTGCGGAAAATATGTGTTTATGGTCCAGATAAAGGCCAAAGTTACAAAATACTGATTTCTGAACGGAAGAATTTAATGTCAAACCAACGTACGGGTTGTGGAGGAAAATAAAAAGGAAAAGGAGGAAAAAGCCTCAATGCTGCAGGTTACGACAGCGTGTACACAATTGGAAAATTGAAATGTGTGTATTGAAATTAATATATACGTGTCCTTGCGTGACCCATCATCAGTAAACTATTATTTATAATCTAGATTAATTTAGATTTACAATTTTAGAATATTTCTTATAATATTGTAGTATTATTCATAATTACTTTAAACATATTATGATAATATAATGTAATGGTTATTACAAACACTTTAAGGATATAAATAATGTTGAAATATACTACCATTTTAACCCAGTGATGTAGAAAGAGCAATTTACTCCAATAAATTCTAATCAACAAAATCTCTCTGACTATGAAGAGACTAAATAAAACTCGAACTGTTATAATCAGCACAGCAAACGCCTATAATGACTCAAGCAAAGTATACTATTTTAAACAATAAAGCCGTACCTTACTTAGCTTCGCTTGCTAACCGAGGAATTATTAGGCTATGGCCAACACTCTGAACGGGGCACTAAATGTAATAAAAATCATTAATATTTATTCAGAGCCCACTAGCAAAATTCCCTAATGTATTCTTGGTTCGTACTTAATTACAACTAATTAAATCACTGATACTACATCTCACAACTGTGACCCGGAATTAACCGGAAATATCATACGACAATTACCGTACTAGAAACCAACCGGAGAATGAACTGTTGTGCAAGACGGGCCTACATTTTTAATCAGCGATATTACGCTACTATACCGCCGTTCTTAAAGGAGCTTCACAAGCTATCGCTTCGACACAAAATACCTTGTTTTAATAGTGAATATTAGTATAACTGCTTAAAATTATTTTAAAGTCCTACTACCTTCAGTACTTGAAAAAGCATAGACGTTGGTCTGTTGGAACACGTTTCACTATCTCTCTTCCATATTTTATTACCTCTGATGATTTCCTCATAAATTTAATTAAGCGGAGATTGAGGGATACTGACTGGAAGGTGATCGGGGTTTTGAATGATACTATGGAGTGGGCATGTGGGAAACTGATTGTGAGATATCTAGATCCTAAACGGTGGGTAGAAGATAGGGATCTGCGCTCAGGTTGCCTTGACTTAAACCAGAATGGAACGTATACGTTAGGAAATTTGTTTAGAAGGGTTACAGGGAGGTACATTCAGGGAAACGGTGTGGCCAAGGGAGCAATGATAAGGCTAAAGGCATCTTGAAGTCAAGTAAGGATGACATAAAATGTTAGTGTTGAACTGTAGAACCGACCCCGTTGTGTAGGGGTAGCGTGTCTGCCTCTTACCCGGATGCCCCGGGTTGATTCCCGGCCAGGCCAGGAATTTTTACCTGGACTTGAGGGCTGTTTCGAGGTCCACTCAGCCTACGTGATTAGAATTGAGGAGCTATCTGACGGTGAGACGGCGGCCCGGTCTAGAAAGCCAAGAACAACGGCCGAAAGGATTCGACGTGCTGACCACACGACACCTCGTAATCTGCAGGCCTTCGGGCTGAGCAGCGGTCGCTTGGCAGGCCAAGACCCTTCAAGGGCTGTAGTGCCATGAGAAAAAATCTGGGTTGAACTGTAGAAGTATCGCAAATAAAGAAATACACCAAGTAATTTAATAGATATTTAATAGAGAAAGACACCTGAACTAGGACACAGTGTTGGAGGAGGAGTGGTGGAAAGACCGAAGAAAGGGGAGACGAACCATATTTGCCCCTACCCGGCTACAGCTGGTTAATGGCAAATGATGATTATGGCGATGATGATGATGAATAGATATATACTTACCAGATATTGTAATAGGAGTTGAATCATGGCTGAGAAATGATATCATAAATGCTGAATTTTTCTCACGGAACTGGAGTGTGTATCGTAGAGATAGGATAGGAAAGATAGGAGGGGGAGTATTCATTCTGGTGAAAGAAAAGCTACGATTACAGATGACAAACACGAAATTCTAGGTGTAAGGCTCATTTCTAAAGATAATAGGCAACTTGATGTCTTTGGAGTGTACAGATCGGGAAAGGGTAGCGCTGAAGCTGATTCACAATTATTTGATAAGATAATCAACTATGTGGGAAATGGTGTGGAAAGGAATGTGAATGTAGCGATAGATCTCAATTTACCACATGTCAATTGGTAAAGTAATGCGAACGACAGGAAGCATGACCAACAAATGGCAAATAAGTTAATATGGGAAGGACAGCTGCCTCAGAAAGTGATGGAACCAACTAGAGGAAAGAATATTCCGGATGTGGTGCTAGTAAAAGCAGATGAGCTCTATAGAGAAACCGAAGTAAGAGGCGGAATTAAGGATCACGAAGCTGTTTTTGTTGTTAAAAATAATTGTGATAGAACGGAAGGTTTTAAAAATACGACTATTAGGCAGTACCATATGGCTGATAAAACAGGCATGAGGGAGATTTTATAAAGTAAATATGATCGGTGAAAAACAGTAAATAAAAATGTAAACAGACTCTGGAATGGGTTTAAAGCAATTGTTGAGATATGTGAAAATATGGTTGTAAATATAGAGGTGGTGAGGAATGTTAAAGACCCACTATATTATAACAGAGAAGTTAAGAGACTAAGAAGGAGGTGCAGACTGGAAAGAAATAGAATTAGAAATAGCTGTGGAAGTAAGGAGAAATTGAGGGAACTTACTAGGAAATTGAATCTAGCCAAGGATAACATGATGGCAACCATAACTGGCAGTCATACACATTTTAGTGAAAAATAGGCACTTTAAGGCAGAAACAGATTCCAAGAAGGACAATCCAGGAATCATTAATGAACAAGGGAAATGTGTATGCGGGGATCTACAAAACGCAGAAGTATTTAGTCAACAGTATGTAAAGATTGTTAGTTATAAGGATAATGTCCGGTTAGAGGAGGTCACTAATACGAATGAAGTATTAAAAATTACCTATGATAACAGCGACATATACAATAAGAGACAAAATTTGAAAACTAGAAAAGCGGATGAATTCATAAGATTTCTGTGGAAATACTAAAGACAATGGGTTGGGATATAGTACCATATCTGAAGTACTTATTTGATTACTGTTTGCATGAAGGAGTTATGTCAAATGAATGGAGAGTCGCTATAGTATCCCCTGTGTACAGAGGAAAGGGTGATGGACATAAAGCTGAAAATTAGAGGCCAGTCAGACTGATATGTATTGCATTTAAGCTTTAGGAAAGCATTCTTTCTGATCATATTAGACATGTTTACAAAATTAATAACTGGTTCGATAGAAGGCAGTTTGGATTTAGGCAAGGTTATTCCACTGAAGGTCAACTTGTAGGATTCCAGCAAGATATAGCAGATATCTTGGATTCAGGAGCTCAAACGAATTGTATGGCGATTGACCTATCTAAAGCATTTGATAACGTGGATCATGGGATACTATTGGCAAAAATGTATGCAATAGGACTTGACAAAAGGATTACTGAATGGGTGGCTATATTTCTAGAAAACAGATCTCAGAGAATCAGAGTGGGCGAAGCTTTAACTGGCCCTGTTATAATTAAGGGGGGAAATTCCTGAAGGCAGTATTATTGGACCTTTATGTTTTCTTATATATAAATGATGTGAGTAAAGAAGTGGAATCAGAGACAAGGCTTTATGCAGATGATGTTATTCTGTATAGAGTAATGAATAATAAAATTGTGAACAACTGCAAAATGACCTCGATAAGATTATGAGATGGACAATACGCAATGGTATGATGATAAATGGGGTTAAAATTCAGGTTGTGAGTTTCACAAATAGGAAAAGTCCTCTCAGTTTTACTGTGCTGATGGGGTGAAAGTTCCTTATGGGAATGATTGTATATACCTGGATGTTTATATAAGGTAAGATCTTCACTGGGGTAATCCCATAAATAGGATTATAAATAAAAGGTACAGATCTCTGCACATGGTTATGAGAGTGTTTATAGGTTGTAGTAAGGATGTAAAGGATAGGGCATATAAGTCTCTGGTAAGACCCCAGTTAGAATATGGTTCCAGTGTATGGGACCCTCACCAGGATTACTTGATTCGAGAATTGGAAAAATCCAAAGAAAAGCGGCTCGTTGTGTTCCGGGTGATTTCCTACAAAATAGTAGCGTTACAAAAATGCTGCAAATTTTGGGCTGGGAAGCCTTGGGAGAAAGGAGACGAACTGCTCGGCTAAGCGGTATGTTCCGAGCTGTCAATGGAGAGATGGCGTGGAATGACAGTAGTAGACGAATAAGTTTGTGTGGTGTCTTTAAAAGTAGGGTAGATTACGATATGAAAATAAAGTTGGAATTCAAGAGGACAAGGGAAGGGAAGTGAAGGGACTGGAATAACTTACCAAGGGAGATGTTGAATAAATTTCCAATTTGTCATCAAGAAAATATAAGGAATTTGCCACCTGGGCGACTGCCCTAAATGCAGATCAGGATTGATTGATTGATTGATTGATTGCTTGATTGATTGATCGATCCTCCCTCCCTCACCACACCCATAAACCGCGCTAATATTGTAAACCACTCTTTCAAAATCACTGGGCACTGAATATGGCATAGAATTCCCTCCCTGAAAATATTCGAGATGTTTCCTGTCAACGCAAATTTAAGATGGCTAAATCTAAGCACATGAATAATAGATCCCATTGGCTGGTTGAATAACTTTCGAAGAAATAAATTAGACCTGAAAAACTAATGGATTTAAAGTAGTTAATTTATGTATGAGTTACCGTGCTAATTTATGGATATTATGCTGATAATAATTTAAAAATAATTACATATAATATGTTATATTATTATTTTATATATTATAATATTATATGATTAATTTTAATTTTAATAATTATATTCACTTTATTATTAATTATTATCTGCATTTGTATTTTATACAATTGTGTTGTTAATTGTTTAGGTGTAATGGAGGGGTTTAGCACTAAATTAATCTCAAATAATGACATCACCTATCTATCTGCCTATGTATGTATGTATGTATGTATGTATGTATGTATGTATCTATCTATCTATCTATCTATCTATCTATCTATCTATCTATCTATCTATCTATCTATCTATTCTTAAGTGAGTCAGTGTGATGTAGCTGCAAGACCTGTAACAGCCTTGCCCACAAGATGTGTATCCTCACATTAGTGTGCTTAGCTGTCGGGAGTCCTTCAAGTCGGTCAGTTCGTCCGTCGTCGACTCACGGATTCCAGACTCACGTCGCTGTGGCCGTATTCCGTCCAGCATGGGAACCAATGTCTCGGATGATTAATAATCTGCAGTCTCGAAAAGCCACGGTTTTCCTGCGATCAATGCCAATAAAGCCCGCTTGTGTGCCTGCTGCATTCCTCGACGAGATTCTTCCATTCATTAGCTCACCACTTTGGAACGTTGTACTTCTTCATAGAACAATAATAATCACCGCAACTTATTGATTTATTTAAATATATAATAGCAATGGCTCAAGAATGTACTGTATTATTCCGGTTTCCCCTTTTATAATGTTTTCTTAATTATCAATTCCTGTATTTAGATGAAAATATAGTAAGGCATTTTTTAACTTCAAATTAAAAGAATTAATATACCAATGGTTCTTATCCTAAACCATGCAATTATGAGTCAAGTAACCAGCCTACCTTTGGCGGGGCAGTTCTGCAACTTCCAGGTTGTAATTGCCAAACCTAACAGGGACGATGTCTGTTTTGATGGATTGTAAAGCTCTAAATGGCACAATACTCAACTATGGCTTTTATAATTTTGCAGCATTATTTCGTGGATGCATTTGGACGCCTTACGTAAACTGAATCAGAGTCGTTTAGATAAAAAGTCCGTATTTATTGTCTAGAACTGATGAAGGTAGCTAACTGGATCATTTATATGTTCTATGAAACAATATTTACTTAAAAAAATGTGTTCAAATCATACCTTATGCAAAGTTCTCATTCTGAGTTATTCTCTGAGTAAATTAGGATAAACAGCCTTTCCAAACCTTTTTGAAATATTTTCATTTCCCATTTTCAGTAGAGAAGAATTCTGCATTGATTATTTCATGTAAGTTTCTTGTCAGGATCAGCATTTCTTCATTCTGTGATAAAGGCAAAAAGAAATTACGTTAAAATATTTTCACAGAAGACCAATAAAAAATGATTGCAGGAATAAGAAAATTAACGGATCCACGCATGTGCGATAGAACTTTTGACCTTTTAAAAACCCATGACTGAACTCCTTGACTGTATATACTTTTTTGTAGAACATAAATTGAAATGAGGATTTCCTGTGTAATTGTTAGTAAAGGATCGATGCTGAGTATAGGGACATAATTTTGAGAATAATCACCTAATGTTCATCGAAATTAATGTCCGCTTCAGTAATCATATTAAGATTAAATAATATCCCTCACGGTATATAATTTGCGACAATAGTTCACAAGTATTCGTCATTTCAGTCCACTAACATGCCTGTTGAACGCCCAGCTGCCCTCCATCCACAGCGACAAATTAGTACTACATCGTCCATGAATAATAACAACAATAATAATAATAATAATAATAATAATAATAATAATAATAATAATAATAATAATAATAATAATAATAATAATAATAAATAAAGAAAGGGAACTCCATCTTGTCTTCGAATGAACCTTACACTCGACTCTCTTTTCCCCATTCCCTGGCGCAAACTTTTAAGGAGAAACTATTTTACTAGTATAATTAGTGCTCATTTCATTACCTTTAAATGATCCTGGTCGTACCCGTTACTGTAGCGGGTAGTGCTGTTCTCCTCGGAGGGTTGGGTCGGGTGATGGTGACCATGACGGAAATGATTAGCAGACACCTGACACAGTATCATACAGCAAACCGGGCTCGGCTTAGTTCGCACCCAGTCCATGAGTACTCCAAATATTTGGCAATCTCGAAGAAGAAACCATATCAGCTTGTGTCCCACTGGATAGAAAGCTTCTCCAATTAATTGGCTGGCTGCATCCATTCAATTGAATTGTTCATCCAGTCATCGTGTGCTTTTTTTATACCGTGAAGTGCTCCAATAATAATTTGTAAGGAATTAAGTTTTTATTAACTATGGGATATATCTATCCATTCTTCTCTTTAGTAATTCACACTAAAGTACGTACTCGTAAACAGACACTGCGACACATACGTGTTTACATATCGTAGTACTCCGAATGCAAGGACGTCGTACGATTCTCAGAGATTTTAATTTCTCCTTGCTGAATCATTGAAGTATATTCTCCCCTTTGTGTATTCTGTGAGAGTCTGAGGATACTGACGAACGTACTTGGTATTCGCATATCTCCTGTCCCCGAGTGATATTATAATTCAGAATGAGGTAGCATCGATGGTTGTTGGAAGATTATGCCAGCTACGTATAGCCTCTAGAAAGGCATTGTAGTTAAAACTTGCTGCCTATCACCTCATTACAATAAATGAAACAAAAGAATTATAAATATGCCCCATTTTAGGGTTGTTTTAATGACTTGTCTCCAGTAGATTGTGAAATGTCAGTGATAAAATTGATTCGATGATTTTTGGTGTCATTTAAAAGTGAAATGAGCTAACGGCCTTATTTACGATATTCCTGGTTAAAGGCAGATTGGATTTTCATTGCACACGTTTCCCATATCCTATTCTGGTAGAGAAGGACATGGAATATGTTAAAATATACCCTACAATGAGTGATTTCCCGAGCCATCATCTTAATAACGTGAAGAGTGTTCAGTACACAAGAATGTAGAGCAGCGGAGACAAATCACTTCCTTGTCGTTGTCTCAGACAACACTTCAGAAGGATGAGCTGAATAAATGTCATCATCTGTAACGAAAGGAAACGATGGTGAGGTTAGTGTGAACTTTACAAGACAGCCGATATCTAGACATGAAAAATGAGGCGAAAAATTTTAGGTTTGAAGTTCCCTTGAGCATTGGTCTCATTTTAACTATGGCCGACTTGGTGAGAAAACAACGATTACGTCACTCAGCTATCACGCACCCAGTCCTCAGATCAAAATAATGTGTTCATAAGAGAAGTAATTCTGTGGATATCAGTAAAATGGACTTCGTAATGACACGTGTTTTTTTTTTTTTTTTTTTTTTTTTTTTAGTTGCTTTACGTCGCACCGACACAGATAGGTCTTATGGCGACGATGGGACAGGGAAGGAAGCGGCCGTGGCCTTACTTAAGGTACAGCCCCAGCATTTGCCTGGTGTGAAAATGGGAAACCACGGAAAACCATCTTCAGGGCTACCGACAGTGGGGTTCGAACCTACTATCTCTCGAATACTGGATACTGGCCGCACTTAAGCGACTACAGCTATCGAGCTCGGTACACGTGGTGTTTGACGATTGCCGTTCTTTGGCTGCGCACCACGTTAAGTCACAGTTTCAGAAGTTTCACTCACATTATTGATGTGGCAATTTCAATGACAATGACAGCATCATCATGATCATAAGAAGCATTAGATAATAGATGGTGTTCTTTATGGTTTGATATTATCATTGTTTTCGAACTGAAGGACAATTCCACTTGACCATTTTCGAACCAAACAGATGAGGAAAGGCCCAGGAGATACCACTCTACTAAATTAGACTCATCTCAGACTGGTGTCTAGTACGAATGCCTATGCACATGTAAACACTGCGGAAGATACAGCACTGTATAACAAGCTGTAATCGTAAGTATTCTACCAACAGAACTACAGAGATGTAAACAAGAGAAGGAAATATTGTTTCCTATTTCCCCCAACCTCATCGCGAAAAAAAGGAAACCTAACCTCGGTAACGTACAAACACCAACAGAACTACTCTATGTAAAATTTAAAATAAATCACCTTCACCGAAAAATATTAATTCCACTAAATCTATCACTCACACAAATATTAATCAATTTTTCTACTTTGTAACTACTTTCTTTTTGAAGATGTTAGGTTATTGATCAATATGGAATGAAAATGAGACAATCTTCGAAATCTATGGGCTAAATTGAACTAGGAGGAGGATAAAACGATAAAGTTTATAAAATTAAAAGGGAAATATAGTCTAGCTCGTTGAGTAAGCATGGGCCTTTTGGCTTACTGAACGTTGAAATATGAATACATAGTTTACGCTGCTCATATAAATATAAGGTAGGCTAAATGTACCGTGACTGTCATACTTCCAAATAACCAAATACACACAGACCTTAGCCTTTGTAACTTGTAGGCTAAGAACAGACATAGTTATTTAGAAATGCTGTAACCTAAAAACAAGGAAACTTCAATGAACTTCACACCGACCAAATAATCAATATACTCACTTCCGTGCAGCTTCCTTGCCAATTTATTCTTTGATACATGGGCTGGTATTGAAAGATATTGAGAAAGTTGCCATGATTATGGCTGAGAACACGTGTTCAGTGAGTGAAACGTCTGCGGTAACACAGTAATTTATTCTATAATATACTGACATCGCGAAATTAAATTTTTTCTTAACCACTAGAGAAAGACATACATGTACATAAAAATGATATTGAAAGTTCAGGCGCGTTCGATCAGGAAAAGGTATTGGTTCATCTTAAATGATTGTTTGATAATCGCTCCATGGCTTTACATCTTCGTATAAATGTGTATTGGAAATTACCTTGGTAAATAATATCGAGCTGTACGTCAGACTACAACACAAACACACAGGGGAGTTCGTTGCTTGCTGGCTCTCAGTTATGTGGTCATTACCATAGTAATTAACGTAAGTATTGTTGGCTTCTTATTGTTCAATGGGACACTTGTTGAATATTTCTAGATACTGTGTTGGTTGTAGCAGTAAACCTGTATGTGGGGCGGTAGAATAACTCCCTTAAGTATCACCTTCCTCTCGTTAGAGGCATCTAAAAGTGGAAAAAGGAGCTGCTCTTAACCTCGGAGCGTGGGTTGACATCCTCGACCTTCATGGCCTTTCGCTTAATTTGACGATACCTTCCTTCATGCGTACGAAAAACAGACTTTCCAAGAAGTGGTGAACTGATGGCTTGAACTATTGTGTTGTGTTTGAGAGTGAATAGTTTGAAAATCTGTAAGTAAATTTGACTAGGGGAACCCTGTATTTTCAAATCATAAAATGATGCCAGTTATAAATGTAGGAATTCTAAACAAAAAATCTTCCCCAAATTCCTAGGTCTTCTGCGATAAGTTCAGCTTATGTCTCATTTGAGCAATGTTTCGGCTCCGAACGTAGCTGTAGGGTACTTGGGATAGGGAAAAGACTCAACTGAGACAACATTGTCGCTGTACCTACTTCCACACTGAATGGAGTCAGCCGATACCTGTTACAGCAGACTGTTCCATTTTAAATGTTTGCTTCTGAAGAATTTGGTAGCCTTTCCGAGGGGGTTAACGTGGGGAGTGCAACAAGTGAGTTTCCGGGTAAGAAGACATGGAGAGAGGGGAGGACTGTGTCGAAGCAGCGGTTGCGTAGAATAAGTCACGTGGGTGTTGGGTGTGTGTTAGAAATGTCAAGTCGGAATTTAATTTTAGAATGATTCCTTTCAGTTACCGTACCCTATTGCGAATGTTGTAAAACACACTATATCTATTTCCATTTTGTCGTCGATTCAATTATATCCTCTTGAGACTTTTGGGGTGTATCGACCTCCATAGGTCAGACGGGAGCAACAGACGCACTCCGTTACGTCGTGCGCCGCTCGGCCGTCTCGATTTCTTTACTTTATACGTAGGATATTACAAGATGTAATCATCACATGGTCCATACTCACTTAACAAATTTGCACGTAACTTATCTAGTTTTCTCACACAAGTTATTACAGATATCGATCACGGTTCCTGCTATCAGTTCGCAATCCGGAGTTATGCTCATTTTACTGCACGCTCCGAGCACTGATTTAACCACAAAATGGAGGATAATCATGCCGTTCACTATGGCGTAAAGGTAGACAAAGTCTCCACAACATAAAGTACACATTTTTGCAAAAGAAATCTTACAAATCTTACCTGGTAAACATGTAGGGGAACTGTACCGAAGTTGGGGACGAACCATCCTACCCCTTTTATAGGAACATTTTACAAAAATCTTTCGATATTCTCCGTGCTTCACGAGTTGTCCGACTCGTTGGCTGAATGGTCAGCGCACTGACCTTCGATTCAAAGGGTCCCGGGTGGGATTCCCGGCCGGGTCGGGAATTTTAATCTTCATTGGTTAATTCCAATGGCCCGGAGGCTGGGTATTTGTGCTGTCCCCAACATCCCTGCAACTCACACACCGCACATAACACTATCCTCCACCACAATAACACGCAGTTACCTACACATGGCAGATGCCGCCCACCCTCATCGGAGGTTCTGCCTTACAAGGGCTGCTCTCGGCTAGAAATAGCCACACGAAATTATTATACTCGCTGAGTTTTGCTACGCGTGACACGATACCCATAATTTAACAATGGCCTATACACAGGGTCGAACATTACTACTGCAACGCCTCTGGGCCCAAATAATTTTGCGCACACCTACCTTAAACTTGATTACACAAAATTGTAATTACTCTTATTTTTAAAATGAATATATGCCTCCAAGGTAAAATAACAAACATCAATACCTTTAAATAATAATAATGATAATAATAATAATAATAATAATAATAATAATAATAATAATAATAATACCGACCTCGATAGCTGCAGTCGCTTAAGTGCGGCCAGTGTCTAGTATTCGGGAGTTAGTGGGTTCGAACCCCACTGTCGGCAACTTTGAAGATGGTTTTCCGTGGTTTCCCATTTTCACACTAGGCTGTACCTTAATTAAGGTCATGGTCGCTTCCTTCCCACTCCTAGCCCCTTCCTGTCCCATCGTCGCCATAAGACCTATCTGTGTCAGTGCGACGTAAAGCAACTAGCAAAATAATAATAATAATAATAATAATAATAATAATAATAATATTAATAAAAATATTTTACCGTGGATACACCTTCTCCGTCCGGTTGAACTGCGCACCTTCTAGAAGGCCATCTGTGCTAGGAATCTTGAAGTAATGTCGCTCAAGATACTTGGACCTTCAACCATTAGGTGTCTCTACCATCGGCTTATGTGCCCCGTCCAGCACATTCTTAAGGGAATGTCAATTCTTTGAAGGTGGTAAACCTTACATTTTTGTAGACTGCTTGTTTTTTTATGTATCAAGGTTGTCAACACTTCTGACGCCCCTCTATCTTCTGCAGCTAGCAACCAATCAGGAATTTTGAGTATATTTCTCTAGCCAATTAAAATTGGGAGTATGTACAGGCATTCTGCCTATCTCAAGAGAGTTCCGGAATCCTCCACTCCGAGATGCTATAAAAGGATGGGCGCTTTAGGGCCGTATTGTCATATTCTTCGCTCCGGTCTAGCGAGTGCGGCTTAATTAGGAGCAGGGACTGCCTGCCGTCATTCGGAAGGTCCAACTACTCAAGGTAATGGGCAGAAATTTCTTAACCTGTCATAGCTCCAAGCAGATAACTTGAGGGGAATGTTTCAATTTATTTTATTAATGTAAAGTTCTAAAGTCATTGTTTAAATGTAAATTTTTCGCAAGTCTGAGGACTCTGTTCTAATCCCTGCTGGGAAATATGTAAATTAAGAGTATAAAGAGTGTTCACCATCTGTTAATTCCCATTCAACTTGGTATGTGGTGACTAAGATTTTATAAACCTCTAAATTCTTCACACTGCTTTGGTACTTAATATTTCTGTAGTATACGCTTATACTCGGCAACTTCAGGCCATATGCCCATTTAGGATTTTAAGTGTTCTAAAAGGACTCCAAGTGTTTCGCCTCCTAGCCTTTTATTCATGGCCGATCTCTTAAACCCTTTAATTTTGCATTAAGGCCATTTAGTATGAGCACTCATTGCCCCTGTTTAAATTGTCATTATTTATAGACGTGTGGGTAGGAGACTATCGAGCAGGAATTACAGTAAACACAGTTTTTTAAGTTTATCTAGAGTAATTTTATAAGAAGCTTGTGCATCTGAAAGGCTGGACTGTAGTAAATTTTGAAGCTCAGTCTACTAGAATGTGTCCGACTCGTTGGCTGAATGGTCAGCGTACTGGCCTTCGGCTCAGTGGGTCCCCGGTTCAATTCCCTGTCGGGTCGGAGATTTTAATCGCTTCTGATTAATTCTTCTGGATCGGGGACTGGATGCTTGTGTCCGTTCCAACACTTTCCTCTTCATATTCACACAACACACTACACTACCAACCACCACAGAAACACGATGTAGTGATTACATCCCTCCATATAGGGTTGGCGTCCGGAAGGGCACCCGAGCGTAAAACAGGGCCAAATCCACCTGTTCGACGCAGTTCGAACTTGCGACCCCAAAGTTGTGGGAAAAGCGGTAGGAAAAGTAAAGAAGTAGTCTCCTAGAATGTAAGTAAGTTGAGCAAATATGCTCTTGTAAAATAGTGTGCCTTTAAAACTATAATGCGCATTCCTTGTAAACTTTTTTTTTTGCTAGTTGTTTTACGTCGCACCGACACAGATAGGTCTTACGGCGACGATGGGACAGGAAAGGGCTAGGAGTGGGAAGGAAGCGGCCGTGGCCTTAATTAAGGTACAGCCCCAGCATTTGCCTGGTGTGAAAATGGGAAACCACGGAAAACCATTTTCAGGGCTGCCGACAGTGGGGTTCGAACCTACTATCTCCCGAATACTGGATACTGGCCGCACTTAAGCGACTACAGCTATCGAGCTCGGTCCTTGTAAACTATTGTGTCGATAATCTTCTCTATTATACCTGATTTTTGACTTTAAGTTGCTGTTGTGGGAGCTGACGAGCTCATCTTCATATTATCGTTGTTCATTCAGATTTTGTAACTACCAAATTTTAAAATTAAAAAAGGAAAGAAATAAAATTTCAAAATTTATTGCCCTAACTTCTGCTATGGCCGTTTCCATGTCCACCGATTCACCCCCGCACCTTCTTACACCTCTGTAAACCACTGAACCACGGTAATCATAATAATAAAAACAATAACAATTCAACTGGGAGGGCACACGTCTGTCAACTCTGCACAATTCGCTACCCTGTCATTTAATCACGTTGAAAGAGGAAATTCTCATGTTCCGTTAAACGCTGATTTTCATGATTTCAAGCCACATGTTGCAAATTTGGATGTCCATTCAAAAAATATACAAGGAGCACGTGGTTGTCTCCAGGTGGCGTTGATTCGCCGCCCGCTTGACCAAGTTGCAGCCGATACCCGTGCGCAGAACCATGGAGGCTGTGTTTCAACATTGTGGTGATATTTATAATATTATGTCCGGCTCCATGGCTAAATTGTTAGCGTGCTGGCCTTTGGCCACAGGGGTCCCGTGTTCGATTCCCGGCAGGGTCGGGAATTTTAACCTTAATTGGTTAATTTCGCTGCACGGGGGCTGGGTGTATGTGTCGTCTTCATCATCATTTCATCCTCATCACGACGCGCAGGTCGCCTACGGGAGTCAATTCAAAAGACCTGCACCTGGCGAGCCGAACTTGTCCTCGGACACTCCCGGCACTAAAAGCCATACGCCATTATAATACACTGACTGACAGAGCAAATGCAACACCAAGAAGGAGAGGTCAGAACTTTATGCCAATTGCAGGGTAGACTGACGTCACTGAGGTATGCTCATGATGTGAAATGCGCCGCTGTGCTGCGCACGTAGCGAACGATAAATGGGACACGGCGTTGGCGAATGGCCCACTTCGTACCGTGATTTCTCAGCCGACAGTCATTGTAGAACGTGTTATCGTGTGCCACAGGACACGTGTATAGCTAAGAATGCCAGGCCGCCGTCAACGGAGGCATTTCCAGCAGACAGACGACTTTACGAGGGGTATGGTGATCGGGCTGAGAGGGACAGGTTGGTCGCTTCGTCAAATCGCAGCCGATACCCATAGGGATGTGTCCACGGTGCAGCGCCTGTGGCGAAGATGGTTGGCGCAGGGACATGTGGCACGTGCGAGGGGTCCAGGCGCAGCCCGAGTGACGTCAGCACGCGAGGATCGGCGCATCCGCCGCCAAGCGGTGGCAGCCCCGCACGCCACATCAACCGCCATTCTTCAGCATGTGCAAGACACCCTGGCTGTTCCAATATCGACCAGAACAATTTCCCGTCGATTGGTTGAAGGAGGCCTGCACTCCCGGCGTCCGCTCAGAAGACTACCATTGACTCCACAGCATAGACGTGCACGCCTGGCATGGTGCCGGGCTAGATCGACTTGGATGAGGGAATGGCGGAACGTCGTGTTCTCCGATGAGTCACGCTTCTGTTCTGTCAGTGATAGTCACCGCAGACGAGTGTGGCGTCGGCGTGGAGAAAGGTCAAATCCGGCAGTAACTGTGGAGCGCCCTACCGCTAGACAACGCGGCATCATGGTTTGGGGCGCTATTGCGTATGATTCCACGTCACTTCTAGTGCGTATTCAAGGCACGTTAAATGCCCACCGCTACGTGCAGCATGTGCTGCGGCCGGTGGCACTCCCGTACCTTCAGGGGCTGCCCAATGCTCTGTTTCAGCAGGATAATGCCCGCCCACACACTGCTCGCATCTCCCAACAGGCTCTACTAGGTGTACAGATGCTTCCGTGGCCAGCGTACTATCCGGATCTCTCACCAATCGAACACGTGTGGGATCTCATTGGACGCCGTTTGCAAACTCTGCCCCAGCCTCGTACGGACGACCAACTGTGGCAAATGGTTGACAGAGAATGGAGAACCATCCCTCAGGACACCATCCGCACTCTTATTGACTCAGTACCTCGACGTGTTTCTGCGTGCATCGCCGCTCGCGGTGGTCCTACATCCTACCGAGTCGATGCCGTGCGCATTGTGTAACCTGCATATCGGTTTGAAATAAACATCAATTATTCGTCCGTGCCGTCTCTGCTTTTTCCCCAACTTTCATCCCTTTCGAACCACTCCTTCTTGGTGTTGCATTTGCTCTGTCAGTCAGTGTATTATAACCGACAGCTTTCGCGCCACCGGAACGAAATTTCCGTTATACATATCGGGAGCTTTCGCTGTAGAATACTTGGAAAGTGCACGCATTCTAAAAACTCGTTTTTAAACTATTGGAGCCGCCCTGTCTCGGGCCCATTGGGCCCAAGATTAAATACGGCTCTGCTTATATACGAGGGCAAGTCAATAAGTATCTGCCATCAATTTTTATATTTTATTACAAAAAAGAGTACACCCTTTGTATGGATATCATTTTTCAAAATAGCCACCCTCCTTTCCAATGCACCTGGTCCACCGTTTCACAAGCTTTCTGTTACCACCATTTGCAAAAATAAAAGGTTTTCTTTGTTGCGCATCAAGCCACGTATGCACCATATGCAGATTCATGGCTAATGTGCATATGGTTTGCCACGTCATCAACAATCATTTGTCTGTTACTCAGGATCATATCACGCACTTGTTCAATATTGGCATCAGTTTACGGTTGCAGATGGTCGCCCGGATTTTTCCTCATCCTTCACGCTCGTGCGACCCCTTTTGAACTGTTCGATCCACTGGTAAACACTTCGCTGCGGCAAAAAATGTCCTCGTATTGTGCTGAAAGTCCTCTATGAATTTGCGTTCCTGGTACACCCTGAGACCACAAAGGAACAGATTACGGAACGCTCTTTTCCTCGGTGCAAACAGGGAGAGGCGCTGCCAAATTTACGTCGCAGCAGCGCAAGCTCTATTGATCTGATAACACTGAAACCTACCACACACGTAGACAACGGTGCCATCTAGCGGCTGGTGAGCGCACAACACAACAGAGCCAACCTAAAGACAATTAGAGCAAGATACTTATTGACTTACGTGCATAGATTTCATTACTAACTACGGCGCAATGAGAGCTTCTAAACCAATGAATACACTCACGCCGCTTCGCGTGACATTGAACCAATGGCGACCCATTATCTATACCCGATGCCAATTCTCGCTCGACTTATACTGTATGCTGTACAAGACCAATCGTCTCACACGAATAAATTGGTAATCGTGTCAGGGATTAAGGTGATCGGGTGAGGATGTAAGACTTGGGACAGGACAACATCGTCATGAGGCGACTAGGCAGAAGAGCACTTCGTCGTGCGACTAAAATATAATTAGTTACTTTTTCCCACTGTTTCGCCGTCTGAACTTGAAAAAAATATTTGAATAGAATCAATTGGAAAAATCTCTCTTCAAGTCACTTTTTATACTTTTATAATTCCGAAATTATTAACGAAAGTCCAGTAGCCTATCATTTGGGAGACACGGATTTGTACAAACGAACTAAACGATACAATTATTCGATTCTGTTTTTGGGACGCAGTACCTTTTCAGCTGTTATTCAGCTTGGTTGAATATTGTGTTGTACGTGGATGCTGACAAAAGGTCCTTAAATGGATAATGGCGAGTATGCCTAATAGTAATGCATACTACCAACAATATGAAACACACCGTACGTAATTCTTGACTCACGAGAATCACATCCGTTATAGTTACTTTTACACATTGTAGATTCAGTCTTCCTTCTTATACCGGGGGTATACCTTCTCTGTCCCGTTGAACTGCGCACCTTTTAAGAGGCCATCTGTGCTAGGAATCTCAAACTAATGTAACTCAAGATACTTCGAAGTTCAACCATTAGGTGTCTCTACCATCGGCCTATGCGCCCCTCTGGTGGGATTAATGAAAACAAAGTCTGAAGGGAATTTCAATTCTTTTGAAGATGGCAAACCTTAAGTATTTGCAGATTGTTTCTTTAAGTATCAAGGTTGTCAACACTTCTGACACCCTCTATCTTCTGTACCTTAGCAACCAATCAGGAATGTTGTGTACGTTTCTCTAGCCATTTAAAATTGGGGGTGTGTACAGGCATTCTGTCTATCTCAGGAGAGTTCTGGTATCTTCTCCTCCGAGTTGCTATAAAAGCTGGGCGCTTTATTAGGGCCGTATTGTCATCTTCATCGCTCTGCTCTAGTGAGTGCGGCGTAATTAGGAGGTAGGGACTGCCTGCCGTCCCTCGGAACGCTCAGCTATTCAAGGTGATGGCAGAATTTCTTAACGTGTGTGAGCTCAAGGCAGATAACTTGAAGGGAAGGTTTCGAATTCATTCTATTAATGTAAAGTTCTATAGTCAGTTTAAATGTAAATTTCGGCAAGTCTGAGGACTCTGTTCAAATCCCTGCTGGGAAACTTGTAAATTAATGGAAAAAAAGAGTGTTCACCTTCTCTTGATTGCCATTCAACTTGGTATGGGGTGACTAAAATTTTCTAAACCTCTAAATCGTTCTCTCGCCCTAAGAATTTAATATTTTTCGTTTAGTCACCCCTCTGTAGTATAGGCTTAGCCTCTACAACTTCGGGCTATACGCCTATTTAGGATTTTTAAATATTTTTCTAAAAGGAGTGCACGTGTTTGGCCTCTTAGCCTTTTTGCTCATGGCCGATCAGCTTAAATCTTTTAATTTTACATTAAGGCCATTTAGTATGGGCACTCATTGGCACTCAGTGCATGCACTGTGCACGGTGCAAAAGACGATTTCGCTTGGTTGACCAGAGTGCAGACCCCCACTCCTCGATTTGGAGCAACAGCGCTGTCTCTCTCTTTCCCCACGCCTGTCTCGCTCGCTCCGCCTGTCTCCCTCTTCCTCACTTGCTCCGTAGCGCTCCAAATCCGAGCCGAGTTGAGCCGAGTTGAGCCAAGCTTAGCCGAGTAGCCCAGAGACGAAGCGTTGGTCCGAGCCGAGCCGAGTGGAATCGATGCACTGTGCACCGGCGCTCTGCGCCTCAATTTGCACGCGCGAGATTTTGGGCGTCTGAGAGGCCCTGTCTTAGAGGCTGGAGTACTGAGCTTTGTATATTGCAGGTCTTCACATTTAGTTTTCTTCCGAGTCTGTGATATTAGGACTGCTTTCATTCGTTACTCCCTCTTGTCTTATTATTCACTATTTCTTCTCATTTTAATAATCATCTCAATTTTCCTTGTCGATATGGACCGATGACCATGTGTTTTACACCTTAAGGCAACCGTGACAAAATCCATCGCCAGTTAACACGCTTGAACAATACTTCCATGTCAGCAATGCTCGGCGTTGATATGGACTAAGCGACAAAAGCCTAATTCATTTAAATTCATAAATTATCTTACTATAGTCGTCTCCCTGCGGGTGGGTGCAGTAGAATAACACCCACGGCCCTGCCTGTTGTAAGGGGCTCTGAACATGGGAGGGTTGGTTGGTAACCACGGGGCTCTTAGCTGAGTCCTGGCATTGCTTGCACTTACTTCCGCCAGGCTCCTCACTTTCATCTATCCTATCCAAGCTCATTGATCAACTCTTGTCCTTTTCTGACACCGACAGTATTACGTATGGAGGCCTAGGAGCCTTTAATTTGCAAGCCCTTCGTGACCCTTGCCTTTCTCTTCCTCTAAAAACAATAATCACCATCACAAATCCTACCATTGTCGGTACGGTAAAAATGAATAAGACATACATGCTTCGAAATTGTATTATATATACCTTATGTTATGTAGTACTTTTCGAGAGGACCGATAACATGTGTAATTAAAAATTAAATTTTAGGCGTCGTCTCTTAAACTGCCATTTCAACCAGGGTGGATAAAATGATTTATAGCGTAGACTGTAGTTACTTATTCCCCGACTTTAAATACCGATTTTCATCAAATACTGTTTATCCAATTTTTCGTGGCTAGGCGTTGATATGGATTTAGCAGCAAAAATGAAAATTCTTGAATATCTCTGTTACCATAGCCAATACGGTAGAAATGTATAAGACATAAATGATCGGAAACTTAATACTATATAACTTCAGTTATGTAGTATTTATCGATAGGACCACTAGTAACATAAATATATCAGATTTCAATTTTAGACCTTCTCGTAAAGTACCAGTTCGCTTAGCGTGAATACAATTCTTTATGTCCTAGATTGTAGCGACTTATTTCCCAACTTTACACACCGATATTCATTCATTCTCTTCAGCCGTTTATTTGTTATGCGCATACAGACAGACAGACAGACAGACAGACAGACAGACAGACAGACAGACAGACAGACAGACAGACAGATATTTCGAAAAATTAAAAAGTGCATTTCCTTGTTACTGTGGACATGGCCGATACAGAAATGTCATTCTTTCAGAGCAATGTACAGACAAAACTCTTATTATATTATATTATATTATATTATATTATATTATATTATATTATATTATATTATATTATATTATATTATATTATATTATATTATATTATATTATATTATATTATATATATAAGCCTATGTAGCACGAGGGAGAGAACGCTTACGATCCTTGATCGATTTAAATAACAGTGAACCAGAATATCAAATCTTATGCAGTTGAAGTGTTACAAAATACACTTACTCGTAGTACCTAGTATAGTTTGTAATTATACTGTGTCTTATGGAAGCCCGTCAAGTGTAAATCCTTGAAATAAAGAAATTATACCGTATTATAGCAATAAAATTACGCTACCCTCCACTGGATACTTATTTACAGTTCTTTTTGTACCGTTCTATTTCCCCCATGTTCCGCTATCATCCCTGAACAAGACAAGATTTTTATACGATCAGCTGATTGTTATCTGGGCTGTGCGGTAACCCGTGGCAAGACCAAGAACGTAAAAAACCCTGCAGATAGCGTACTTGGAAATTAAAATAATACCAATACCGGTACATCGGTAAATCTCTACAGTGCACGAAACTCAAATAATCATAATGTAAACTGCCATCCTCTAACGATAGTTTCCTAAAAAGGGTACATGCAGACGTATCTGTAATTTAAAATAAGATCACTCAAAATAAGATGCAAGAAATAAAAGTAAATCGACGCGTTACTTTCTGAAGACGATCAGGTGTTTATGTTCTTTAGCCTTAAACTCTTGATCATTTTTATTAGGGTTGTTTGTAGTCGCTTTAACTCAAAGGTCCTATCGCAACTCTTACAGGTGATTACGGAGTAATAATACTGTAACTATCAGAAAAATATATTAATATAAATAAATATGATGCAAGTATATTTATCAGGTTTTGGAGTGCAAGTCAGTGTCCTTGAGGAAGTTGATGGCTTGATGACACACTGCTGGAGAAGCCAGGGTCACTTCTATTTCAGTTATGTTATGGTATGAGCCGAATGGTGACACAGTTGACATTTTGAGATGATATGCTTGACAGTGAATGAACAGTTATATTTACTGCATGTGTGAGCTCGTTTCTTTTTAGGATGTAGTTGTGGATGATCTTGGGGTGTCCTATCCTTAGTCGGGATTAAGACTTTTATCATGTCCGGCAGTGGTGTATACTGAGGGCTACCAAGGCCATCGGTGAAGCCCAAACCTCAATTGAGCACGATGGAAGTCTAAAGCACATTGCAATGTAAGCATCCGACACATTGTTCCATTTTCAAAACTTGAAAGCAATGAAAAAAAAAAAAAGTCGCACGTATTTCTGAGAGCAAAGCATCGGAGACTGATATCGCAGCCCAGACACTCGTCCCTCTCCCCTCTACCAGCGCCTCCTAGAGAGGCGCTGCCTCTACTCACCCATACGGCGTGCTGCTGTATAACGGATAGGAGCGAGGACCGGAGGGGATAAGTGTGCTAGGCTTCGGCCCGTCAGATCGCCACTACTATCAACCATGCGTTACTCATCGTATGTACTTCCTCATCTCATACTTCTGACTTAATCATATAGATAACAGAGTGCTAGAATTTCACTCCCATTTCCTTCTACATCCTTGTAGGAATACACTGCAAGGCTGCTGTTATAGGAGCAATATAGTGTTTTTTTATAGGTACAACTACTAAAATGAAATGCAATCTTTCAAGTTCTCTTTTGTTGGTTGGAATCGAACCCGTGATTATGGGTCAGACACCACCACTGATCTCCCGAGGAAGCTAATAAACCAGTGAACGATGGGTACGACCGCTGTAAAATTCAGCATTTGTATTTAATAATAATAATAATAATAATAATAATAATAATAATAATAATAATAATAATAGTGCATGGCATCTGCGTAGGGTTGGTGGTGTCCTAATGAGGATAAAATGAATGCCGAAGACGTCATAAACACCCAGTCCTCAAGCCAGGGGAATTAACAGTATGAGGGTGTTGATTTTGAAAATTGATCCGGGGCCATCGGACTAAAGACAAGCATTTTATCCATTTAGCCACGAAGCCGGATTTCAATTTGCTAAACATTCGGCTACCATCTCCACTGATCAGGGATTGAGTATTGGCAGCAGCAGAAGCCAGGACAGTAGCTTGTGAAGCAGATTTCACAACACAACAGGCTTCTCCGTTGGCTACTGGCTGCAGCTCAAAACGCTGAAGGCTTGACGTTCAGTAAACCTACCATCGAAAAGGGGTAACTTAAGTCTACTGGTAGCCCACGCCTTGATCCCAGCATAAGCCACTGATCAATCAATCAATAAATCAATTGATCGATCTCCTGGTTGGGTGCAGTAGAATAACACCCACGAGATCTCCTGCCTGTCAATCAATCAATCAATCAATCAATCAATCAATCAATCAATCAATCAATCAATCAATCAATCAATCAATCAATCAATCAATCAATCAATCACCACTGATCTGCATTTAGAGTAGTCGTCCAGGTGGCACATTTCCTAGTCTTTTCTTCAACAATTGCAAAGAATTTGAAAATATATTGAACTTCTCCCTTCGTAAATTATTCCAATCCCTAACTCCTCCTCCTATAACCGAATATTTGCCGCAATTTCCCCTTGAATTCCAACTTTATCTTCATACTTCTTTTCTACTTTTTAAACACCACTCAAGCTTATTCCACGCGAACTCACCACTGACAACTAGAAAAATACCACATAGTCGAGCATCTCGTCTCCTTACTCCCAGGTCTTCCCAGCCCAAAGTTTGTAACATTTTCGTAACACTACACCTTTGTCGGAAATCACCCAGAACAAATCGTGCTGCTTTCCTTTGAATTATTTCCAGTTCTCGTATTAAGTAGTCCTGGTGACGATCCCATACACTGGAGTCTTACCAGAAACTTGTACACCCTCTCCTTTGTATCCTTACTACATCCCCTAAATACCCTCATAACCGTATGGAGAAATCTGTAACCTTTCTTGATAACCTCCTTCATATGATTTCCGCAATATACCTTGCCCTGTACTATTCCTTAGTATCTAGTCAAACAATCAGCAGTAACAACGTTTATATTACGGGAATTACCTCCAGAAGCCCAGAGATGAATGCTAGTCGAGATGTGATGCTCACCATGTCAGTTATTTCTCCTCTACCATACGTAAAGTTTGTGGCAGAGCCTTAATATACTTTAACTTGCCTTGTGGGTGGGGGCAGTAGAATAACACCCACGATATCTCCTGTCTGTCATACGAGGCGACTAAAAGGGGCTCCAGGGACCCTTAACTTGGGAGCGTGGGTTGGCGACCACGGGGTCTTTAGCTGAGCCATGGCATTGCTTGTGCCAGGTTTCTCACTTTCGTCTGTCCTACCCGACCTCAGTTGATCAACTCTTGTTCATTTCAGACCCCGACGTTACAGTATTAGGTCTCGAGGCCTAGCGAGTCTTTCATTTTTATGGACTTTGTCTTTCGTTGGCCGATACTTTCATTTTTCTAATTGTCGGATCCCCTCTACTTCCCCCTCTACTGATTAGTGTTATCGGAGGATGATTGCCCAGTTGTACGTCCTCTTAGAACAATATTCAGCACCACCACCAGCGCTGTGACAACAATGGTGCAGCACCACATTCTCTATGCGGTCCGTCCTTAATGTTATAAGTGGTGGCTGCAATAATTTTCTAAGTAGCACATTTGCCCAGCCAAGCGCTCAGAGCGAGCACACCGCAAGAGAGCCAAGGACCAAGCGAGCCAGCACCCTGTACTAGCGAACTCGCAGCCGCCAAACCTCTCGCCAAGCTCCCGCACTGACTGCCAGCCAATCAGAGAGCAGCACCACGACTGCCAGCCAATACCAGCCACCAGCCTGCCAAATCTTGTGCGGGCCCACGAGCAATTTGTCTAGTACTCAGTGTGGTCATTAGTTCGTGCCCTGTCTTGGCGTAATCCAATTTAAAACTATACCTGACACGACTGGTGCCCACTGAGTACGCCAAGTAAGACGCCGGTCCTCGAATAGAGTTTGACCGTTTCCAGTGCTTTACCGCACCCCTGACAACCAAGCCACAGTACCTAACCCGCGCCGGGATAATTCTGGTGGATTGAGTAGCCAGAACCCCGGCCCTTCCAGTTTCCATCATGAGCACCGATTCCTTTGATTACAGTAACTGGTCCTGGAAGTCACCCACACCCATCCCCGATGAAGAAGAAGAAGACTACGAAACCCCCTTCCATTATGTCCGTTTCGACTCACCTTTCCCTACATCAGAGAAATGTGACGTCCTCATCATCCCTCTACAGACATCCGGCCCTATCCCACTTACCAGAAAAACCGTTATTCAGTCCATCAGACCCATCCTGGAAAATCTCATCGCCGTTGCAGAGGAAACCCACAACAGCCTACTCCTAATCACCCCGATCAAGAACAAATTCACACCAGCCATTATTGAAGTCATCCAGCAAGCAGGACTCCCAAAACCTATCCTGATCAACCCCCTCCACCTCACCTCAGACCCCACCTACAAGCCTCCACCATACCCAGAAACACAAGACACCAGCACACTTACAGATCCAATACCAACTGTACACACTGATTCCAAACCATCACCACCCGTCCCACCACCTACCCAATCCACAGACACCGTCCCACCACCTACCCAATCCACAGACACCCAGACCAACCCACCGCCAACACTCACCGACACTCAAACGCAAACAAAGAGCAGGCGTAAAAAACCTGCTCACCCTACACCACCCCAGCACAGAACCCAGACTCTGTCACGCACAACCCTCATCACACAGTGCTTTAATTGCCTGGAACTAAACCACGTAGCCAGTTCCTGCTCTAAAGCTACCCGCTGCAATAGGTGTGGCGGTTCTCACCGCCACACAGATTGTAAGGTGCCAAAGACCCAGGCGAGGTGTGCCAACTGCCAAGGTAGTCATGCCGCCTCATTCCCTGGCTGCCCGTTCATCAAGAGCGCAATTAAAGCACACTACAGACAATCCAGACACCTACAGACACGCACACAACCACCACCACTGCTCAGCCTACCTATCCACCGAGGAAGAGCTTTCGCATTACTGGCCATCCACATGGTCGCTTGCAAGACTATTTTTATTTATTTATTCTCTTTCGACCGCGCGTCAAAACTACTTTTTTATTTTATTATCTTCTCCATTCTCTACCTTGAAAGCCTTGCAGGCGGCCATGGGCCAGGGATGACAGTGGCTCTTGAGTGGCAGTGGTCTAGCGCCGGGGACGTCGATTAATATGGGCTATTTCAAGTAGCAAATATCATAACGACATTTGTTCAATATTTAATGTGTGTCTGGAATTGCCGTACAGCTGTTTGTGTGTACAACCGACTTCGTACTAGTGGCCACACATCCGTGAGCGACGTAAAGGAAAAGTCAGGAGCTGACTGCAGCTCAGGTCACAAGATGGTCAAAACCGATTGTGCACCTAGACCACAGTCCACGAGGAAGAGGGAGCAGGGACCGCGAATATGCATCACTAATTCCGCAGAGCGACAACACACTCTGCAAGAAGAAGTCTGACCGTAGACGGAGCATGACATCTACGAAGCTTGAATGGGAATTTAGAGTTGGATTGAAAGGGCAGCCAAAGAACGTGCTGCAGTTACAACTACCGGGCGAGTTAGCCGTGTGAGTAGAGGCGCGCGGCTGTGAGCTTGCATCCGGGAGATAGTGGGTTCGAAACCCACTGTCGGCAGCCCTGAAGATGGTTTTCCGTGGTTTCCCATTTTCACACCAGGCAAATGCTGGGGTTGTACATTAATTAAGGCCACGACCGCTTCCTTCCAACTCCTAGGCCTTTTCTATCCCATCGTCGCCATAAGACCTATCTGTGTCGGTGCGACGCAAAGCCCCTAGCAAAAAAACAGTTACAACTATGAACAATAAGTTACCACGCTGGAATTAGATGGAGAGAGGAGGGCTCTGAGGAGAGGAGAGTGAATACACTGAGAAAAGACTGAGGGCAGTGAATAAGGCGACAAGAATGCACAGATTAAAAACAATTACCTAAATTTGGAATGACTTGCAAAACATGATGAATCCCGAGAACTTTTCAACAAATTACAGAAGTGTGGAATTGCTACTGTATTCAAGGGAAATCCAGCATGAAATCCTGTTAACCATCACGACCCTATGGAGGAAGGAACTTGAAGTGTTAAAGTCAGAAGTAGAGGAAGTCATTAGACAGCTGGAAGAAACCAGTCTCCTAGTATGGACGGGATCACCGCTGGAACCTTGAAGGCCGTGTGTAAAGAAGTGGCAGGTATGATAATGGGTCTCTCTAAGAATGTGTGGGATATAGGTAAGTGGCCAGATAAATGGTAAGAATCCATATTCATCCCAATCTACAGAAAAGGGAGACCCCGCGAAGTGCGGCAATTATAGGACTGTGCGCTAATACCTTGCGCTAGTAATGCCATCCTCCACATCATCGACAAGAGTCTGAACTACCGCAAATATCTGAAGAGTAGAGCAATTTCGGGCAAGGGAACAGAGTCTTAACGTTCGAGATTACGTAGACAGGGCTCAAGAGTCCGATTACGGTCTTGAGGTCAACAGTGCCGAGACTATGTCATGATTGTGTACAGGGTGAACAAAAAGGTGATAATGGTGCATACATTTGTCTGACTTTTATTTTTGGTCTCAAACAACGGGGGAACCTCAGACGGTATATGGACGATTTACACCCAAGCAGGCTAGAGTAGCAACAAAATCGACTTCCCGAAAACTTCAAAGCTAAAAGGAAGACGAAATACCATTTCTTGACACAAATATGAACATAAAGCATCACTGTTTAATCATGTCAATCTGTTCATTTTTTAGTCGCACTCCTTCCATGGTAAATCGGACACTCATAACAAGGGCTTTAGTTGATAGGGTTGCAGAGATTACCCTGGAGGCAATAAACTATTATTTTATCATATTTAGATTCCCATGGTTCATGGTGTGGGTTACTGTAGTAACGTCCTTGTTCGTGAACCTTGAGCAACGGCTGAGTGGCCTAGTAAGTGGTCCTGAGAGTCGGGATACCAGTTGCTATGGAATGGGAGTGGGCATCTCGGACATATTCTGAGTCATGACCCTCCTTGTGCTCAGGCGGCTAGGACTATATAATCCACGGGTGGTCCATAACCCGCTAGAGGAGAGATCCTCACTTGGACTCTGTGTAAGTAGGGTAGCATCCTTCTTCATGAATTTACCGAGCTCAGAACACTTTAAGCAAGCCTCGGATCTATGGGAGTAACGGAGTTCCACTCCCATTTGACAGGCGAGGGACTCTTTGGAAACAACTTGGCGAACGAAATGGAATTCGATGGAGTGCTATCAATATTAATGGGGCTTATGGAAGAATGAAAGTAGAACTGGCTGAGTCAGCAAAGAGGATGCATCTGGATAGGAAAGGGCTAGGAGTGGGACGGAAGCGGCCATGGCCTTAATTAAGGTACAGCTCCAGCATTTGCCTGGCGTAAAAATGGGAAACCACGGAAAACCATCTTCAGGGCTGCCGACAGTGGGGTTCGAACCCACTATCTCCCTGATGCAAGCTCACAGCTGCGCGCTCCTAACCGTACGGCCAACTCACCCGGTCATTTCATTACCTACCAAGATGATGATGGTATGCAACCAGTCCCATCCCTACCCATTTTCGTTGTATTTCTTACTTGCTTCGTTAAATGCAGCTCTTCGCTGCTCTCAAACCGTTGGCTACTTTATGGCCGAAATGGATGGATATTTAGCGTGTAGTTTAGAGATTTTGACCACAAAATGTCATGTTCCCTCTTCTATGATTCATTATCAAAAGATTGAGATCTTAAAATGGTTACAAATGATATAATGATGATGTCGTATTTCCAAAAATTAGAAATCAAGCAATTCTTTAAATGGTAATGTTAACCAAGTTCGCGGATTTTCTAAACAAATGGATATATTTTGACATAACTCCAAGTCACTATGTTAAATTAAACTGTAGAAATATCCCTAAAACTCAACATGACTAATTATTCGAATAGCACACACAATGGAATAATTTGTCAGTTACTTAAAAATGATGTACCCGAATGTTTTTGAAAAATCTTGTTTTTTACTCACTGTTACAGTGGATTATCACGTTCTTCCTCTTCTGCACAGCCAATCATGAATATCTCGCAGTGTTCTTGTTAAAATAATTATACACGTGTATGGAATGACAAACTTTGTACTGTTCATTTTATTTCCTCACACACTTAGTTTCACGGCAGTGGTAAAAAGCAATGGCTAAGCAAATATTCTGTCTACTTTAAATGAGAAGAAAAAAGTACGAATCAAAAAATCTGTACTGATTTAGCAGCGGTACGAATAGGAAGGCTTAGTTTCGTAATACGATTTCCAGCATACACATTCATTCAATCAAAACATATCTATCACTTGACAAATATTATTCATTATTTTTATATAAATGGGCGTAAACCACGCTTAAACCGGATTAATAATTTTAATTACTTTTTTTTTTTTTTTTTACATAATATGTCCTTAAACATCAGAATCGGGTAAGAGAAGTTGCATTCTTCTAGGAGCGTCCCTAGAAAATCGTGTAAGAACGTTTTTAATAAACTTCTGTTTGTCCTCTGCCACTCTTTCACGGTGCAAAGACAGCACGCAAAGCCCACTAAGTCGATCGTTTGTCATTGTTGATCCAAGCCAAGATTTCACCGTACAAAGCGTGCTGAAACTCCTCCCCGCTGTGCACGTTGTACAACAACACGTACGCTTGAGTAAAAATCCTTGCTTTCTTTTAAAAGTTCCAGGAAATTCATATCTGGCTTACAGTCCTTGGTTTGCCACACGTCCGTCATACCACAACTCTGCGTCCACCATTAACCTGTCTATTTTGTAGATATTAGAAACATCTTTCATGGAATGAAAAAAATCTTCCTTTCTTAATGTCTTCATAACACAAGGATGGAGAGAATACAGCATCAGTATGATATTGTTTCATGGGCGCCTGCAGGATATTTTCCAGAAGGGGGCACATTAACAATTTTCTTGAATATAAAAGCCAATATAACGTCAGCAACATTAAATTGTTTACAGAAATTTCCGGTTATAACAGATGCTAGATGACTGTGAGTAAGTTCAGTTTATGAAATAATCTATTATGATATTAAACAATTGAACATCAACCTTTTTAGAATTCCAGGTGGGGGGGGGGGCGCTGTCTTGTTTTGTTCTCCAAAAGGCGATTCTATACACTGTATCAGTGAGTCCATGTAGGGAATGTAGATTGAAACTCTGTAATAGTCCTCAGCCCTAGTTTCATTGTGGTTCGCCCTGTGACGCTGCTTGGTAGCGAGGCGAGGGAGCGTTATTTCAAATCCACTATTAGAAGCTGTGTCCTCAGCATCTACCATTATTCTTTGAAAGTGGGTAATTGCGTCTGATCGTTGCTTTTTAAAAAGGTCCAGTAGCAACAAGATATGTTTTCTAACTTTGAAGAGCTCCAGTCCTTTCGTTTGAAGGGAGTTTGGTATAGGTTCTAAAATGCCACTGTATTTTGCCATTACGTGCATTGCAACAATAAAGGCCGAGTTCGATGCTGAACAGTGAACATTTTGAAGGTGAGTGACGGAGTTTTCGGTTTAGTGGGTGATAAAGGTAAAGAAAGTCTGAAGGAACTGAGCTACCTTTTTATGGACGGAAAAGAACTGCGAGAAAAAATCAATGATATTTCACTTACCAAATAATAAGATGAATTTTGACCGATACTGTCTTGTATACAAACGAAAGTTTCAGGATTTCACCGTCGACACATGGTATCTTGAGTTGAATTCATTTACTTTAATGTTGTGCCGTTTTATATTCACTGATTCTATCCCTTGGTTTAACTTTACCTTCACTTGAGCAAACGCACGCTGTTTATCTATATGCCTTGAAACTGGGCCATAGATTATTAAGCACTTTTACTCTTGATACATAGTTACAGGATTGGTATCCATCGGTAACAGATTGTCTACCTGCATAAGCTAAGCCTGTTGTAGAAAGTCTAAAAGAAAGAACATGATCTACATGGGCGCCTGCAGGATCTTTTCCAGGGGGGGGGGGCACATTAACAATTTGCTTGAATATAAATACCAATATAACGTCAGCAACATTAAATTGTTTACAGAAATTTGCGAATATAACAGATGCTCGATGACTGTCAGTAAGTTCAGTTTATGAAATAATCTGGTATGATATTAAACAACTGAACATAAACTTTTTAGAATTCCAGGTGGGGGGGCAAGCGCCCCCCCTTGCCCTCCCCCCTTGCGGGCGCCCATGATCTCCTATACGATGAAGTACAGTAGCACTAGGATCATGTTTCACCGATAGAACAATGACGATATACTCTACAGTGGTCGCCATTTTTAAAATGTCAAAATATTCGACATTTAGGGTTTTAACTCAATCAATCAATCAATCAATCAATCAATCAATCAATCAATCAATCAATCAATCAATACTGATCTGCATTTAGGGCAGTCGCCCAGGTGGCAGCCGTTAAAGATAATGACAAGTTGTACTGTATAAGTTCCATCAAATTGCGACTGGAATTGCTCGTGAAGAAAAATATATAAATAAACTCTTAATAAGTAGTCGAAATAATAATATTAATAATGGCGTATGGCCTCCGAAGAGGCCTGGTGCAGGTCTTTTCCTAGTGGATGGCCTATAGGCGACCTGCATGTCTATGGGGATGGGGTCGTACCTAAGATGATTTCTAATGATGAAGACGCCACACACACTCAGCCCCGGAGCCAAACGAATTAACCAATTAAGGTTAAACTTCCCGACTAGGTCAGGAATCGAACCCGGGACTTCCTGGACCAAAAACCGGAACGCTAACCATTTAGCCATGGAGCCGGATAGTAGTCGAAATGGAAATAGCTGACCGGCTCGGGTCTAGTCACATCTTCCTATAGACCTCTCCCTCCCCACTTCATCTCGCTTGGGCTGTGACTGTCCAATCACGAGAGAGAGGATTTCCGCGCTTAATCTCCAACGTAGTCGTCCCGCGAGGCACACCTTTAAATATACTGTAACTGTTGGAACCGTAGGAACCATATTGATATCATCCTTATGGCTGCGCTGTTGGCGCAGACGTAACTTATAACGTTTTCCAGTTTATTTCCACCTCAGTAAACAGCTCTGTATTTCCCAACTACTGTACAAAATAAGTTACTTACAGGATCCAATATGGAGACCTTCCAGTTCCTAGTAAATTGCACAAATGGGCCTAAGCAAAATAAAAAATACGGTGTAAGGGCGTGATGTATGTACTGTCACACGTTCATATAAGGAAGTGTACGAAATATGATCAATTTACGAGGCAACAGCATGACTCAGAACCAAGTCATACCAACGACAAGAACGTAGATGACTCTTCACATAACCCTTGTATTACCCGTTGCACTCTAATCTCCAGGCCATCTGAATGGGCAATGGTCGTCTTGTGAAGCCAAGGCCAAAATGTGTTCCGTGTGCCACGAGTCAGTAATCGAAGCAGGAACCTCCTACATCACGGTGCTAGCACATTAATGACCAAGTGTTACTTAATGTCATTGAAATTGTCGCGGGCAGGAAGCCATAGATTTACAAAGGTGGTTTAGAATATTTTTATGAACTAGTAATTTTATCTGTCAGCTGTGCAGATCAAAAAGTTGGTCTCTGTGGTGGAATATCAGTCTCCAAGTAAGATAAGTAGAACGGTGTTGTAACCTAGTACATAGGTACATTTGAGGCGTCTAGTATCAAAACCGGCCAAGTCACAAAATTTACGAAAATGAGTTAAGGTTATCAATTTGAAGTAGAAGTATAGCACTATCAGGTGAAACAAGAATATGCTTTAAAATCGTCCATGTCTTCATGTTATAGAGCACTGAATTCTCGGTCGTGCAACAGAATCAGCCAAGTCATGCAGCCAGTGAATTCAAAACCGGCCAAATCAAGGAACAAGCGACAATCTTTATGATGCAGCATTATTGTCTGGAATCTTGTGTTGTTACATTAAGCAACAATGTGATAATATCAGTAGGCAAAATCGTTCCTTGTAATGTACATTCTTTGAAGTCATAATATTTTGTTTTTCGTTCGTTTGCAACACTGATTTACGTATTCGCGGGCTTCTTACCGTCATTGGCGCCAAAGCAATCCTATTTCCGGTGTGCTCGTATTTTGTCATTATTGTGTGCTGTAACGTTGATAATGTTCCGAGTGGTGAACTGAAAGATTTACTTTCATACCTTGTAAAATTGTACAAAATTGCAACAAAAACGGCCAAGTAAAAATTTAAATTAAGAAAAAAATGGGTTAATTATGAGTTAGATTTCTCAAAACAGCGGAACTTAAATATTAAACCATTAAGGATATAACTGTGAAAAAAAAAATCTTTTCTGACCATCATTGCTTTGTCTCTACAGGTTTTTCGTCCATATTGAAAAATATGCCTTGAGTGACTTGGCCGGTTTTGATACTAGACGCCTCAATTTATTATTATAATGTATGCTACTTCTCCAGAAGATTTATGAACAGGAAGTCTCGAGAACGAAAAATGGCAGCCATCATGTCTGCAAGTTTTGAACTTTTTCATTCATGACACGACCATAATGTATAAGAAAACTTGTTTATACTGAGCTATTATATGAATAGTAGGTATTTATTATGAACTATCCATCGAAAGTATTGAAAGTACTAAATAGTCAATATAGGCCTATGACAAGACAAGCCAAGCGGAAGTTCATCATCTTCTTCCACTTTTTCCACACCTTGTGGGATCGCGGGCACGAACTGTGTCGAACATATGGATTTGACCCTATTTTACAGCCGGATGCCCTTCTTGACGCAACCCTATGTGGAGGGATGTATTCATTATTACGTGTTTGTGTGGTGATTGGTAGTGTAACGCATTTTCTTTATATGAAGAGGAGCTCGTTGAGACGAATACAAGAAAACCATTCCCCGAGCCACAAGTATTAACCACACGCGATTAAAATCCCCAATCCGTCCGGGAATCGAATCCTAGACCCTCTGAACCGATGGCCTAACGCAATGGGCGCCCCAATGACAGTTTGTACGGGGGGGGGGGGGTAGACCTGGGGGTATGTAGTATTTTTAATATTTTAGAAGATGAATGGCGATTTGTATTCCGCGGTAGCATAACACCCACGGTATCCCCTGCCTGTTGGTGGGGTCGGTACTACCACTTCTACGTGTTATCGACATTAAAATCATTTTCTTGAAAGAAAAACATCTGACTGCATTAGATTTTTTCCTTGCCCTGAGACCTAGTGGGGTGCGCCCCCCCCCCCCTTGTCCCCGGGCATGGAAGCCCTTGCCTAACGCTGATCCTTCAGCCAAGGAGTCGGGCTATGTTAAGGAGGAAGTGATGGCAGAACATTTTGAAAAATCAAATTTAAAAAAATCTTTATATGAAAGGTCTATGCTTTGAGAACATATTCTCAAAATGTCACTCCTGAAATAAAATTATTAGTGAGTTATTCTAAAATTCAAGTTCTTGCAGGACCCACGCCCCCTGTTCTATGGAACTTTATTTCCATTGTTCAGTTTTCAGAATATTGTTTTGACCGGCGATCTGAGTAGATTCAAGAGGGTTGTAATGTTTATTATCTGCGCACTTTTTAGTGATAGATTTACACCCTAATGCTGAAGTGGTCGACTTCGGTTATCTTCGAGATTCGTATTGGCAACCTTTGAAACACAAACTAAGAATCGCTTATCATCGCTGTGCGACATCTGGCGTACACTTTACGTACTCGTACTGTTGTTGTTTACACAGCAAAGCCAAACTATAGAATTCATGCTAGGAACACGTTTCGCAACGGAAAATGTTATATAGTATTATATATTGTGTGTGTGACACAGTTGTTTGCTTAAAATAATAAAGGTTTATAAAAGTCATATCGATCGATCATATTATCGATTCAATCCAGATTTCATTTCCATTCAGTTGGCAGTATTAACGGAACCCTTCTTACTTCTCCAACGAATACAAAAATCTATCACTAAAAAGTGCGCAGATAATACTTATCCGACAGACGTGCTTTGATACTTCTAATAGAAGGCAGAGTGGCTGGTGTTCACTTTACATTGCTATTTGCTCTACGTCGCACCAACATAGACAAGTCTTGTGGAGACGATTGGAAGGAAGCGACCGTGGCCTTTATCATGGTGCACCCCCAAAAATAATCTCATTTCACTGAGATTAAGTTGCAAGATAGGTAGTTCCGGATGACGAGTCGTGGTAGAGCGTTCACAAATGTGAAGCAAAACGACAGGGTTCAGAATAATAGATTTGTCATTGCTGAGTGAAGCTATTAGGTCAGCTTGTCAGTGCAAAGTTTGTGGGGAGAGAAGTTTTCTTCTTCTCCTTCTTCCTTTTCATTATACTCTAGTCTTCTCTTGATGGCCTTTTTCCTTTTTCTAAGTTTTTAATTGCCATAACGTAGGCATGTTTCTTTTTTTTTAAATCAGTGGACTACTACGTGAAAAATGGCTGACTCGTAGGATTTTAATTAAACTGGTCACTTACTTTCTGCATTAGTAATGTAAATTAACAATAACTAAAAAATCGACTACAGTTCACCTAATTGAAAAAAATAAAGAAACTCTTCCACCTAACGGAAGTCCTGATGCTCTCTCTCTCTCTCTCTCTCTCTCTCTCTCTCTCTCATACGCACACACAGAGACACACACACACATACACGCACGCGTACGTGCTTTGTTTTTCTCTTTGTTTTACGTCACACCGACAAAGACATGTCTTGCGGTGATGATGGGGTAGGAAAGGGTGATGGTTGGGAAGGACGCGACTGTGGCCTTAATTAAGGAACAAGCATGGTGTGAAAATGGGAAAATATAAAAATTATCTTTAGGGCTGCCAACAGAGGGGTTCAAACCCACTCTCTCCCGAATGCAAGCTGACAGCTACGTGACGCAAACCGCTTAGCCAACTCGCTCGCTACAAACGTTCGTGTCAGTGTTATCTTTCTTGAGAGGTACCACATATAATGCTTTGAATCATACATTAGACCAGTTTCCCGTTAGATCTAGATTGGTTTTATTTAGTTATTTATGTAGCATACAGCATTACAAGAAATACTGACGTACTATTTAAGAAAAGGAAAGCGAAAAGAAGAGAGAGTCACAAATTAATATCCTAAGTTATTTCTAAATTACAGAGCCTCTAGACTGGCACTCGAGCAATGCGGACTGTTTCTAGAGTAGGAAGACTTGGGATATTCCTAAACAATGTGTTTTATGGTTTACTTCGGAGATCGAGGAGCACTTCCTCTCCCTTAACTCACAACAGGCCAGTACATCCACAATGATTTGTCCTGATTCTGTTCAGCGTCGACCACGTTCTACGAGGCAAATCCTCAGTGTCAGGTTTAACACTTGTCTCTGATAAAACTATGCAGCTGCGGTGAAGTGTCTGCCAGGTACTTACTAGTCCTGATTGGAGATTGTCTAGAACAGAGCCTGTTTACTTCAGTGTCTGCAATACCCTCATGGGTTGCTAGTTATCTTTTTGTACTACCTGACTAGAGCAACTTAATGCGATATTAGTGTTCCGAGGTATCTGTGGAACAGCAGAGGTGAAAGAAGGTGCGGGCTGGAATGGGTCTAACTACAAGTTCGAAAGATGACTTAAAATTTCAACAAAGGTTACATTTTCTAAACTTAACAATGGTAACATAGAATTTGAAAACTTAACAAGCCAAAATTAGATACAAAGAAATTACAAGTGTTAGGGGATTAATACAAGGTCTGGAATTCGAGCCCCACAATCACAATCCTTGAGCTATTAGTCCAACTTTACCAAGGTACAAAATTGAACAAAGGGGCAGAAAACCCCATCATGCCAAGGAGCACTCGCTCCAAATTACAATGTTAAGCCTCCTAGAGGCACACAGAAATCAAATTTAGGAAAGAGCAGACCCACTCTCAAAGTTCAAGCCTATCAAAGGCCACAACGAATTTCACTTCTATCTGCCCTCAAGGCACACAAAGAAACAGGGGTATTTAATACCCAACCTACAGGGCCTTCGCAATGAAAATAAAACAACAGGTTAAGTTACTGGCCCAAAGTACAGAGAGGACTGGAGGCGTGAACGTGCACTCCAAATACACTTTTAAAACCTAAGTGGCTCTAGGCCGATACACAGGGGCTAGTCCCAAGCTAGGGAGGTGACCCGTATGAGAAAACTTTAATATATTAAGGAAGAGAAGAAACGGTTATAAAAACGTGGTCACCTCAATTTCAGAATGAAGGGGAGTTCGAGAGGGTAAAGCACTCTCTATCCCCGCTTTACAGTGAAAGAGATTTGTAGATTTCACATAGACAGAAAAGTAATTTACATTTTAAAAAGATGGGTTACATATTAAAGGATTCGAACCCTCTCCGAGAGTTAGACTGCTGAGCTAGTAAGAAATAAAGATGTTAAAAGGCCATTACCTTGTAGAAGAACTGCTGCTTGAAGAAAGAGGCGCTTCCCGCCCCCTGCTACATATCCACACAATGAGTTAGATGTTATACTAGTGGCACCGAGACAAGAAAATCAGCAGTTTTTATACCCTCGTGGAAAATTCGAGACCTTTCAGGAATGAGTAGACACACCCCCAATTTTATTGGTAGACAAATAATTACACATGGAAATTCGAAGAAGAAAGCAATGATTGGAGGAAACTTAATTACAGAAATTAGTGATTGGTTAAATTCAAAACAGGCGGAAAGAAAGAATTAATGTTGCCAACCCACAAACCACAGAACAAAATTTAGTAAAAACAAAACTTAGGAATATAAAATTTCTTCAGGAGAGTACATTCCATTACACCAGAGTGTATTACCATAGTTTTTGGTAGAGACATCTGGAAGAGAACGTCCACACTTCTTGATCAATGACAAACAAAAACACTTCAAAATTCACACAGAGCTATCTTCTGAGAAACTGTTGAGTTAATACAGTTTTTTAAAGTTCAGGCTTTCTCCTGTAGAGGAGTTTCGATTGGCGCAACATTTGAACTAGCGGCGTGGAGGTGTACCGCCCGGTACAATTAGCATTATATATTTAGGGTTGTCACACATCCTGGAATGACGAGGGCAATTCAGGAATATGGTTTCATAATCCTTGTCCAGGACCACAAAGGAAATGTCCTGGAATTGGATAACATTTTGTATAGAATGTTAAATAATAATTGGCGATGCTATTTTACGTTAATGTGGAGTAAAAGACGTTTAAAAAAATTCTCGAATACTGTAATTTGCACTATTTGTTCGTAGGAGGAGGAATTAGGGATTGTAACAGTTTACTAAGAGAGATGTCTGACAAATTTCCAACTTCTGCAAAATAATTTAAGGAAGGACTAGGCAAACCATTGATAGGGAATCTGCCATTTGGGCGACAGCCCTACATGCAGATCTGAAGTAAATGATTTTTTAAGTTCTTATAATGTAACATAGTCTGTGTATACGGAGAGTGCAATATAACAATATTTCCAAAAACGACACTTCCATTATTATTATTATTATTACTTTCATGATAAGAACGTTTGTTTTCCCTAGCGAGCCAAATTTTTCAGTTTCTTTATTTTTGTTCCGCAGTTATGAAGCAAGTACTGCGTATCATAGATTAATGCTTCCATATCATTTGTATTAAAATTTTAAAGCTTACCGATCGCCAAAAATAAACGGAATATTATTTTAAGTTGTCCAAGAATTGATATTTCAAACTGAGGCAACCCTGATTATATTAGAAATCAGTTATAGCCCTAGCAGTTGAAAGAACTGACTGCTCGCATTTTCTATAATTTAGACCTACTGTGTATAACTGCCTCAGTGTTCCAGAATAAATTACAAACCTCAACTACTATACACATTTTATCGAACAATTATTGGGAAACTATTAAAAACAATAATGCTATGCAATGACGTTAAATATATTTTCAGGTGTGAAATTTTCTCGCAATTCGAACTCACTGCCGAGTGATACTCTAGTAAAAAAGATTTAAATTGCAAATGATTCACTCATTTGATTTGTTTCACAAGTTGAGCGAACTTCAGAAATTCGAACATGAACACAGCCGTATAAGATAGGCTACTGTATTTACTTACACTATTGCATGTGGAGTGAAAAAATTCCGAATGTACAAATGTAACACGCCTTTGCAAGATACTCGCGAGAGGTTTTGTACTCGTAGATGTGCCAGTTTTGTTCAAGAACGTTATAACTACGAGGTTGAGTGACGAAAATTTTCCTATAGATCTGTTCATTTGTCATAAGTTACTAAGGGATTAATTATTCGTTTGTATTGGTAGTATAGTTACTGTTTGGAAAGGAAGAAAATCATACATTTATATACTATTAAAAAGAGAGAACATCTGTGTATTTGTATGTGAATGAAACTAATTTCTGGAACTACTCAAGAGATTTCAATATTTATTCCACCAGTGAACATATTTGTTTTCCATATTATTATAAATAGGCTATATAGAGATGGTGATGATTCGCACTAACTTTGTTATGTGAAATGCTTATAAATATTTTTACTTTCGTATTTTCATTTGCACGACCTTTAAACCACTTTTTAATGCGTTAAATGTGAAATTTACACAAAATGAGAAGTTTATACTAAAATGTGATACCGTGGATATTTCTTTTTTTTTTTTTTTCCTATTCTTCTTAAATCGGGGAGTTTATGCTCCCCTGGACTACCTGGAAATGCAGTTGGCTGTTAAACTCAGATAACCACAGTTTGTCTAAGCAGCTCTATAATGTATGTGGGTACCCAACAAGAATGTAGACGCATTAAATACAACTTAATTGTAAGTGAAGGAGAACACAAATGAAATGTTTCCCTTCACCTGAGTCACTGATTCATGAACACTATTTAATTTCCTTTTTATATTCTAATTTTTATGAATATAAATTTGTCTTTTTATTTTATACTTCAGCCTACAAATGCATAATTTTATTATACTTTATGTATTTTTATTTTAATGTTTGCTCCATACAAATACGATTTTATTTTCACATTCATATTATCAAAACACATTACGTCGCTGTTACAGCAAAACCTCGTATCTCCCATTGCTCTTCGTATCCATTATTTTCTTTAAGACTGGTCACGCATCATAGCCACATATGGATATGTAGTCCACTAGAACAACGTTCGTTGAGTTAATTTTCCTACGGTTACCTGTTAAGGAAATTTAACCTAAACGTATCACGCTGTAGGAATGTATGTTTGGGTGACGTATTTATGCACTCCTAGAGTATAATGTACTTGCTCTAAGTTTCATATTCCTTTACACACTAGCATAGGAAAATGAATCCAACGGAAATTCTACTGATGGACTGCATATCCATGTGTGGCTGGGTGGCGTGACCACTCTTAAGGGGAATGGAAATGGACTCGTGTCATCCTGAGGGTGTGCATGTATTTTCAGGCACACTCCCAATGGAGGTGAGCTGCATGTACTATTCTAACCACATACTAGCCCTCCTGCCATCCTTGAATTTCTGGTAGTACCGGGAATCGAACCCGGGCCACCGAGGACGACAAATAATAGTGCAAATCATTATGCTAAGCAGGCGGATTTAAGGGGAATAGTGGATAGGAAGAGCATAGGGAGATATGAGGTTTTTCTGCAACAGCGACGATTAGGTACCTATTTATCAGAATTAAGTCGAATTCGGTTATTTTCTTAAGGCTACAAAATGCTAGATTACTAATTTTAAAACGCTACAAATTGCTAAATATATAAATGAGAATTCTAAATTACAAGCATATAAACAATACAAAATGTTAAATTACAAATGTACAAACGCTACCAAATGCTACATTACAAGTGTATAAAATTAGAAATGTATAAACGCTATAAAATGCTATAATACAAATGTACAATAGCTAGAGAATGCTAAATTACAAATGTACAATAGCTAGAGAATGCTAAATTACAAATGTACAATAGCTAGAGAATGCTAAATTACAAATGTACAATAGCTAGAGAATGCTAAATTACAAATGTACAAAAGCTATAAAATGCTAAATTACAAATGTACAATAGCTAGAGAATGCTAAATTACAAATGTACAAAAGCTACAAAATGCTACATTACAAATGTACAATAGCTAGAGAATGCTACATTACAAATGTACAAAAGCTACAAAATGCTAAATTACAAATGTACAAAAGGCACAGAATGCTAAATTAAAAATGTACAAAAGGCACAGAATGCTAAATTACAAATGTATAAACGCTACAAAATGCTAAATTACAAGTGTTTAAATGCTACAAAATGCTAAATTACAAATGTACAAAAAGCAAAAAATGCTAAATTACAAATGTATAAACCCTACAAAAAGCTAAATTACAAGTGTGTAAACGCTACAAAATGCTAAATTACAAGTGTGTAAACGCTACAAAATGCTAAGTTACAAGTGTGTAAACGCTACAAAATGCCAAATTACAAGTGTGTAAACGCTACAAAATGCTAAGTTACAAGTGTGTAAACGCTACAAAATGCTAAATTACAAGTGTGTAAACATACAAAATGCTAAATTACAAGTGTGTAAACGCTACAAGGTGGTAAATAACAAATATACAAAGGCTACAAAATGCTAAATTGCGAATGTAAAAACGCTACAAAATGCTAAATAACAAATATACAAAGGGTACAAAATGCTAAATTACAAAGGTAAAAACGCTACAAAAAGCTAAATTGCAAATATCCAAACACTAAAAAATACTAATTTAGAAATCTCTAAACGCTACTAAACTTTTCTAGTTCCCATATCCTTTCTTTCTTTCTTTCTTTCTTTCTTTCTTTCTTTCTCTCTCTCTCTCTCTCTCTTTTTTCAGTTTCAGACGGCATTTTATGACAACCAAGTTTGTGGTCAGAGCCTCCATATCTGCTTCTGGGAAGGTCTTGCAATCCAGTACCTGGCCTACGAATCTCGACCGAATCATGATATTTATTTGCCACTTCCAGTGTCTCCAGGTCTAGTCCATATACACAGTCGTCGTTTGTGGCGCTTGAACCAAGTATTAGCAAGGACTAAATTATGGTCGATGCAGAATTCTACCGCCCGACTCCCTCTGTCATTGCGTTGTCCCAGTCCGAATTCTCCTACTGCAATACCTTATCTTCACTGACCTACCACTGCATTCCAGTCTCCCATCACAATTAAATTATCATCTCGTTTTACATTTTTACATATTGCATTAAATCTTCTATCTCTTCGTATATTATTTCGATTTCTTCATCATCCGCTGAACTAGTAGGCATTAGCTTGGTGTCTACCTTGACAGCAGTAATTTGTTCACTATGTTAGTCATAGTAGCTTAACTATTGCCCTATTTTCTTAATCATTATAACCAGCTCCTACATTTCCCCCGTTTGATTTGGTTTTGATTATTCTGTAGTCGCCTGAACGAACACCCTGCTCTTCCTACCAACGTGCCGCTCTTATACTAACTACATTTAACAGAAGTCTATCCATTTCATGTTTCAAATTATCTAACCTACCACAAGGATTCAAATTTCTAAGATTCCACGCTCTGACTCACAGAATGTCAGTAGCTTTCTGATAATAGCCCCCTCCTGTGTATCCCCACCGCCGGAAATCCGAATGGGGGAGTTTCTTACCTCCGGAATATTTTACCCGGGAAGAAGCCATCATCAGTAAGTCATTCATTCGTACAGAGAGAGCTGCATGTCCTCTGGAGTTAGTTACGGCTGTAGTTTCTCATTGATTTCAGTCGTGTAGAAGTATCAACGTAGTTAAAGCTATGTTAAATATTATTGCAAGGCCATATCAGCCGCCCTTGCAACTTCCGAAAGGAATACGTAACAAGATAATTAAATACAAACTGAAATTAGCTGGGTTTGGAATTTCAGTTAGATCAATCATTTAAAGAAGAAACAAGTTAAATGAATTAATTACAAAACTAGGAAATCAAAAGGGAAACAGGAATGTTAACACCCATTTAGGCAAGAAAACAAAACTTAACGGTAAACCAACAGTATGAACATATAAAAAATAAAATGTTAAAAATCCTGCGAAAGGAAACATAATAACTCATAACACCAAGATAATCGCTTCACTCCTTTCTATTTACAACACATGGATGTTGAGTCTTGTAAATAACATGAATGACATATCTCAGCACTTTAACATACCAAACAAGCATTTCTCACCACGTCTTTGAATTTGAAAATGTACACTTTTGAAATAGAGCAAACACAATCACGCGTTCAAATAAATCTTTTTTTGTTGGATAACTATACATTTAATCAGAGTCCAACTTAAAATCAGGAGAAAATCCCCAAGCTATTCACCGCTCTCTGGTGGTGGTATTGTTTTAAAAGGAAGTATAACTAGGCAACCATCCTCTATAGCCGCTGTGTGATGCACATCTTCTCTGTCTGCAGTCCAGACACTAATTTCTCTAGATCAAGATGGCTAGCCCGCCACCTGCACTCGCAGCCGGGCTGCGGAGGAGCAAACGAACTCTTCCGAGTCCCACAATACACTCGTAAAGTGACTGGTTGAAATTAGTTGCTATGCGGGTAACAACAAAATGTGGTGCCAACATAAGCCGGTTTCTTCTAACAATGTTCAATTAGATATTAAATTACAATACAGTACTGTACATTGATTAAAATTGGTTCCACAGGGATTAAAAATAATGTTCGATATATAATAACGCCTCATACAGAATGAACATTTCCCGAGAGACTGGACTTTTTGAAGTACTTAATTCCTAATCCTTTTAACAATGGTATAATGCATGCTTTTTATTGATTCAAATACAACAATTTCAGCGTGCAGATCATTTTTTTCTAAAAGTATAATAAAGTAGGTAGTATATAATACAAAAGTCGCATAAAATGATAGCTCACTTCGAATACGTAAACTTAGCAGAGGTCTTGGATTAGTTGAGACAAAAACAGTTTATTGCTTAAATATTTTACATTTTTACGTTAATTAGTACGATAAACAACGAAATAGAGACCTTTTTAAAGATAAATAGTAGAAACATTTTAAAAATATGCAGGCTGTTAATGCATGTGGATGTTACACCCAGCCTTCTCTGTTGACTCTTGAGCAGCAGGCGGTGGGAGTACCTTCCCATTGATAAGCACTTGAGCAGCAGGAGAAGGCTGATATTACACACACTCCTGCGGCACTAGTACTTAGGAACGGGACAGGGTTGACTGGGTGACTTCTTGTTTCGTCCTCCTGAAAAGAACACACAGTATTGTACTTCTGTCATCAGAAACACCACTGTTTCGTGACTTGAATGGTATGTTTTTAATGAGACTCTATATTGATAACTCTTAGAAGACCTACTTCAGAATTCTCAGTTTTCCCAGATGACACTGGATCACAACGAACTTTCAAACGTAGTACTGCACGTGGCCCGAAGCAGCACTCGCAGTCCGCGCAGCCCGCGCAGCCCGCGCGCGTTGGCAACCCAGCCCGCCCATGCCTAATGCCTATTGCTCACGGTAAAATGTTTCGTAAAATTTGTTGTACAATTAATTTTATAAAAATTTGGAGAAAACAAGTTGTGTTGCTCGCGGTAAAGTTATTTTTAAAAACCCGTGGAAGCATCAGGATGGCCATCTATGAACTTACATCTGAACTAATATTTGTATGTGCTACCATCTATCGATAAATTTTAAACTAAGAATCACCTGTTCAACTTACAGTGTGTTTGAGAGTATGGCTCCATAAAACAAAGCACAACTTGCTGCTTTAGCTGCAATTATATGTTGTACAGTGGTAAAAAGGAAGAAAAGAAATTCCAGGAAATGCTGGATTCGGGATTGGATCAAAAGAAAAGAAGAAGGTAGAGGATTGCTGTCTTTGGTCGAAAATTAGTTGAGGTTAGAAGACCAGCATTCATGTAGGAATTCGGCGATTGTGTTTTCTGCCTCTCTTCTTACATTTCTGTGTGGTACAGTGGCGTTTTAACTTCGTACAAACAGAGATATTTCTGGTATTCACCCAGTAAAACACTAACAGCTTCCATAATTCACCCGGATCCTGCCATTTTAGAAAGAAGTGTTTGTTTACAATCGAGCTTCACAATCTTCTCACGACGTAGCGCCAGCCTGAACCGAAGGCGAGTACGCTGACCGTTCAGCCAACGAGTCGGACATGTTATTAGATGAGTTATGTATATAAGAAACAGAGTCCTGTAAATATGTACACGACTTAATGAGTGAATAAATACTACTGCTACTAAAGTTTCACACTACACAAATAAGCTTACATTTATAGGACACATTCTTATAAATTGCTTCGAAATTCTATCACATTATTATCGCAACCCAAATGAAACGAGAAATGTGAACAATGCGGGGAAAATACGCTGGTAGATCTTTACTGAACATTCGTGGTATTAAAAAGTGGCATATTTCATATTCCTCCAGTAACTTCCTGCCTCTCACTTTCAAGCATCATCGCCAGACGGTGAAATGAAGCCCACATAAAAGTCGTAAATTCCTCACAAAGTTCTGAATCCAGATAATTGGGAAAAAGTCACTAGGAAGAGTTACCTGCATCAATTCATGTAAGGTGCATAAGAAAACTGTAAGTCATTTCTATATTTTCTTTTACATCCAGTCATTTTTGTCTCGAGAAAGCATATCAAAGGGCAGCCATGTCTGTAAAATTTCATACTGTAGATAAATAAATAAAATAACTTCTACATTGATTGAAACTGCAGTGGCATATGGCAGAAAAAGTAACCTATTTGGTTCAATTATATTTCACATTCAAGAAGCTTGCAGTAGCTATGCATGTTCCCTACCACAGTCACTTTTACGGTGTATTTTCTTTTTATAAATGTAAACAGTTCTGTAGCAATGAATTTGAAAAGATTTAGAAAATAATACCAGTTTTGAAACTGTGATATTAAATATTTTAATGAAAACTATGAGGAATTTACCTTACATTGCGGTTAACAGATAAATGACGACTCACAATGTTTTGAGAATTAAAGTATAAAGAACGGCAAATTTATTTATTTTAAACATAGCATAGCATAAAATCATAATGTTAGATGGGAGAAAACAAAATTAGACAAGCAAGCTGTGTAAGCTTCTTTCCGCCGGGCCGAGTGGCTCAGACGGTTGAGACGCTGGCCTTCTGACCCAACTTGACAGGTTCGATCCTGGCGCAATCCGGTTGTATTTGAAGGTACTCAAATACGTCAGCCTCGTGTCGGTAGATTTACTGGCGCATAAAAGAACTCCTGTGGAACAAAATTCCGGCACCTCGGCGTCTCCGAAAACCGTAAAAGTAGTTAGTGGGACGTAAAGCGATTAACATTATTATTATTATTATTATTATTATTATTATTATTATTATTATTATTATTATTATTATTATTGTGTAAGTTTCTAACCTCAACGTAATGTTGTCATGTAAAATGTTTTAATGCTAGAAATCCCTGTTCACAGATTTACTGGCACGTTCAAGAACTCCCTTGCAGGACAAAATTCCGGCACTCCAGTTTCTTGTAAAATATAATGTAATTCAGGGAACTTTAATGACACGGGGTGATTATTAGTCTAATACTTTATAATAATAATAATAATAATAATAATAATAATAATAATAATAATAATACACTAGAGAGTAATTTACAGCGTGTTAACATGTTTTGTAATTTCCAATGTACGGTAGTGACTTCATCCCATCTTTGACTACGTGTTCGGAGGTTACTTGAGAAAATATTGGTCAGTCTGTTTAAAATTATCGTCAGTTTGTTCATCAGAGTAAACAGTAAAGTAGAATGAAACATGGTTTTATCACAGGTATGACTGTACGTTCTTAGTGAGTCACCATTGAAATACAGATGTATTTCATAAGAGATGACATCTCTCTAGAAAAGGAATGAAACCAAGAAGTGCGTATTTAATGAAAGTCTTTTTCCTGCAGACCATTGAATGTTCTTGGAAAAGTGGAAAGTAAAAGCTTCTACTAGATGTAACCTCGGCTGTTTTAAGAGGAAATTCAACGAGATAATCATTTTCCCAGTAATAAGAGGGGCGAAGCACTACCTATGCCGTCTTTACACTCCAGTAATTAAGTTGTTTTCATTCCTTTTATTGATTTCTAAGAAGTTCGGCATTTTCGCTGAATGGTTAGCGTCAAGTCCTTCAATTCAGAGGGCCCCTGGTTCGATTTCCGGTAAGATCAGGATTTTAATCGCGTATAGTTAATTGACCCCGGAACTGGGTGTGTTTGCCACAATACAAACTTCCTTGTATCACTCACAACACACCGCAGATATATGCAATAGTGAATACCTCCCTTCACAAAGGTTTGGAGTCAAGAAGAGCTCGATAGCTGCAGTCGCTTAAGTGCGGCCAGTATCCGGTATTCGGGAAATAGTAGGTTCGAACCCCACTGTCGGCAGCCCTGAAGATGGTTTTCCGTGGTTTCCCATTTTCACACCAGGCAAGTGCTGGGGCTGAACCTTAATTAAGGCCACGGCCGCTTCCTTCCCACTCCCAGCCTTTCCCTGTTCCTTCGTCGCCATAAGACCTATCTGTGTCGGTGCGACGTAAAGCAACTAGCAAAAAGAGAAGAGCATCCGACCGGGACAAAATGTTGCAAGAAACTGTCAAATTGTGTTTACAGTTTTCCTAAATGTTTTTGCTGGATGTAAGCGTGTCCGCCTCTGTGGTGTAGTGGTCAGCGTGATTAGCTGCCACCCCCGGAGGTCCGGGTTCGATTCCCGGCTCTGCCACGAAAATTTGAAAAGTGGTACGAGGGCTGGAACGGGGTCCACTCAGCCTCAGGAGGTCAACTGAGTAGAGGTGGGTTCGATTCCCACCTCAGCCATCCTCGAAGTGGTTTTCCGTGGTTTCCCACTTCTCCTCCAGGCGAATGCCGGGATGGTACCTGACTTAAGGCCACGGCCGCTTCCTTCCCTCTTTCTTGTCTATCCCTTCCAATCTTCCCATCCCTCCACAAGGCCCCTGTTCAGCATAGCAGGTGAGGCCGCCTGGGCGAGGTACTGGTCATTCTCCCCAGTTGTATCCCTCGGCCAATAGTCTGAAGCTCCAGGACACTACCCTTGAGGCGGTAGAGGGAAAAGCCGAACCTGGAGGGTAAACAGATACAGATGATGATGATGATGATGATGTAAGCGTTTCGAAAGTAACTTATTAAATTTTAATCATGTTCATTTCCGATTTCTCAGATATTCCGTCGGGCATTGCTTTCAAAGTGAATTTGCTTGAGCATTCTATCATTATGTAATATTCCGAAATAGGTTTCCTATATCCAAAGAAGTTTCGAGAAAAATTAACTGCAATGTATCAAGACTATTCATATAACATTATAAATAGACGAAGAATACCAATTTGAACAATAAACACAGAGTATTGTAACGTCATAACTCTAATACATTGTGATTCGTGGTCGACGTTTGACTATGTATACATCTCAGTTTTCTTCTAGAATGATCACTTTTTTTCAAGGTATGGGTTGATGAATTTGGCCTCCTCCATTATGAACTATAAAACATGAAACCTGTTTCTTGATTACTCTATTTTTTTTTTAAACTTCAGTTCTGGCTAAATAATTCCTTTCGGATTCAGTATTGCCTTACGTAGCAGTTATGTAATTTTTGTCAGTGAGTAAAACTAGATTATCTCTGAGTTGGACATTGCTAATAGTCTATAATAAATTATGGACAGAATGTTTTCAGTAATATTATAGCTAGTTCGTAAAATAATATTCGGCTTTCCGCTTCCTTGGGAAGCTGGCCTTACAAGTTTATGAGAATGACAGAACTTATTGGAGATGACTAAAAGTGGTGAGAATAGCAGGCGAGGTATTGACATTACCTAATATTCACGTGGCATTGCAGAGTGTTGGCCAATCATCCGCTGATGAGTGGAAGGAATTACTTTAGTTTGCTGTATACAGTAGGAGCTATATTAGAATGATATGTTTCCAAACCGTCCTGCGTCATGCACAATACACCCGAAATAAGCAGTAGCAGGGGCGTAAGTTTAACGAATGTGATTCGGGTCCGCTTGCCAAAATAAACATTCGGGCCCCATCATATATATATATATATAGCTATTTGCTTTACGTCGCACCGACACAGATAGGTCTTATGGCGACGATGGGACAGGAAAGGCTTAGGAATGGGAAGGAAGCGGCCGTGGCCTTAATTAAGGTACAGCCCCAGCATTTGTCTGGTGTGAAAATGGGAAACCACGGAAAACCATATTCAGGCTGCCGACAGTGGGATTCTTGTATTTCACAAGACGATTCATTTCAAGGCTTAGGGACACGATATTCACCGCTCAACTTTCAGGACAGCTGTATTCTTGTATTTCTACAAGATGCTTCAGTACAAGGCCCAGGGGCATGATGTTCACGAGATACTTCAGAACGGCTGTACTCTTGTGTCTCATTCATTTCAGGACGGCCGTTGAATGAAATGATACATATATCACTAAAGCAGTCGATACCATTCTTTGCTAATTTATTATTATTATTATTATTATTATTATTATTATTATTATTATTATTATTATTATTATTATTGAGCTACCGTGTGCCGGGATTTTAATTAGACATCATTTAGACTGTCTACACGTGAATTTCGACATTCCGTTTTACTCTGGGTAAACTGGATCTCTATTAGGTGATCTAAGAATGAGTTTTAATTAATTTTGTCGGGTAAACACTTCGGCCGACACCGTACGACATGTAGTGCCGAACGGATTTATTTTCTGCCCTTCATAAATGCGACCACTTCTGCCGACCGCGATCTTGGGGTCCGAAGACCGGCACGCCAACTTTACAGAGGGAGCTTGTTAATAAATAATCCTGTATCACAATAGATAGGCTGGTTACCAGGAGTACTGCAGCACAGCCAACAGGTGCTTTGTATGCGGGCACCAGTTAGTCATCGTGCGGGTGTTCCGCTGCACTCCCCACCGACATATGTCGCAGCGGGGTGTAAAGTCTCTTGAGAGGACAGATTAGCTGATTCACTTCAAGAGCTAGGGGCATGAAGTTAATCAGATCAGAGTACTTGTATGTGCGTCAAGATTAACTCTATCAATAGAGTTAATTCCCAACTCAGTCTTTATCTCTTCATTCCGAGTACCCTCTTGCCACTGTTCCCACCTGTTTGTTCCAGATATCATTCTAGCTACTTTAATGTATGCTGCTTCTGTTATTTCTAACTTATGAATAAGATATCCTGATTACACCCAGCTTTCACTCCCGTAATGTGCAGTTCGTCTGAAAACAGACCGGTGTAAAGATAGTTTCGTCTGGGAGTGAATTTCCTTCTTACAGAATACTGTTGATAGCTTCTGCGAACTCATTGCATTAGCTTTATTGCAATTTGAATTAATCTCACTTTAGTATATTACCATTCTGGAATGGTGGTGGTGATTATTGTTTTAAGAGGAATTAGAGAACCAACCTGAGAGAATCCTAAATGCATGAAATGATTTACCATTCACAGATGCGGATAATATTTTGTATATCCGCGCAGGTTGTAGTAGTTAGCGTGATTAGCTGCCATCCCCGGAGGCCCGGGTTCAATTCCCGGCTCTGCCACGAAATTTGAAAAGTGGTACGAGGGCTGGATCGGGGTCCACTCAGCCTCGGGAGGTCATCTGAGTAGAGATGGGTTTGATTCCCACCTCAGCCATCCTCGAAGTGGTTTTCCATGGGTTTTCACTTCTCCTCCAGGCAAATGCCGGGATGGTACCTAACTTAAGGCCACGGCCGCTTCCTTCCTTCTTCATTGCCTGTCCTTTCCAATCTCCCCATCCCTCCACAAGGCCTCTGTTCAGCATAGCAGGTGAGGGCACCTGGGCGAGATACTGATCCTTCTCCCCAGTTGTATCCTCCGACCCAAAGTCTGGAGCTCCAGGACACTGCTCTTGAGGCGGTAGAGGTGGGATCCCTCGCTGAGTCCGAGAGAAAAACCAACCCTGGAGGGTAAACAGATTAAGAAGAAGATATTCGCGCAGGGCTCTACCAATAGCCGCAGTGAATAAAGGAGGAAGTGTAACCTCTTAGTTCGTGCATAACGTTGGTTTTCGCAGAAAATTATGTTCTAGCATGGATATTTAACTTAGTCTACTCACAGCACTCACGTCTACATGGAATATACTTCATTGGCTATTTTTCTGGTGTGGTTATTATTAGGCATCAGATTTCTTATACCTACAAACTGTGGAAATATGAATGCACTTATGCCCCAAAATTACTAAAATATGACATGAAAACTTGGACATATGACGCAGAAGAAATTGTCCAAAAATAGCTTGGAAGACTTCTTATTCACCATTCTACAAAAATAATTTTGGCCGAGTGAGTTGGCCGTGCGGTTAGGCCACGCAGCAATGAGCTTGCATTCGGGAGCAGTGGGTTAGAAACCCACTGTTGGTAACCCTGAATATGTTTCTTCGTGGTTTCCCATTTTCACACCAGGAAAATACTGGCTTAATTAAAGCCACGGCCGCTTCCTTCCCACTCCTAGCCTTTTCCTATCTTATAAGCCATATCTGTGCCGGTGCGAAGCAAAGCAATTTGTAAAAATAATTTTACCTAATATTCACTCCTTGCCAGTGGCCATAACGGACTGTTCAACCTATGAAAATAAACTGAATTTTTTTCCCCGCGGAAACAAGAACATATACTGTATAGTAAAACAACGTGTATAATAATCTGAACTTAGTCCATCCCCATCAGTACTAAAATATTCTTCACCGAACGTTTTACGAAAACCGCGCCAATTCACACTATCAGAGTACTTGACTGTCCGGCTCCATGGCTAAATGGTTAGCGTGCTGGCCTTTGCTTACAGAGGTCCCGGGTTCGATTCCCGGCAGGGTCAGGAATTTTAACTATAATTGGTTAATTTCGCTGGCATGGGGGCTGGGTGTATGTGTCGTCTTCGTCATCCTTTCATCCTCATCACGGCGCGCAGGTCGCCTACGGGAGTGAAATGAAAATATCTGCATATGGCGAGCCGAACTTGTCCTCGGACACTCCCGGCACTAAAAGTCATTCGCCATTTCAGTTCATTTCATTTCAGTACTTGACTTTCGGTATCTTAAAACCAGAGTGCGCGAGTCAATTCACACTTCGCTGTAGAGAAGACGAGTGGATTCTGACAAAAAGAGAAAAATGTTCAGCGCTTGTCCTTTGCAAAAATAGTGGTTCAGAGATTGCTCATGAAATGAAATGTCGTATGGCTTTTAGTGCCGGGATATCCCAGGATGGGTTCGGCTCGCCAGGTGCAGGTCTTTCTATTTGACTCCCGTAGGCGACCTGCGCGTCGTGATGAGGATGAAATGATGATGAAGACAACACATACACCCAGCCCCCGTGCCATTAGAATTAACCAATTAAGGTTAAAATCCCCGACCCGGCCGGGAATCGAACCCGGGACCCTCTGGATCGAAGGCCAGTACGCTAACCGCTCAGCCAACGAGTCGGACAGAGATTGCTCATAATTACTATCTGAGAACACCGAGGTTGGAACCACGTTTGGGATTGCTGAAAGGGTGTAGGCGAAGCCGACCAGCAGCAAAATAGCCACATTTCTAACATCGAACATTTTTGTTTATAATTTTGACCACTTACTAATCATGAAACCCGTTCCTTCAAACGCCATGTGACAACAAAATAATTCTAAAGAAAGGAAATTGGAAATAATCAAACAAACTAAATCATTTGGCATTATCGCACAAATCGAGTGAAATACTAGGTGAGCGGCTAAAACAATTATAATGTGACCAAGAATATCCTTCTGTACTATTTTTGGTCAAATATGATGTCATGGCAAAATAGAGTCCCGGACTAGAAAGCCAAGAATAACAGCAGAGAGGATTCGTTACGCTGACCACGTGCCACCTCGTAATCTGCAGGCATTTGGGCTGAGCAATAGTGGCTTGGTAGGCCGAGGTCCGTGCCATGGGGTTTGTTTGATAATATATTGTAAAATATGTTTTTGTATGACCAATAAAAATCGTGCCTTAGTGTTCGCATATCTAGAAACGGATTTAATTTACTCGTAAGTTTGTAAGAAGAGATCAGGATAAAATCCGAGCTCTAGTTATCACCGTCTTCAGCAACTGACTGCCCACATATGAGCTTCAAATTTTTATGTTCATTATCGACATTGCAGTTAGAGGGCTGTATAGGCCTAATGTATGAGATTTGTGATGAGAATCGGGCCGTGGTGAACGCAGAATTAATTTTTGGTTCAAAGTAGTTACAGGGGTAGACAAGGCTGTGATATTTAACTCTAATTGTTCATAGTTTACATGCGTCATTTACGGAAACGGTACAAAATGTCATGAAGGGATTCAGTTTGGTGGAAATACAGTGAGCAATTTGGCCTATGTCGATGACTTCGTCTGAATGACAGACTGTGCTGAAAGTCTGCAGTTTAATATCGTGAAGCCTGGAAAAATGTGCAGCGCGCATGGGAAGAAAAGAGGACTGAATACAAAACTGGTACAGGTGGATCGTTTCAACTACTTTGCTCTCGAAGGATGGCATTATAGCAAGTGAAATAAAATCAAGATATCGTAAAGTCCGTCTCCGTAGCGTAACGGTTAGTGTTATTAGCTGCCGTCCTCGGGAACCCGGGTTCGATTCCCGGTACTGCCAGAAATTTAAGAATGGAAGGAGGGCTGGTATGTGGTTGAAATGGTACGTGCAGCTCACCTCCAATGGGGGTGTGCCTAAAAAGAGCTGCACCACCTCAGGACGAGGACACGAGTTTACTTTTACTAAGATATCGCAAAGCTAATGTACAGTATTTGGGAGATAGTGGGTTCGAACCCCACTTTCGGCAGCCCTGAAGATGGTTTTCCATTTTCACACCAGGCTGTACCTTAATTAAGGCCACGGCCACTTCCTTCCCACTCCTAACCCTTTCCTGTCGTATCGTCGCCATAAGACCTATCTGTGTCGGTGCGACGTAAAACAACTTACAAAAAAAAAAGGCTAATGTAGTAAACTTGCTGTTGTAGGCATCGTTATTTTGTAAGAAAGTAAGGCGCGAGTGCCACAATTCAAATTCAAAGTATGTCTAGTTCACAAGTCATGCCTGACGTACGTACCGAGATAGGCAACTGGGAAAGCAGTTGTCGAATGAAGCCACTCGTGTACTAACACTGCTTCAAGAAAGTTATTAGCAGAGGTACGTTTCCAGAATGCTAGGGGTCGCTCGGAATACGATTTGATATCTGTTGGAAACGCTTTTAGGAGACTGGAAGTGTGACCAGGCGCCCTGGCACAGGCCGCCAAAGGAAAACCACCCCAGGGTACGATCATTTTGCGCATCTAAACGCTCTCAGAGAAACCACCATGTTATAACACGAGCACTAGACTGAACTGCAGCAGGCTCCTGGAGTACGAGTTAGTTACCGAGAAATTAGAAACAGGCTTCAAGAGGCCAAATTAAGATCACGACGACAATTTCAGGTACCTGCACCGGAAGACGACATCGTGACTGGAGACTGCAGTTTGCTAGATTTTATCTGCACTGGCAGCTAAGATACTGGCGCCCTATGCTATTGTCGATGAATCCCGTTTCGCGTTTTATCGTTCAGATGGTCGTCTGCGAGTCTGGAGAAAACGTGGGGAGCGATTTCACCCGACAACTGTAGAATCTACCATTGATAATGGAGGTGGATCTGTTATGGTGTGGGCAGGTAGAAGTCTCGACACAAAAGCCTATCTCCCGATAATTCGCAATTGATCCTCAACTGCTTTGACGGCACATTGACGAGATCTTGGTGCCACATGTGATTACTCACTTGAGGCAATTAAGAGAAGATGCAATTATCCATGTTTGATAAGAACGATGCCCACATCGTTCGTAGATTCCTGCAAGATGACCACGTGCCCATCCAGAAGTTTTACTTGAAATCGATCAAACAAGTCCAGGACCTCTGGAGCAACGCATCCAGGCGAGAAATCCACCTCTCCCAACACTGCAAGCCCTTGAAGACGCAGCAGAGTCCTCAGAGGCATTAGAAGCAGATTTTTACAATACCATAAGTTATAGGTGTATAGGCCTAAAACTTCGCTCCCAAGCTATGTTTGATTTTAGTGAGCACATGTTAGTTACGAATATGGTTATACACGTCATAACGATATTATGAATTACCGTGAAGATGGAAAGACGACCAAGTAACTCATATTACAAGTTATTCCTATAGTTTATAATATAATATAAACAAATAAATTCAATCAGTCTCACACCGAATGAAGACTATTACTCAGATGCCGGAAGAGAGTTCTCGAACTAACAGTCAACGTCATTTTATCAATTTCTTTTTAACAAGTTGTTCGACTGTCCAAGCACAAAAAGCAAGCACGCTTGCAGTTTTACGTTATTAGAGATATCGCGATCATATTCACGGGACCTTCTGTTTTAGGTGGAATCCGAACCACAGAGGCGTGATTTTTCATTTCAGAATCTCACATGCATTGGGCGGGATTCGAGCCACTATCACGTTGTTGAGAAGCCAGTGGCGATGCCACTCGGCAATTATGCCCTCTTGAGGAAGAGGAACTTACCATTTATTCAGTGACTTTCCCTCCATTAGACGGATCGGACCGACGACAGAATTGAACATAACTGAGATCGATCGGATTCTATACGGGTACGGGGGCCGCTCAATTAAAGCCAGATCTGGTACTATAAACACTGATACTGTTACCTATACTTTTAAGAACAAGAAGAAAAAAAGAAGCAGCAGGGGGGAGTGGCTCAGACGGTTAAGAGCCCACGTTGGCAGGTTCGATTCTGGCTTACTTCACTGGTATTTCAATGTGTGTCAGTAGATTGATATACCAGCACGTAAATGAACTCCTGAGAGACAACATTCCGGCACCTCGGCGTCTCCATAAACTGTGAAAATAGTTAGTGGGACGTATTTCAATAGTATTATTATTGGTTTTAGGTCCTACTAACTACTTTTCTGGCTTTTGGAGAAGTCTATATGCCGGAATTTTGTCCAGTAGTGGTTCCTTTCTGTGGTGTAGGGGTAGCGTGCCTGCCTCTTACCCGGAGGCACCGGGTTCGATTCCCGATTTTTACCTGAATCCGAGGGATGGTCGAGGTCCCCTCAGCCTACGTGATTAGAATCGAGAAGTTATTTAACGGTGAGATAGCGGCCTCGGTCTAGAAAGCCGAGAGGATTCGTCGTGCTGACCACATGACATCTCGTAACCTGCAGGTGTTCGGGCTGAGCAGCGGTCGCTTCAAGGCTGTAGTGCCATGTGGTTAGTGGTTCCTTTACGTGCCAATACATCTATCGACACGAGGCAGGCGTATTTGAGCACCTTCAAACATCAGCGAACTGAACCGGTATCAAACCCAACAACTTGTGCTCAGAAAGTCAGCGTTATACTCCGTGTGCCTCTCACAGTCAGCTCAAATATTTCGCTTAAATATTGCTACTCCTGGTAGCGATACACAGTTGTCTTTAAAAAAAACTGAAATAGAATTGAAACATGCTTGCAGACTGCGTACCGCATTCCCCTTGATATCCCATAATTCTATACGGTTCGAAAACGATGCCTCATCAACGTTGATTTAAACTTTTAGCGACAGATATTAGTTTGCTGGGATCAAGTCCGGAGGGTAGGAGGATGGGGCGCCCAGTAGGTGTCTTACATTTCGTCAGATAATTGAGGAAAGTGACGAGTAATCGTGATCATTGTTAACCTCATGAATCAGTGACCAATCCTCTTTACGAATATCAGGAATTTCAACCAATCACAGCCACAATGTTATCGTTTTCGTTTTTTTTTTCTTTCATTTTATCTCGCCTAAGTGCGCTCATTTTTATGTAAATTTATCATACGAGTAATAGCAAACTGAAACACCTTTATAGAGTACCACAGAACGAAGAATCAACAAGACCTAACTCTATTTTTCTGAGTAAGCTGACAGCCGGCTTAGGCCCAAGGTGTAAAAATGGGAAAATAGAACAGTAGATTTCCGGGCTGGGAGTTTTGTTCTCTGAGTAGGTTATGAATACTTATTTATCTTATTTCTTTTTACATTTATATACTTTTGTTATAGGGGATGCCTGGTCGAGGCGGTAAAGGCCTGCTCGGTTCGCCCGGAAGGACGTGGGTTCGAATCCCCGTCAGGAAGTCGTAAAATTTAAGAAACGAGATATCCACTTCCGGAGGTGCATATGACCCTACACCAAAAATGAGTACCAGGTTAATTCCTGGGGGCGAAGGCGGCCGGGCGTAGAGCTAACCATTCTACCCCATCACGTGCCGCGGTTAAGAATGGTGGAAGCCTTTACCTCCCACTCCTCCAAGGGCCTTCATGGGCTGTACGGAGGTGACTTTGTCTTTGTCTTATACTTTTGTTATAATTACTTATTTAATATTGTAGTTATTCGCTAAATAATCAGCACGAATATAAATCGTGCTCCAGATTCTTTCCAGAGAAATTCTGTAATAATGTAGTAAAATCTGTCTGAATGGCCATCTCTATTAAAAGACCGCCTTTCTTAAGGACCGATTATTAAAATAAATTAATAAAAATCCCATTAGGGTAATGTGTTTTGTACCTCCAGATCACCCCCTCTCTCCGACCACCGACCAGGAATTTTCTTTGTCTCTTTCGAAGGACAACTTCTCAGTGAAATTTGGACGAGTACAACACGCACAGATGCCAGGTCTTTATCAGCTCACGGATTTGTTTTCAAATTTCGCATTTGCATGAGTAATCTATCGACCAGGGCATTCGTAATGAACTCAAGAATTCACACACTCAATTAGGAAGCAAGCCCGCTGATATTTGTTGGTTAGAAATTTAAATAAACTGTTCAGCACAGTTTTAAAAGCAGAACTCAGATCAATTCTATTTTAAGATCGAAAATGAATTTTAAATGATTGGACAGTTTGTAAAACGAATAGTTAAAAGAAATAAATTAAAATTAAACTAACTTCAATTTTTCATATGTTAAAGGAAAGTAAAAGGTTAGGCACAAATTTTGTACTGTGCTGTATACTGAAGTGTAAAATTGTAAATAAACTGGAGTAAACTATGTTTAAAGTTTCATACATTGCGCTTCACAAGTTATATAAAAATAATATTGAAAATGACCTGCCCCTTTTAAGCGATCACCCCTCTATAACACAATTTCTTCGCGAAACTTTCAGTGGTCGCTTAATACAGATTTCACCATACAGATTTTTAAAAAATAGGCAAAACTCTGTATGGAACTACAGGGTACCGATAGTCAGTAGTAGAAATGCCCGGTCCTTTCTGTGTAGTATATATTTAGCTGAAGATAGTGTGTTATCGAACATTGAGATAAGTCCCGACATTTGTGGGCGAGATAATGGTGAAGTCCGTTGCTGAGGCGTTACATAACGTGAAAACATCATCGTTGTAGGTCAGCCGGGGCAAGTTTTATTTTTTCTTCTATAATTTCCAGTTTTTCCTTTATTGTAAAAATGTTTTAATGTTCTTCTTTCCATGACCAGATACAGCCACACAGACTGATCAGATATTTTCAGTTTTCGCAGAGATCATAGACCGATATCGATGAATACGGCACTCTTATTTTCACGCGGCGCAGGATCGCAGATCGGATAACACGATAACTTTTATACGAACAATCGGATGTTCATTGTGCCATCAATGACCGTAGCATTAGTAGTATCGACAGCCTTTCTCCAGCATCTTTTTTACAAAAAGTAACCTACTTCCATGTCCGTGTGGCCTAATATGGCTATCATTAAGTGGCTATTGATATGAGGGTTGCGACATTAATGGTCGTACCCCTGTTTACTTGATTGTGTATACATTTTTCTGAAGTCCCTGATCTTGTATTCTGGGTGGGTAGGTGCCATAGATTTTAGTGCCGATTCGTTAACAGTGAGATTGTTATTTTTAAAAGTTCAGTCGGTCAGACAAATTCCAATATAAACGAGAGGGTAAGACAAAGAAGTAATGCCATTCCTTATGCAGCCAGTCCCTGCGATGAATGGTGTGAACATGTTGCTCGGTTGATGCATGCATTTTAGTGCGTTTGGCAGACTGATATATAATAGCAACTTCTGGCTCGGTGAAGAAAGCAACGGGAAACTACCTCACCCCTCATTTCCCTAGTACGCCTCTTCAGTGATGCTTAGGCCATCTATGACAGCTGATGGTGGAGCTGTTGAGGATCCAACCAGCCTTAGAACTGTGGACTGAACATACATACAAGACAGAGAAGTTGAATCAGGCATTTTATTAAAATCAGAATTATATGTTTTGTCCAGTCGAGTCGACATCGTCATATTCTAAAAATCACATCAAATAAAAATACAATCACCCTTGGAATTAACAGAGCGGCCAACTTATTTTATTTCCCCTCAAATGTCTTGGCTAGTTAAGTAAATTCGTGTCCTCTCATTCCTCTAAGTGATGCAACTCTTTTCAGGCACAGCTCAAATGGAGACGAGCTGCATACATGCATACTATAACCACATAGCAGCCCTCCTGCTATTACTAAATCTCCGGCAGTACCGGGAATCGAACGTGGGTCTCCGAGGTTGGCAGCTAATAGCGTAATCATTACGCTAAAGAGACTCTCTTTTGACTAGTTGAAGAAAGCTATAGGTGGTTTCCACCTGGGTGAATACTTGCCGAGCTGAGTGGCTCAGACGGTTGAGACGCTGGCTTTCTGACCCCAGCTTGGCAGGTTCGATGTTGGCACAGTCCGGTGGTATTTGAAAGTGCTCAAATCCGCCAGCCTCGTGTCGGTAGATATGCTGGCACGTAAAAGAACTCTTACGAGACAAAATTCCGGGAACCTCGGTGTGTCTCTCCGGAAACCGTAAAAAAGTAGTTGGTGGGTCGTAAAGCCAATAACATTAAAAGAAATAACAGTAAGTGATACAAGAGAGAACGTGAAATAATGGGTGTCTCCTGTACTTTAATAAACACCGAGACGGCGATGCTAATGGCACTATACTCATTTCTGTCGCACACACAGTTGGTTGTAGGCAGACACATTCAGCGACGTAATTATTTCCATTATGTAACACTAGCATAAGATTACCATTTTTTAATCACAATTTTCGGGGACAGGTATACACATAAGTAAAAACTACTTTTGCAGTGTGCCGTATGCTAGTTCGCCATCGGTAACACTGTTTCGTACATACTTTTAAAAAATGAAAAGAAACGTCTACAAATCTAGCGTTAAGTTACATGCTGCGAAACTGACATTCACTTGTTTCTAAAGAGAACAGTGTGTGTGTGTGTGTGTGTGTGTGTGTGTGTGTGTGTGTGTGTGTGTGTGCGGAGTAGACCGCGCAGGTCGCAATTGGTGAACACAAAAAGGGGAAACCATATATCCGCGTGATTACTCGTGTATTTTATAAAATAATAATCGTATTTGCTTTACGTAACTGCTTTTACGGTTTTCGGAGGCGCCAAGTTGCCGGAATTGAGTCCCGCAGGAGTTCATTTACGTGCCAGTAAATCTACCGACACGAGGCTGACGTATTTGAGCACCTTTAAATACCTCTGGACAGAATGCTCCGCAAATTGGAGTACACAAGTACCAATGTAGCATATTTCAACGCGAGGCGGTAAACACTACATTTAATGACTGATAATCTTGACCGAATGGTCAAAGTCACGGCCTTCAGTTCAGAGGGTCCTGGATCGATTCCTATCCGTGTCCAGGATTTTAGTTCGCATTTGTTTCATTCTCCTGGTTCGGGAAGTGGGTGTTTCTGTTCGCCCCAATACACATCTCTTGATACACATACAGCAGACCACGCTCTCAACCACTACAAAAAGACAACGCACATGAGGTTAATGCCAGGAAGGACATGAGTAAAACTGGGCCATGTCCACACTTGTGACGCAGTTAGTAAAGCCGGGTTGAGTGGCTCAAACGGTCGAGGCGCTGGCCTTTTGACCTCTACTTAGCAGGTTCGATCCTGGCTCAGTCCGGTGGTATTCGAAGGTGCTCAGATATGTGAGCCTCGTGTCGGTAGATTTACTGGCACGTAAGAAAACTCACGCGGGACTAAATTCCGGCACCTCGGCATTTCCGAAAACCGTAAACGTAGTTAGTGGGACGTAGAGCAATTATTATTATTATTATTATTATTATTATTATTATTATTATTATTATTATTATTATTATTTAGCACAGGAAAAATGGCGGAAAAAGATAGTGTAGAAGTAGAGGATTTAACTCAATTGTTTGTACTGTATTTTTCTTCTTCTCCTTGGCCTTTTCCACTTACTTGGTGTTACTTTGTGGATTAAGGTCACGATTTACCTTCTGATGACGCCAACCAAATGTGGAAAGATGCATTCACTATTGGTGTTACTGTGATGGTAGCGTAGTGTATTGTGTGTAAATGACGGTATTTATTAAGTTAACCACAAATACCCAGTCCCCAAGCCAGAGGAATTAACCAGATTCAATTAAAATCCCGGTTCAGTCGGGATTCGAACCCGGTGTCCTCCGAGCCGAAAGCCACTGCGTTAATCATTTAACCAAGAAGCTGTTTGTACTGTACGCATTCAAGAAAAATAATGTTCTATTTCCTCTCCCTCTCCCGTATTCCCTAACAATGAAATACAAAGACATTACATGGTCAGTTAATGCAGAGAGATAATCCTAATAGGTACTCGTCATGCCGGAGCTACAAACTGAGTGTGATTAATCCTGTTTGCCATTTGTTATTACATCACTCTTCGGCCAATCATGACACGAGAGCTATCAGAAATTCCTATTAAGCGATAAGCAACTAATTCAGTGGCAACTATCCGTGGAGTAGAAAGAGAGATGGATAATAAACACATCGTTAGATTTGCCATGTAAAAATATTTCAAATGCAGAACATTCTTTCAGAACACTGAACAAATTACTTAGGTTAATATTTAAAATTGAACTTTATTTCGTTTAGGCTAATGCAGTGAGGTCGCAGTTGCGATCAAGGATATTCTGTAAGAAAGAAGTCAGTTCCAAGACGACACTATCTGTCTGTATTCAGTCCGACTTTGCTGAAAGCTGGGTGGACTCGGGATATCTTATTCATAATTTAGAAGCAACAGATATGAAAGCAGCGAGAATTATTGTTGGTACAAAAAGGAGAAAATATTGGCAGGAAGACACTCTGAAGGAGAAGATAAAGTTAAGAATGAATTCGATGGACGAAGCTGTACGCATAAACCGGCCTCGGTTATGGATCATGTGAAACGAATGAAGGAGGATAGGTTACCTAGGAGATTAATGGATGGTAAGAGAAGTAGAGGAAAACCAAGGGGACGATAGTTAGACTCGGTTTTTAACTATTCAGAGATAACGAGGTATAGAAGTAAACGGGGCTAAAGAGCTAGTTACAAATACAAGATTGCGTTTAGTAAATTCACAGAGGCTTACAGACAGAACGCTGAAATGCATGAGTCTATAGGGGCAAAGAAAACTAATTAATGTTGTGTGATATAGCGCTGGATCTAGCTGGAATTACACCTACCGAGTACTGGAACGAGTCACTCGCTTTGTTACTCGCCCGAGTAGATGTGATCACATGAGGAAGAGACAGTGGACGAGTCAGTGCATTGAAAAGTTTATGAATTTCTTGCGAGTCCTGTCACACATAGTATAATGTTAATTCGTTCGTTAATTCGAGTTCGTTTGTATATGGAGGGTAATCATCCGGAGAACTACAACTGTTTTCACTGATTCTTTCACCAAGATTATTTATATCTTCTAGATTATTATAGACTATATGATATCGTCGTTGCGCCTGTGAACACCGCCATGTGATAATATTGTGGAAGAAATGCTGACCCGCAGCACATATATTGCGAAGAGAGAGAGAATTCTTTGATAATATTCGCACAATATTGAACGTTAGATGACAGAACATTACGGGCCAAAGTTCTAAGCTGAAATATTTCACAAAGCGGTTTTCGGAGGTGCAAAGACGATTTGTCAAGATTTAAATCAAAGTATTATGAAAATCAAACATATTAAAGGTAAACGAAAGGAAGACTATGAGTTTAAGGTCAACACGCCTTCAATGTAGAAATATCGATCGATCAATGGATGTAGAGGAGAGTCGTATAATATGGAATACCATTTACTTTTGGCAGTATAACTTCTTACCGAAATCAGTTATGAAATATAAATAAATATGGTTTGAAAATTCAAATAATTAGCCAAGATTCTCTATATTCTTTAAATTGTAAATTGTTAATGTCTTCACGCCAAAATTATTTCTTTCAAAAAGTTGCACTTGGTGGGTAATACGGAATAGTCGGCTAATATAGAATAGTTGGGTAAATAATATGAAAACTAAAATACAACTTCAATAAATTCTTTCAGTTACATTTAAGGAACGTTCTTACAGGTGGACGTACAGAAATTTAAAAAAATCGAAAGAATAAAATTGGTAATTAACGTAAATGATAATCTGTATACGCGAATTATTAATGAGTTTTCTTTTTACAGTCACTTGTTCATTCAGTGACAAAAGTCACATATGCAGAAACTGAGATCTATAATTAAATGTTATAATATACTAGGATTAATGCAATTAATTTTAAATTTTAATTAATTTTTAATTTCACTTTACTTTGAAACTAAAACAATATTTCCCATTGAAACAAAATCACCGATCACGTAACACCCTGCCACTTAAATAAAAAATGCTTACCAGTTTCTAATTTATATAAAACCTATTATACATTCTAATTTTAATTTGACATACGAATCCAAAATCATGTGTGGAAATAAGCAATATACATTACCTATACGTTGGATAATATGGAATACCTAGTATTCCATATATCCCGACACACCATGTTTGAATTAAATGATTCGTCATGCCATAAACTTTGCACAACAAGGAAGTTACACTGGTGTAGCAATATAAGCAACTCTTGTACAATATGTAACATTGGATTTCCCAGGGCTAAACTCAGTTTTGGTAATTAATACAAGCTTTAAAAGAACTACCTGCAAAAGCTTTTCAAATATGAAAAACAAATATTCTTGCTCCACGCACTAACCTCACTCACGAGCATGTCGAAACTGAATACAAAGCATCATGAGAACATTTACCGTAATTCGACGAGTTTCCACGTGAGAGCAGTACCTTACAGGCAAGATATTGTGGTATTCCATATTGGCCGACTATTCCATATTACCCGATTCCCCTCTACTGTAAACTCGCGAGGAACATCAAAGCCGTGCTGCCAATTCTTAAGTTCAAATTCCCCCTGATCACTTCTAAAATCCCTCTAGATGAGACAACAACCCCCGAAATAATAATAATAATAATAATAATAATAATAATAATAATAATAATAATAATAATAACACTGCCATTATTCACAAAAATAATAAGTCACTCCACATAATTATTCACACATCACAGATATCGCCTTACTTTGTTAACACAGCACGCAAATAGCCTTACAACTGCATGAACTGCACAGTCTCAGTGAAAACTGCATCGAGTTACGCTATCAGACATCTACGTTCACGTACTGCGCGGATTTTCCTCCTGCATGACGTTGACAACTAGTGACATTTACTCTACAAGCGGACCAATTAACTATGTGCGAGACCCAAAGTGTGTGATTCCCCTTAACATCTACCAAAAAGAGCAAATTCTGCTGCGGTTACCGAGGAGAAGGAGGGACAGAGAGAGAAGGGTGAAAATAATTGAAAAAGTGGGCGATGTTAAAATGAGTATAACTACAGTATATGCCAAAAACTTAACATGTTACAGACGTGAACATTGGTGTTTAGGAAGTCCTTTAAATATACAGGAACATGTATTTCTTTCGGAAAAGCCACTTAACGGGGGGCGAAAGGAAGTGAAAAAGGAGTTGAATTATTTTTTATGAGGATATTTATATCTCAAGATGTTACAGACGTGAAAATTGGTATTTGAAATCTCCTTCAAAAATAAAGTAATATTTATTTTTCGGAAAATCCGCTAGGGTAAGGCGAGGTGGGAGCGAAGGACTGATAAAAGTGGAATTAGGTATTTGGAACCTCCTTTAAAAATAAAGTAACAACTTTTGTTTTTCGACTTGAGGGAGGACTGTTTCTCACATGTACAATTCTACAGTATGTCGCATGGTCATCTTAGCCCCAAAAGGCAATACCACAAACGTGGTTTACACAGGGTCGTTCAATTTTTCTGAGAGTTATTATAATTTAGAGATTTTCAGACAAAGTTTTAGTGCACTACCGGGGAACGATTACTTTTATCAAATCACGAAATCCACGCGAGCGGAGCCGCGGGTAACAGCTAGTAAGGAAATAAAGGAATGCAGAAATGAGCCAACATTATGTTAACGCTTAATAGAGAATGGAGAAGGAAGCAACCATCTCAAAAGAACCCATACTCGATTGGTAGGTCATGGGTTATAAGTGAACTTACGAAGAACAGCAGATAGTATTGCTTCCATAGAGTGGTAGTGTTATTAGCAAGAACAAGTTTCTATTAAGGCGTAACCAAACCAAACCAAACCCCATGGCACTACAGCCCTTGAAGGGCCTTGGCCTACCAAGCGACCGCTGCTCAGCCCGAAGGCGTGCAGATTACGAGGTGTCGTGTGGTCAGCACGACGATTCCTCTCGGCCGTTATTCTTGGCTTTCTAGACCGGGATTAAGGCGTAACGGCGATATATAATTATGCTAGCTTAACTGTAGAGCAGTCATTTTAAATAAAGTAGAGTGAGTCGGAAGAATTGTGTTTCGGGGCCCTTAAAAATGCCTGAATTGAGAAATAATAATGTTGTTTGCTTTACGTCTCACTAACTACTTTTACGGTTTTCGGAGACGCTCAGGAGCCGGAATTTTGTCCCGCAATCCCTTTTCGTGCCAGTAAATCTACCAACACGAGTTTGACGTATTTGAACATCTTGAAATACCACTGGACTGAGCCAGGATCGAACCTGCCAAGTTGGGGTCAGAAGGCCAGTGCCACTCAGCACGACCAAACTGAGAAATTATGGAGTCCAATAAGTCTTCTTGGAATTAAATTTTCTACAAAAGAAATCATATGGTTTTTCTCTCAAACTCTAGCAGTTTTCCTGGGAAAATGTTTTCCAGTTTTCTGGCGTATGCGTATGCCATAAAATTACACTTTTATGAGTTAAAGTAGCATTTCGAACATGCGGTCTGGAGAGCTCGCACGTCAAACGTGGTACAGCTGGGTGGTTAAGGGAGAAAATTCTTATTGGTATCCATTGATGGTGCAAGTCCAATAATCGTTAAGTTTTTCCGTTCTGTGCGAGAATGTTTTAGGTGGAAGGTGGGGGCAATGAAATAAAAATAATGTAAAACAAGCCAAAAGAAATGTATAGTAGCTCGTAATAATAATAATAATAATAATAATAATAATAATAATAATAATAATAATAATAATAAGCGCATGGTGTTGTATGTTCCATGCACTTAATATTTTATAAGACTTAATTTCAATTATTATTAAAATACAATTCACTTCCCATGTAGAACCAAACCTGTGGATACCCACAACAAACGTAAGTTCAGTTGTTCCTGCGAAAAGCGTACCTGGGAGGAACTTATACAACACAATGCGCTCATTAATTTTGGAGTGACTGTACATGTCTGGGACCCTTAAAAGAGAATACGCTGCCTAATTTGTTACAAGTAGTGTTCCCTCGCTACGGGAATTACTTGCCAACTGACGTAGAGGCTGAGGAGAGACAGACAACCGTGACAGAGATGTTGATCAGGGTCAAGTTGTTGGACTGTTGGCCATTGCTACCAACAGTGCACAAATCAATTATTTTGACTTCAACGCGGATGAAGCCGTGGGACCTGCTGGTATTTACCCTTTCACTACCTTGTTTCTGGACTTTCTATTTCAGCTTCCACCTCCTTATTTTAGCCTGTAAGGAAGACTGGATATAGAATTGAACAATTGCTCAATGACATAACACTATTGAACATACTTAACTAAAATTTAAAAGCTACATTCCATACAATTTAATGATTCTCAGACTCTCACTCCTGAAGAGTCCAAATAAACTTTCATTTAATCAGGTGTTGTGTCAAAGGGGTTGAAACACATGCACTGGGTAACACTTGTACGGAGCCCGTCACTCTAACAGTTGATGAGTGTCAGAAGTAGGATGGTGACATTTGCACGGAGCCTCGATTTTCATATACACCGGTATTATCAGACACGTACAGTACTTCTCATAGCCTCGATTGAAGAGCTGGCCTACCTCCTCGGTGTAAATTGTTGAAATCATACTCTCTGTTTCCACTCGCTTTTTTTTTTTTTTTTTGCTACACTTCCTCATTTCATTTGGAATGCAAACATGACTTGCCTCGCCTAAAACTATACTACTTTTTCTTGTTATTCTTCCTTAACACTTACTTGTGTTGAAATCTACGCACCTCCAATAAACCAGTTGATCTTTATTCGTATAATCCACAAAGTACTGATATCCGTTGTAAATCTGTAAAAGCTTCCCCTTGGTGGTCGTGGTGAACTCAATAGCTGTAGAACAATTATGACCAGTTCAGCGCGGATCACTAGTTGTTACCAGGTATCAACTGTAGCAATGAATTCTAAAGGCTATCTATCTACCGGGTGGGCCTTCTCCTCGCCTGCTTCTGCATTCCAACCCTCCTTGGGCCTCCGTGCAAATGTCGCTGTTTGACATACTCATGCTTAGTAATTTCCTGGAATGTTTGGCGTTCCGTGCAAATGTCAACATATTCCATCGCCGTGCAAGTCACTCTCCGCACAAGTGTCACAACTTGGTGTCAAAACATTCACTATTAACCTTTTCCATTTGAGCCTGCTTATACTCAGCTTAGAGGTTAGTGTAATTCGTGATGTTTTTATACAGTTCCCAGTCACTTACCATAAATTCAAAATATGCCAATTCTGTAGAACCAGGAGGTAGATTGTGAACGAATGTTTTATCTCCGGTAAAGGCGCCAGGCACGATAAATGAACGTTTGGCTGTATTCGTCCGTCACCATCAGCATTTGTAGGACGGTGATTTACAACATTCGCATAAATACCATTGGCATCATCAATTAAATGATCGTTCACACTAAAGTTACATAGAAAATCACCCTCGCATGAACTTTCTGAATCACTAAAATCGCTCTTATACAACTCTACTTCGTTATCGGAATCCGAAAGAACAGCCATGTATACAAACAGGGCCCTGTTTCATGATAGTACATTATGCAACAAGCCTATAATGGCAATAATTGAAATGAAAATCTACAACCTGTTTTCAAGTCATTGACCGGGTCAGGGATGTAATGAATGAATCATATATAGACTATTAGTACGATGGGGTCGCCACTCCCAAAGTGATTTATTAATGACTGACAGATGCTATGAAATGAGAATGGAGAGTGTTGCTCGAATGAAAGATGACAGGGGAAACCGGAGTACCCGGAGAAAAACCTGCTCCGCCTCCGCTTTGTCCAGAACAAATATCACATGGAGTGACCGGGATTTGAACCACGGTATCCAGCGATGAGAGGCCGATGCGCTGTCGTCTGAGCCACGGAGGCTCCAATGGCAATAGTTAAGACGAGTATGTTTATAAAACGGGCGAATTTCCATACGAGTGTCTTAGTTACCATTATAGGCGAGTTGCATACGACTGTTTTTGCTCGACGATAATTATAACTCTACTTTTTAAATATGCATGCATTTCTGTCAAGATGTCGCTTGACAGTTGAGTTTACTGAGCAGAGCGCATACGCTGGGTTATTGATTTTCAATGAGTGGATCAGAGACCTTGACAATGCCATATGTTTTCAAAGCTTTGATAGAAGGTTATCATGACCTAGGTTTATTTCAAATACAAATTGTTTATTGTACAGTTGGTGAAGTAAATTTGTTGGAATGTGCCGTGTGATTGTGAAATACTGGAAGCAGAAGGTGCATTGATGTTAATATGTGTGTCCGACATGTTCGATTTTGGAAACAAGTGCGAAGCTAGTGCGTTGACGGCAAGTGCGATGCTATCCTTACCTAATTGGTCAAACAGTTGTATCATAATGAAGATCTTACGGTAACTGATTGGTGGAGAACCTGTATCATAATAAAACTTGAACTATAATGAGCATCATTAAGATTGTTTTCTGGCATATAATATTTATGTTTCGGCATCGTCAAGCAAAAAATATTTTTCACTAATAATATTAGTAAGAAACCAATAATATTAAGTAATGTTTTTAGTACTACGGTCATAGAGTTATTAGCCAATAATATTTCATCATCATCATCATCTGTTTATCCTCCAGGTTCGGTTTTTCCCTCGGACTTAGCGAGGGATCCCACCTCTACCGCCTCAGGGGCAGTGTCCTGGAGCTTCAGACTCTTGGTCGGGGGATACAACTGGGGAGTATGACCAGTACCTCGCCCAGGCGGCCTCACCTGCTATGCTGAACAGGGGCCTTGTGGAGGGATGGGAAGATTGGAAGGGATAGGCAAGGAAGAGGGAAGGAAGCGGCCGTGGCCTTATGTTAGGTACCATCCCGGCATTCGCCTGGAGGAGAAGTGGGAAACCACGGAAAACCACTTCCAGGATGGCTGAGGTGGGAATCGAACCCACCTCTACTCAGTTGACCTCCCGAGGCTGAGTGGGCACCGTTCCAGCCCTCGTACCACTTTTCAAATTTCGTGGCAGAGCCGGGAATCGAACCCGGACCTCCGGGGGTGGCAGCTAATCACGCTAACCACTACACCACAGAGGCGGACGCCAATAATATTTATGAGTCAAAATTATTAGTAGATATTCCTAATAAAATTAGTAAATCGTTTCATAGACAACATGGCTAATAAAAGTTACTCATATTATTGGGATTGTTTCCAACAGTGTATTTTGACTCATAATCCATATTATCAGTGAAACCTAAATGAGCTATATTTCAATATTTTGGTATAAAACTGTGAAAAGCAGTGAAATGGTCGACTCTGATTCAAATAGTAGTGAGGAGCGAGTGTAAGTATTCATCGTCCAACACATTTTAGGCCAAAAACAGCCTGTACTAGTATGTACCAAACATATGAATACCATGAGAGATTTAGGTTAGATTACAGGACTTTTGAGTATTTTCTTGATAGAATTGGTAACAGATTGTCCCACTGTAAGGAATGAAGCATCAACCTCAAAACAGCAGCTTCAGATTGCACTCCGCGGGTTGGTAGTGAAACTCAGTATCATTGTGTTTGTGATTAGTGCATATGGACCAGCATTTATTGACCGATATGGGAAACACTCCGTGAACGAATGCTCGTATGTAGGTCAAATTTAGAATTCTACTATGTTTGTGCAAACTGGCCAGGTAGTGTCAGCATTAAGTGACTTGAACATTAAGATGACTAATGATTGGATCTTTTTCCTGGTGCAGTTTTAATCGGAGACTCCATTTATCCTTTCAAATCTTGGCTCATACCACCAGTAAACCAAGATTTTGCTAGTCTACCTCAATAGAGATGTTTAAAAGCACATCAAATAAAAAAGTGAAAAACGAGGAGAGTTATAGAGTGTGCAATAGGCTGCGAATAGCTGATGCTTTAACTCGAACACTTTCCACAAAGAAACTTCCTTCTCTCACGTTATTTTCACTTCTTTTACACATTCTCACATGTATGAAAGTCACAAGAACGAAAATATTAAGTGAGCCTATCGAAAATACATGGATTAATAAGCGGTTGTAGTCAAGCACTAGCTTACTCTGCTGCTAGGAATAAAACGTAAACCAAGAACATATGCAACAAACCGATTCTAACCACCATTTGTATCAGCTGACTAATGAACTAATAGGCCTATCGTGAGTGAATACATTTTATTAGCCATGTATAAATCTTTTTGAAACAGAATTTGGTTAACTAATATTTATTTTTATGAGTTATAATATTATTAGTTAGTTTTATGAAACAGGGCCCAGAACAGCGGGATGTGACAGTCATTGTACACACATTTATTACTTCCTCTTTGTTACTACCCTAAGCCTTTTTAATCTTGTCACCGAGCTCGATAGCTGCAGTCGCTTAAGTGCGGCCAGTATCCAGTAATCGGGAGATAGTGGGTTCGATCCCCACTGTCGACAGCCCTGAAGATGGTTTTCCGTGGTTTCCCATTTTCACACCAGGCAAATGCCGGGGCTGTACCTTAATTAAAGCCACGGCCGCATCCTTCCAATTCCTAGGCATTTTGTATCCCATCGTCGCCACAAGACCTATCTGAGTCGGTGCGACGTAAAGCAAATAGCTTTAATCTTGTCTTACGCTTGCCCAATATGGAAACGTAGGACAGTACGAAAGGTGTTAAATCGTACCATTTATCATAGTGTGCTTATGGGCACAGTAGAGCGAATACTTAGCTGTCAGAAGAAGGTGAAGGAATTCTGTACGTCAACAGCTAGCTCATGCTTTCATTGCCATACATAACACTATCCTCCACCACAATAACACGCAATTACCAACACATGGCAGATGCCACCCACCCTCATCGGAGGGTCTGCCTCACAAGGGTTGCACTCGGCTAGAAGTAGCCACACGAAATTATTATTATTATTATTATTATTATTATTATTATTATTATTATTATTCATACGTAGCGCGAATCGAACAGGGCAACCCCCGGCTGGCAAATGAAGCACGTTTGAATACACTCCATTTCATCGAGAAGTACTTATCTGATTTTCAAAATAATAACGGCGCTGAATGTATAACTTTAATTTTGTAAGTTTAAGTCTAGGTGTAGAATACAGTGTAGTTCTATTTGAGAAAACTAACGACATTGACACCCTGGAAACGCACTGCAAGTTCGATTATGAGCCCGTCGATACCATTACTAAAAGTGAGAACAGAATGTCGATATCTTCAACGGTTTACAAGTTATTTTAGGTGGACTTCTTAGCTGAATAATCCTGTATACAGAATTTGCACTCATCTGTACACTTAATTAAAAGTGCACTCCAGTTGCTACGGACTCTTCACTGGCAACGGATGAGCATAATATAGATTTTTGCCAAGCGCATACGAAATGACAAATATTCTGCTTGATTGGCTGTTACGAAATGTATTTGTAAGTCTGTCTCTACCTACCACCCGACAACATAATTATACTGTCACTGCTCTCGAGTTTCCTGTAATCACTGGCTCCCTTGCCGTACTGAGCCCTCGTGGCATTTACGATCGTAAAAGCTGGTTATAGGCCTAAACAGTGGTGAAGGCAGAGAGAGGCTCAACCGGCTGAAGCCCCCCCCCCCCCCCCAATCTTGCAGAAATATTTTCAAATTTTACTCATATTTGAAGTATGAAGAAATAATCCTTGTCCGTGTTACGAGCACTACACTGAAAATTGTTTCTATCGACAATGACCTCACTGAGTGTCGATTTAGAATCCCTATGGCTGTCTTCTCTTAATTTGAAACCGAATTTACTGAAATTAAATCCATATTCTTTGTGGTATATAAAACAAAGATTGTTTGTCCTAAGTCCGATTCAGCGAATGTATTCCCTTGCTATCAACTGTAATACGCGTATTGCTGGACGCGGCATCTCCAATCAAAGCAGCCTGTTTCCAGTTGCTCTTAAAAGGGTATATTGTAGCCAGTTCAACCTACCCGTTACATCTATCATGACCGGACGAGTTGGCCGTGCGGTTAGGGGCGCGTAGCTGTGAGCTTGCATCCGGGAGACAGTGGGTTCGAGCCCCTCTGTCGGCATCCCTGTAGATGGTTTTCCCATTTTCACACCAGGAAAATGCTGGGGTTGTACCTCAATTACGGCCACGGCCGCTTCCTTCCCACCCCTAGGCCTTTCCTATCCCATCATCGCCGTAAGACTATCTGCGACTAAAACAAATTGCAAAAAATGAAAAAATATATAATAATGCTTACTGAGAGCTCAGTCAGTTACAGCTTACAGTATCCATCAGTAGTAAACCAAAATGAGTTTCAAAAACTAATTTCTGGTTTTTCGCAAAAATGGCATTATAATCACAAATGAGCATAAAGTACGGAGACAGAAATCTAAACTAGGCGTCTTTCCCGTCATTTCTGAATCCTCAGATGCTACCAACCCAAGCTTATATATCACAAACATGTTACGTGAAAGTTAGAGACAAACCCTTCTCATCTTCAGTTCCTGGCTACGCCACTGCTCTGATGCTTGTCTTCATATTGGATGGGTTATAGCCTTAGGTAAATTTAATTCAGTAACAATTAGGGAGCCATTTTCAGAACGTCAACATAGGTCAAAAAACCAATGATTAATTTTCACAAAATCAATCAATCAATCAATCAATCAATCAATCAATCAATCAATCAATCAATCAATCAATCAATAGTATTTATATTAATTTCGTGTGGCTATTGCTAGCCAAGTGCAGCCCTCTGACGAGGGTGGACAGCATCTGCCATTCATTGGAAACTGCATGGTATTGTGGGAGAGGATAGTGTGTGTGTGTGTGTGTGTGTGTGTGTGGTGAATGAGACAGCATGAACACTCAGTCTCCGAGTCAAGGGTATTAACCATTTAAGATTAAAATCCCTGATCCCGCCGGAAATTGAACCCGGTGCCCTCTGAACCGAAGGCCACTACGGTAACTGTTCAGTCCAAGAGCCGAACGTATTTCTTAATGCAAAAATTGAATTGCAAGTTATTTTGAAATGCTACTACATCACATTATTTTAGCTATCTATTGCTTTTTTGCAGATAAAAAGTATGACGCATTGTGGACGCACATTTATGATTCGCCTATCGGGACACGAAGGATACGGTAACTCACATTGAGTAAAAGGCGACAACGACGGAAGGATCGTCATGATTGCAGACTTCGTCACGTAGAAACAGCACTATGGCACTGATATGTGCTAATAGTCGTTTATTCCATCTCACAATATCCATTTATGAAGGGGCTTCTGACGACCTACGGGAAAGGTTAACCTGGATACGTGACTTCGTGACTTTACCGGGTAAACCTGGACAATTTCGTCGCAATAAAGAAATAAAAGTGATTTAAAATAGTAAAAAGAAACTGCAACATGCAGTATTTATGTTCATGAATGACTATGTAGCCGTATTTTCGTATATTCTTCACAGATGCACAATCATTTCACGTACCGGTATTCAGCAAATACAAAATATCAGTAATTTTAAAAAAATTAAAAATAGAATAGCGTAACAAACCCGTGGTACATTTCTTTTCAATTTCACTGTCCTGATTAGCCATTTTATCCTTGACTAGTTTATGGTATCCTGATGTTATTTTATACCTGTTGCAACCAGTACCGGTACTTCTCTTTCGCTGTCCAGTTTCACTGTAGGCCTATATTACAACTGTATTACAGTTATTACGGAAACCCCACATTCACAGAGGAAGAGGTAGCTGGCGGAGTGCTTTCTTGCTGATCACCAGATATCCATCTTCAGTACTTCAAAAACACGAGCTGTTACTGTGAGTGGAACCTTGTTTCAATTTTGATAGGAAATATCAGATGATAAATCATGAAAGAATTAACACTAACCCGTGGAAACTCGCTCATCGGTACTAAACATATTTAAACCTATGCGGACGTTGTCATTTTGTTCTTTCAACCATTAAGAACACACCCAACATACTCAGCGCAGTGTTGCCAACTCCTAAGTTCAAATTCCTCCCATATCATTTATAAAATCCCTCTGAATTAGACAATAACCCCCAAATAATAATAATAATAATAATAATAATAATAATAATAATAATAATAATAATAATATTATTATTATTATTATTAATAATAATAATAATAATAATAATAATAATAATAATAGCACTGCCATTATTCACAAAGGATAAATCACTCCACAGATATATTCACACATCACAGATATCGCCTTACTTTGTTAACACACCACGCATAGTCTTACAACTGCGTGAATTGCACAGTCACAGTGAAAACTGCATCGAGTTACGCTATGACTGCTACGTTCACGTACTGTGGGGATTTTCCTCCTTCATGACGATGGAAACTAATGACGTTTACTCTACAAGCAGAGCAATTAACTATGTGCGAGACCCAAAGTGCGTGATACCCCAAAAAGAATGCTCCTGCGGTTGCCGAGGAGAAGGTGAGACATATGCAATGCATACCTCCAATGTTTTGGTGTACAGTTAGATTATAATTCATATTAATTAAATCAATCAGTAGATTATGTATAAATACACCTATCGACTAGTAGTCAATAAAAATGTGAAGAATAAGGCGACAGCTACGTTCATAAAAGAGACGAGAAGAGGGAATCCCAAGGCACTTGAAGTGATCGTACGTTAAGAGCTGCTAGAAGAGAAAATCATGATGTTGCATGATTAATTGCAGTGCCTGAGACAGGCAGACTGGCAGCAGCAGAAAAAATTAAAGATAAAACCAACACACTAGCGGAACCAAGCATGCTATTGCAATGAAATAAATATTTATGTCACCCCTCACATGAAGAGGGTGACAATATTTCAGAGGTAGAAAAAGAAGACTCTTGTTTTACAGATTTTTTCAACTTGCAGCAGTGAGCTTCCCGTGGCAATATTTACAATATGTGCGGTGTATATATATAGTGTTATTCAAGCTGTTTGTTCGTGTTATTTCGGTTTAAAACAGACACATAGAACGGTTTACAGAGCATGTACAATATTTGACAATTTATTTCAGTTTCAAATTAATATATGAAAACTTATTACAATTATTATTGTCCAATATTGGCATTGCTTCCACTATGAAAATTTTCATCATTAAAACCCCAGTCTTCCTTTCGATATCAAGAGTATCCTATTTCACTGATTAACCTAATTCTTTTATTACAAAAATTGTCAAATATTTATGAAATTACACTCAGTTGAAATATTTCTGTTTTATTGATAGCATTGTCTCTAGTTGTTTCTCTTGTGTCCATTGGACATGAACTAAAAACAGAAATGTGCGAGCAGTAGAGTACACATAAGACACTGCACTTCCGATTCATTTCCTTCCTTCTTAATTGAAGGATTTTTACTTGTCCACGTATCATAACACGCACATTTTGGCTTAGACATGTTTTATCAAATATTTAAGTGAAGCACGTAACACAAAAATACAGATTATTGTTAGATTCATGTTATAAAATCTAGAATGTAAACCACTGAAACGTGCAGCAAATAGCAATCTTCAAACAGGAAGTGATCAGTGAATAGTCAGAGAATAAAAGCAATATTACCTTGTGACCAAAGAGAGTCTATAACCGTGATTGATGCTCTTTGCTGTGTCTTGCAACTTTCTGATATAACGTTCGCGGAAGAAAATGCACGCGATTTAAATTCTACAAGTTCTCCCAGTCCCAAAAAAGCAGGACTTTCGCCGAAACTTCCAAAAATACACCCAGAAATTTTTATAGACCCGACAAAAGCAGACGTGTTCAGGGATACATTTTATGTCTGTGGCTCACGATGGAAGTGTATACATTAATACAGTAGACTACATACCTCAGTTTCACTGAAAGAACTGTCTCCCCAGGCTGCGTGACGAACCCCAAAGCGAACTCACCGCTTCTACAGCACAATTATATGCAATGGAGTGATGTCTGAAGTGCTGTAAGCCCCCCAACACTTCACCCACACAATTAAAAAATAATACTCACTTGTATGTATTGTATCACAATTCTCCAAATCAAATTATTCACTTAGTTGAATAAAAGGCTCGACTCGCATGTTGTCAAGGCCCCCCTACAACAATGACTAACTGGCCACGTCCTGCTCAGGTCCTGCTGTAATGGGAGCCAACTGCCAACTACATCATTGGTCCGTTAACAGCGTAAATACCAGAGCCAATCAGATCCAATCTTGTGACCTTGAGTTGAATCTGCCTGCCTGCTAGCTCGCCTGCATGCATTGCCCCCTTCCTTATTCATATTTCTTATTCGTCTGAAATGTAAGCATTTCAGAATGGTGATATATTAGTTCATAATGAACTCTTTTAAACTGCAGCAGTCATAACGGCTCGACCGACCCTCCCCAATGCATGGGTGTGGCGAGGGAAATTAACACACCATGTGACAATCAGGGGCCGGCCCTGCGGTGTAGGGGTAGCGTGCCTGCCTCTTACCCGGAGGCCCCGAGTTCGATTCCCGGCCAGGCCAGAGACTTTTACCTGGATCTGAAGGTTGGTTCGAGGTCCACTCAGCCTACGTGATTACAACTGAGGAGCCATCTGACGGTGAGATAGCGGCCCCGGTCTCGAGGGCCAAGAATAACGGCCGAGAGGATTCGTCGTGCTGACCACACTACACCTCAAGATCTGCAGGCCTTCGGGCTGAGCGGGGGTGACAACCAGGGGCGTAACGACTGTGATAGGGACTCGCCTGCCAAAATTTAAAAAAATGCAAGCTGCTTTACGTCGCATCGACACAGATAGGTCTTATGGCGACGATAGGATAGGAAAGGGCTAGGAGTGGTAAGGAAGCGTCCGTGGACTTAATTAAGGTACAGTCCCAGCATTTGCCTGGTGTGAAAATGGGAAACCACGGAAAGCCATCTTCAGGGCTGCCGTCAGTGGGGTTCGAACACACTATCTCCCGAATACTGGATACTGACAGGCACTTAAGCGAGTACAGCTATCGAGCTCGGTAAAATAAAAATTAAAGGCCCCTCAAATAAAATGCAAAACCTATGAATAACTAATATAAATTTCATTACAGAAGGTAGATAATATGCAATACATTGTCAAATTATATAAACAAAGGGATTATTCACAATTGTAAGATTATTAAACATTCATGTTTAATAGGCTTTCTTTGACTGCCTCCGTGGTTTAACCGGTAAATTGCTGAACCATACACGACTTAGTTGTTCCTACTTAACAGTGGTTTCATTGTTCAGTAACTACAGAATTACAGAGTTTCAGTTATAATAATTTATTCGATTGCAACACAGAAAAATATACGAAAAAAATTAAATAAAAAACTATTCACTAATCTGAAAAATAACATAAAGCACAACTGATAAGCCTATTATTACCTTCGCGCAAAGAGAGCTCATTCCAAACTGAATTTTTAAAAATGGCGTATGGCTTTTAGTGTCGGGAGTGTCCTAGGACAAGTTCGGCTCGCCAGAGACAGGTCTTTTAATTTTACTCCCGTAAGCGACCTGCGCGTCGTGATATGGATGAAATGATGATGAAGGCGACACATACACCCAGCCCCCGTGTCAGCGAAATTAACCAATAACGGTTAAAATTCCCGGCCCCGTCGGGAATCGCACCCGGGACACCTGTGACCAAAGGCCAGCACGCTAACCATTTAGCCATGGATCCGGACGAAACTGAATTGACTGAGTATTACTACACCTACTTCTTATGGGCATTAAACATTGTTGACGAATAAATGTGTGATAAAAGTTAAGTATTCAGCAAAATTTGTTCATAATACGATTTCAGATGCATTGCACATCAAGAAAGCATCGTTTTCTGACTAAAATGTGATATTTTGGTATACATTTTCATTGCTGTATTTATTTTTAAATAATTTTCTGTAGGTCTTTTGTGAGAAGCGTGTTGCAATATTGCGAGAGATTGCAAACTGTGCTGTGTTACACTCAACTTCTGCTAGATGCAACCAAATGACAACTCCTCTACGTACAAATTGGAAAACAAACTACACAGTTCAAACAAATTAGGGGGACATGTTTTGTAACGTGTGGTGTGTGGAACGTTAATTTGGTAGATGGGGTTACAATGGTAGTACAGCATACCTTGAGACCTTAGCTACTCAGGGTACGTCAAATTGAAGTTATACTCCATCTGTAGGCGTAGCCATGCATTAAACTGTCAGGTGACCCCTCAAAACAAAGTGAATAGCGGTGCGTCCGTGTGTCATTGTGAGGTACACAGACTACTGCGGTCATTTGAGCACGTACGTAAACCAGCGCATCCCATGAGACATCTTAACGAGGTTCAAGTCGCAAGGGCCGTCACTTTGATCCAGGAAGGATGGACTTTTCGTCGTGTTGCTGTGGATCTCAATGTCGCTCCGTCAGTTATTCAACGCTTGTGGAATCGCTACAGTGAGACAGGCGAGTTCACAAGGAGGGTTGGATAAGGTCGTGGATGCATGACAACCTCACAGGATGACCAGTATCTGACCATCTGTGCGTTGCGGCGTCGTTCAGCAACTGCCAGAGAACTGCAACAAGGCCTCAGGAGGGTCACTGGAGTCACGGTGTCTGACCAGACAGTAATGATCAGCTTAAGATAAATCTCTTTACGATCTAGACGTCCTGTTCGAGTTCCCCGTTTAACGCAGCAGCATCGCGCAGCTCGCCTTCTGTTTGCCCGTACCCACGTCAACTGTCAACCTCGCCAATGGAGACCTGTGTTGTTCACAGACGAGTCCAGATTTCCCCTGACACAGCGTGATGGACGTCAACGTGTATGGAGATGCCGTGGTGAGCAGTACATGCCAAATATTGTCCAGAAAGGCGACCGATTCGGACAAGGTTCTGTGATGCTGTGGGGTGGCATCAGTATTGATGGCCGTACGGATCTTGTCGTCGTCCGTGGTAATCTTACCGCTGCGTGGTACATCGAGCAGATACTGCTACAGCATGTGTTGGTTGCTGCATACGGTGTTGGCTCTGAATTCGTACTCATGCACGACAATGCCAGGGCTCATGTAGCGCGCATCACCAGAGCTGTCTTGCTAGAACTGGACATTCAAGAAACGAGTCCCGACCTTAATTCCATCGAGCATATGTGAGATAGGCTTGGCAGAAGTGTTCGTGGGCGTCCTGTTCCACCACGGACTCCCCAAGACCTCAAACAGGCTCTCATTGTAGAATGGGTTCTGATACTGCAACGTGACCGCCGTAGACTTATACGGAGCATGCCACGTACAGCAGGTGCCAAGCTGTGATAAATGCCCGTGAAGGACATACACCACACTGAAGTTCTCCAACTGTGATAAAAATCCACCCTGGAGGACTGTTATCACTTTGTTTTCACTCCTATTTGGAAATTTCCGTTTGTATTCTGAAAATGAACGCGAATCCATCGATGTTCTTTTGTATACTTCAACGGTGAAGGATACAGGTTTAGTTGATAAAATACCTGGGTGTGAGGTATTGTTTTGTGGAGCATGGCATACGTTCAGAAACATGTTCCCTTAATTATTTTTTTTAACTGTGTATTTGCAATATTATTTTCTGACTCTCCAATCGAGCATTTGTTATCCTACCGGTAACTGTCTGCCTGCTGTCATTTCTTGATGGATACAGTACTTTTGCATCCATCTCTTGGCACAGGCCAGAGTAAAGTGTAGCGTCCACCAAAGTCCCAGTCAACATCCATGGCTGTGACAATCTGGAAGTTGCTGGGGTATGGGTAGTGTTGAGTAATGACATTCGGAGCATGACTAGTGCATCTGAGTGTTATGAAAGGTGCTGCTCATAGGGTCAGTCGTGCTGCAATAGTACTTTCTCACCCAGTGAGGAAAGCAATGGCAAACTACCTCACTCCTCATCTTGCCTAGTATACCTCATTTTGGTGCTACCATTGGTTTTTGGGGTTTCCTTATAACCGCATAACCTTTGGTGGTGCTATTTGAGGATCCAACCAGCCTCTGGGCTGATGACCTAACAGACAGACCGGTAACTGTACTTTATACAGAAATAATTTCAAGATATTATAAGGCATCTCAATCTTTGTTCGGTTCCTTAGATGAACGATTAACATACTGGCCTTCTGTTCAGAGTGCCCACGATTCTATTCATGGCCGGGCGAGGGATTTTAACTGTGTATGGTTCATTGCTCGCGCTCGGGGACTAGGATATGTGTTCGTCTTTATACACATCTTTTCATCTTTGCTGCATACAACATAACACACTACTACCAACACAAAATCTCACGGTAGTGAATACTGTATATTCCTCTACGTAGGGTTGGGGTCAAGAAAAACATCTGGCCGTAACATACGCTAAGTCCACGTGATGTGCCGACACCCAAAAATTTCAATCAACTTGGACATAGGAAAGGGCCAGGAAGAAGTATTTCAATCATTAAAGTCTACGTACTTCAGTTTTACTTTAAGAAATTATATTGTGGTAGGCGGATAAATCAGAACACAAACCGAAATATTTGTAATAATAATAATATTATTGGCTTTACGCCCCAATAATTACTTGTACCATTTTCGAAGACGCTGAAGTGCCGGAATTTAGTCCCGCATGAGTTCTTTAACGTGCCAGTAAATCTTTCGACATGAGGCTGACATATTTGACCACCTTAATAGCACCGGACTGAGCCAGCATTGAACCTGCCAAGTTGTGGTCAGAAGGCCAGCGCCTCGACTGTCTGAGCCACTCATCCCGGCGAAATATTTGTATGTTACCTAAGATCGTTAAATGAGGAAAAAAAAAATAAACATGGGAGGTAGTTGATGAGTTGTTCAAGACTCCGAGATTAGTGATATTAATGCAAAAAGGAATCCAAAAACGCATATCCACATCTGGAGCAACGAAAACAGGCAACAAAATTATAATTGTATGTAATTGATGATGATGATGATGCTTGTTGTTTAAATGGGTCTAACATATAAGGTCATCGACCCATGCAATTTGTAAAATACATGTGCCACAAATCGAAGCTTCTTTCTTTCTTTCTTTCTTTCTTTCTTTCTTTCTTTCTTTCTTTCTTTCTTTCTTTCTTAATCCGTTTACCCTCCAGGGTTAGTTTTTCCCTGAGATTCAGCGAGGGATCCCACATACACCGCCTTAAGGGTAGTGTCCTAGAGCCTGAAACTTTGGGTTGCGGATACAACTGGGAAGAAGGATCAATACCTCGCCCAGGCGGCCTCGCCTGCTGTGAGGGGGGGGGGGATGAGAAGACTGAAAGGGATAAACAAGGAAGAGAGAAGGAAACGGCCGTTGCCTTTAGATACCATCCCGCCATGTAGGTGGAGGAGAAGTGGGAAACCATGGAAAGCCACTTCGAGGATGGCTAACGAGGGAATCGAACCCTCTGTACTGAGCTGACCTCCAGAGGCTCAGTGGACCCGGACCTCCGTGGGGGTGGCAGCTAATCACACTAACCACTACACCACAGAGGCGGACACAAATTGAAGCAACAAAAATAAACTACTCAAGCATAATAGTGCAATATGAACATGTTCTAAGTTTGCAATTTTAGGAACTCAGATATTGAAAGACGCTCTGAAATATCTTTGCAGAATTAAAAAGGCTACAGTGAATAACTCCTAGTCGTCCGCCTCTGTGGTGTCGTGGTTAGTGTGATTAGCTACCACATCCGGAGGCCCGGGTTCGATTCCCGGCTCTGCCACGAAATGTGAAAAGTGGTACGAGGGCTGGGACTGGGTCTATTCAGCCTCTGGAGATCAAATGAGTAGAGGTGGGTTCGATTCCCACCTCAGCCATCCTGGAAGTGATTTTCCGTGGTACCTAACTTAAAGCCACGGCCGCTTCCTTCCTCTTCCTTGTCTATCCCTTCGAATCTTCCCATCCCCACGCAAGGCCCCTGTTCAGCATAGCAGGTGAGGCCACCTGGGCGAGGTACCGGTCATTTTCCCCAGTTGTATCTCCTGACCCAATGTTTCATGCTCCAGGACACTGCCCTTGAGGTGGTAGAGGTGGGATCCTTCGCTGAGTCCGAGGGAAAATCCGATCCTGGAGAAGAATAACTCCCAGTCCTTTACTGTTCAAATTTTCAGGTGCTACGATCACATAACTATGAAAGTGAAGACATGCTCACATAAAATGTATTCATTTAACAAACAGATCGCGCAACTTTTACAACAACGGAGTAGAGAAAAATACGCCAATTCCGGAGACTTTGGGGTGGAATTTTCGCCAGCGTGACTCTACTGACCTTAGAAACAACACTGTAAAACGCGAAATCACAGACATCTCCGTACAGGCCAAGAAGGCCCTTGGCCCGGTGGAAGGTAAAGGCTTCCAGCCTTCCACTATCCGTAACTTCGGGACTTGGTGGGATTGAGTGGTATGCTTTACGCCCGGCCGCCTTTGGCCCCAGAAATTAACCTGGTACTGATTTTTGGAGTAGGCAGAGTGAACTTCAGGGCCATGCGCACATCCGGAAGTAAAAAGAATCAATTGTGGTTAATGGAAATCTATCTTCGGAATAAGGGGAGTGGTAGCCCAGCAGCATTTTCATTGGCTTTTCACCAAGCCACCTGCCGTCTGAATCCTGTCCAAGGCACGTGAGATTTAGGAAATTAAAATTCAAGTTCCTGGGATTCACATTTTACATAAACTGGATGACCCATGGTAAGATCCCGATGCTAAATCACATAAAACAACAAGCTTTTTATTTTTAGCTCGCTCGGTGGATCAGAAGTAGGGTTCAATTCGTGATCCTCAAGATCGTGAGATCGATTACCCTCGCATCCTCCACACCCGAGAGTGGCGAAAGAAATATTGGCACTTCATACCAAAACCGTGGCATATTAAGACCACAACAGAACGGATTGGAGGTCTAATAAGAGACTAAGAAACAGTCCAGACCTTAACCCTATTAAGGATATATGGAAGCTTTTAAAAGACAGAACTATTTGTGGCGTCAAGAAAAAGACTTGTCATTCAGGGAGTAATGAACATGCATCATTTCACCCGAGATGTAGTCAACGATGGGCGTAGAAGGTTCTGAGAGAAGTATGGTTACTGTAAAATGTTTAGCAATATGTTTCCTTGTTGGATGTACAATTATATTTTAAGTGAGTTTAAGCTGTGGAAAACGTAAGGACAGTGCGCGCAACTTTTAGGGATACCTGGTTTTACGTGGGGGAGTAAGGAGGGAGCTCTCCCGGTTCCGGTAATACTGCCAACTGAATGGAAAACAAATCTGAATTGAATCGATAGTATGATCGATCGATGTGAATTTTCAAAACCTTTATTATCTTAGCATGAATTCTCTGGAACATCACTTCCACAATCACTTTCACAATCGTCACTGCTATCTGCAGTACCATTAATTACAGTCTCGTCCATGGTTATTTCCGTGACATCGTCGTGCCTCGTTGAATAGACTACTGAGGAGGAAGAGCAGCTGTTTATATTGTTTCTCCATAGCACAGCACTCTGCAACTTGAGCTATTATTTTTCTTCCCTCGCTATGTAAAGTCCCTGACGGTCGTTTCCGTGTAGGAGTTCTAGGTGGTTCCTGTGATGTAGGCTACTTGGAATTTCCTCACTCATGTTCAATCCTAACCTATATTTTGGCTTTGCTGTGTAAACAACAACAGTACTAGTACGTAAAGTGTACGCCAGATGTCTCACGGCGATGCATAATCGATTCATAGTTTGTGTTTCAAAGGTTGCCAATACGAATCTCGAAGATAACCGAGGTCTACCGATTCAGCACTAGGGAGCCCAGGTATCGCTAAAAGTTGCGCGTACTGTAATGCTTAAAGATCTAAAAATTCCTCTTTCTTTGGCCACCCATAATACTTTTAGATTAATTTAACATTTTAAACAATTGGTCTTACGTCGTACCTACACAGATAGGCAAGGTCTTATGACGAGGTTGGGATGGAGAAGGGGTAGGAGTGGGAAGGAAGCAGTCGTTGCCGTAATTAAGGTACATCCAGGTGTGAAAATGGGAAACCATGGAAAACCATCTTCACGGCTGCCGACAGTGGGGTTCGAACCCTCTATCTCCCGAACGCAAATTCACAGCTGAATGCCCCCTAGGCTACGGCCACACTTGCGTGTTTTCCCGCAGCGGGATTCAGTGTTTTTCACGCAGCTGGACGACCTGCGAGGGTGGTGGCCACACTTGCGGTTAGTTCACGCTTGATTTCTGCGTGTTTTTTCACGCAGTTTGACGAGGACACTTGGCCACACTTGCGTGTTTGTACGGCGTGGTTTTACTAGTGTGTTGTATATTGTGAATAGCAAAACATCGCCATTGCTCTGCAGATGGAAGGCATTCCATTTTTAAATAACTCCGTTTTTGCGTTATGTGCTGCATTCGTCGTCGTCGGCGTCAAAGAAAACATTGGATCCATCCTATATTAAATGACAGGTCACCAAATGGACAATTTGAGCTCCTACACACGTCTCCCCCAAAACAGCGCCCGTTACTGTTAACCACGCATCTGTTTTCATTTCCCTGTTTTTGAAGTCTTTGTCCTTTGTATCGTAAAGGCACGGGTACCTTTGTACCTCCAAAATTATCAGTTCACTGTCTAACATTCTCCTAAGTTTTAAACACGAACAAAACCGCAGCGTCTTCTTCCCGCAAGTGTGGCCAGGCACTGCTGAGCGGGAGAGCGTGAAACACGCAAAGAAAATGGAACCCGGCCCATTCTCGAGCGGGCGACCTTGAAGACGCGCCTTGTCCCTTGTCCCGCAGCGTCTTCTTCCCGCAAGTGTGGCCAGTCCCATTAAAGTTAGTGCTGCGCATTTTTAGCGCGGGATTTCCTGCAGTCCCGCTGCGGGAAAACACGCAAGTGTGGCCGTACGCTAAGCGCACAGCAAACTCGCTTGGTCATTTAACATTAGATTAGCTGTTAAATCGTACAATAAATTAGTAGTATCGACAGCCTTTTCATTCTGCGGGATTCCTAGCCGATGCAGTGAAATCGTGCTCGGTTTACCCAGAAGGCCATAAGTTCGATTCCTGTGACAAGTCGAAAAATATATAAATGAGACTTGGAGAGGCACATGACCCTGAGATTAACGCGACCTACTGTACACCACTTTATCCTACTTACCGACTAGGTTACTAATAGTGACGCATTTGCCTTCCTCTTCGCCAAGGGATTTTATGGCCTGTATGGAAACGTGTTCTCTGCCAATTCGTCCTGAAATAGGCTACAGTTCTAACATCCAACGCCGTATTTCCAGGTTCAGTTTCGCGTTTCGGCGAGGGGTTAATCAGATGCCTTTCGTGTCCGATTGTGAATTCCACTCGAAGTCACTGGTATTTAACCTGAAACACCCCCGGTGCAGTAATGTTTATTAAAAATAATGCCATTCTACAGTAGTAGAGATGGGAAATGATTTATTCGATGACAAAATTAAATTCGAAAGTATAACATTCTTACTGCTGATTCATTTCATTTAAGCTGGAGACAGGATGTGGCGCGTTGACAGTTAAGAGGTGCTTGACCCTCTTAACCTGAACTCTTCCGTTGTCTGACTCATGCCAGAGACATATAGTGTACAAACTGCCAGGATAACGCACTCAGTAAACAGTGCATAGGAAGGTTGGGATCCTTCGAGCCGTGGTAAGTCAATAGGGGAGCCGTCTCAGCGTTCCGAGCAAACAGCGGAATTGCTGATTATGATACTATTTCTGATCTTAAAATATTTCAAACAACAGAGAAATTGGAATTACCAGGGAACTGTTTGAGTTCGACCAGATTGATTACGATGAAGCTTGTTAGGATGATAAGTTAGGACATCCTAACTGAATGGTAATAGTCATTCTGCCGAAAAATAAAATTTACGTACCGGGCGAGTTGGTCGTGCAGTTAGGGGCGCGCAGCTGTGAGCTTGCATCGGGAGATAGTGTGTTCGAAACCCACTGTCGGCAGCCCTGGAGATGGTTTACCGTGGTTTCCCACTTGCACACCAGGCTGTACCTTAATTAAGGCCACGGCCACTTCCTTCCCACTCCTAAGCCTTTCCTATCCCATTGTCGCCATAAAACATATCTGTATCGTGCTACGTAAAGCAAATTGTAAGAAAAGTAAAAATAAAAATAAATTAAAAAACGTACTTAAAAAGTAGTAATTATTTGCTCCAGTTTTTTTTTTTTCAAGTTGCTTTACGTCGCACTGACACAGATAGGTCTTATTGCGACGATGGGGCAGGAAAGGGCTAGGAGTGGGAAGGAAGCGGCCGTGGCCTTAATTAAGGTACAGCCCCGGCATTTGCCTGGTGTGAATATGGGAAACCATGGAAAACCATCTTCAGGGCTGCCGACAGTGGGGTTCGAACCGACTATCTCCCGAATACTGGATACTGGCCGCACTTAAGCGACGGCAGCTATCGAGCTCGGTTTGCTCCAGTTTGAAAGGGATCGTGATGTATCAAAGGTATCGATTGAAAAGAAACTTTATGCGATGATAATAATAATTTCGTGTGGCTATTTCTAGCCGAGTGCAGCCCTTATAATGCAAATCCTCCGATGAGGGTGGGCGGCACCTGCCATGTGTAGGTAACTGCGTGTTATTGTGGTGGAGGATAGTGTTATGTGTGAGTTGCAGGGATGTTGGGGACAGCACAAATACCCAACCCCCCGGCCATTGGAATTAACCAATGAAGATTAAAATCCCCGACCCGGCCGGGAATCGAACCCGGGACCCTCTGAACCGAAGGCCAGTACGCTGACCATTGAGCCAGCGAGTCGGACTATACGATGATCAAAATGATTTTATCCCAAGCCAGCATGACAATATGTGTGATTCTCAACAGGCTTCTTCGCTTGTGCTAATAACGTATTATATTAATATATTGTATATTGAGTATTCAGCCGGAAGGCTGGTTTAATCCACGATCAGCTGTCATAGATTGCCTTGGCGTCACTGAAGAGGCATTCTAGGGAAATGCAGACTGAGAATTTCCCGTTGTTTTCCTCAGTTAGCCAGAAGTTGTTATTACATCAGTCTGCCAAGCCCACTGAAATTCAGGCATCAAGTAATCTTATGAGCGACATTTTCACACCATTTGCAACAAGGACTGGCTGCATAAGGAATAGCGCCGCTCATACCTCAGTCACTTTCATATCGTCTAAGCCAAGGATGAGACTGAGACATATCCAATGAATGTAACAAATTTGTTCTTGTTCATACCAGAAGACAGTGCACTGTAAACACTAGGTCTCGCCAGCAAAATAATAATAATAATAATAATAATACTAATAATAATAATAATAATAATAATAATAATAATAATAATAATAATAATAATAATAATAATGAAATGAAATGAAATGTCGTATGGCTTTTAGTGCCGGGATATCCCAGGACGGGTTCGGCTCGCCAGGTGCAGGTCTTTCTATAATAATAATAATAATAATAATAATAATAATAATAATAATAATAATAATAATAATAATAATAATAATAATAATAGCAACCAATACATGACCAAGATTTCATACTACATAATATTTTAATATTTCAGCTTCCATCACAAGCCGCACAAAACCCTAATATTTTGATTTAGTCATGCAGTAGGCTGTGCGTATTAGTAAAGCGTTTCTAGAGTCTGAAATTCTGTTCCGTGTTGTCAACATCTTACTTACACTAAGGTATAATAAATTTTATAAAACTTTAAATAGAAATATCGGTAGGTCTATTTCTATTTATACAGTGCATGCGCAAGTTCATTCTCCCAAAGTTGGTGGGATCGATCCTGGTTCAGTCCGGTGGTATTTGAAGTTGATCAAGTACGCCAGCCTCGTGTCAGTAGATCTACTGGCTCGTAAAAGAATGCCTACGGGACAACAGCGGTACACCTCTACGCGACGCAAGTTCAAATCTTGCGCCAATTGAAACTCCTCTACAGGAGAAAGCCTGATCTTAAAAAAACTGCATTAACTCACCAGTTTCTCCGAAGATGGCTCTGTGTGAATTTTGATGTGTTTTTGTTTGTAATTGATCAAGAAGTGTGGACGTTCTCTACCAGATGTCTCTACTAAAAACTATGATTACGCACTCTGGTGCGAAGGAATGAACTTTCTTGAAGAAATTTTGAATTCATAAGTTTTGTTTTTACTATATTTTGGTTGGCAACATTAATCCTTTCTACCCGCCTGTTTTGAATTTAGCCAATCCCAAATTTCTTTAATTTATTTCCAACCAATCATGTATGTCTTCTTCGACATAGATATGTTGCTCTAAGCTATCCAATAAAGGTGAGGGGGTGTGTCTACTCATTCTTGAAAGGTCTCGAATTCTCCACGAGGGTATAAAACTACTGATTTTCTTGTCTCAGTGCCACTTCAGTAACATCTTTCTTAGTGTGTGGATATGTAGCAGGGGGCGAGAAGCGCCTCTTTCTTCTAGCAGCAGTTCTTCTACAAGGTAATGGCTTTTTAACATCTTTATTTCTTGCTAGCTCAGCAGTTTAACTCTCGGGGAGGGTTCGAATCCTTTAATATGTAACCCATCTTGTTAAAATGTAAATCCCTTTCTGTCTATGTAAAATCTACAAATCTCTTTCACTGTAAAGCGGGGATAGAGAGTGCTTTACCCTCTCGAATCTCCCCTTCATTTCGACTACGTTTTCATAACCGTTTCTTCTCTTCATTAATGTATTAAAGTTCTCATGCCTCCATAGCTTGGGATTAGCCCCTGTGTTCCGGCCTAGAGCCACTTAGGTGTTAAAGGTGTTATTTGGAGTGCAAGTTCACGCCTCCAGTTCCTTCTGTAATTTGGGCCAGTAACTCATCCTGATGTTTTGTTTTCTTCATGCAAAGGCCCTGTAGGTTGGGTATTAGATACCCGTGTTTCACTGTATGTGTGCCTTGAGGGCAGTTAGGAGTAAGGGTTGTTGTGGCCTTTGATAAGGCTCGTTAAAAACGAGAGCAGGTCTGCTCTTTCTGGTATTTCGGAAAGTGCCTCTAGGAGGCCTGGCATTGTTAAGCGTGAGCAAGAGCTCCAGGTAATGAAGGGGTTTTTTGCCCTTTGTTGAATTGTGGGTGTGAGCTGGGAGCTCAGACTTTGGGGCTTGTAGCCCAGAATTGTAAAGTTACTGTGTACCTGATTTAACTGTTGTTATTTGTTGTACGCTCAAGAGTCTATGTTACCATTGTTAAGTTTTGAAAATATAACCTTTGTTAAAGTTTTAAATTAACTTTAATTTTGTAGTTGAGACCTATTCCAGCCCGCACCTTCTTTCACCTCTGCTGATCCACTAAAACACGGTAACAATTATTATTATTATTATTATTATTATTATTATTATTATTATTATTATTATTATTATTATTATTATTATTATTATTACGAGGTCATACTATGTCGTCATCAGCTAACCGCCCACTTATTTTGGCAATTAATATAACATTACTGTTGATTTTGCGGCAAAGTGATTACTATAATTAAGTTTAGGATATATTATTTGATCATTCAGCCAAGTTTCATTCTCAGGTTAGGTCAGTGGCGGCTGGTGGCTCTCGACTCTGGGGATTCAATATCGGAAATCAAAACACAGCTTTTGGATCTCCTCGAGAAAGCTACAAAACTACATTATAAATCATACAACAATTATTTCAATAAGTTACACACTCGCCTATGCAGACTGCTTGTACATGAAGCCCATTCTTCTCTCTTTCATTGCAGCAAATTTGTCTATGACAGATTCGTTAAAACCCTCCACATCCATTACTGATTCCTTTTCAATCGAGAGCATTGCAAGAGCGGTCAGTTTTTCCTCACTCATTGAACTACGTAAGAAAGACTTTATCCTCTTCAACGTTGAAAACGTTGAAAAACAAGTTTCAGCTTCTGATGTTGTCATCGGCACTTGTTATGATGAGTTTCAGTAATTTTATTATTTCACTAAATGTGGTCCCTACGTTATTCTGTAGCTGAAATTGAAGATGATGTAGAGCACCGAACACGGATCGAAAATCTACTCTCATGTATAGAATTTCCAATTCCTTTTTAAGTTTATTTTGTTCAATAAAAGGATAAACTTCACACGCATTCTTCAAGGTAACAAATGGGAACTGTCTTTCATACTTTTCAGAAACAAGTTTGCCGCATGAAGATGATTGGTTCCGTGGCCTGGAGAATAATTGGGTCGCGAATTTCCTTGGCTGCCACTTTCTTGGAGATGCATGTATCTGCACGTGGTCTTTTTACTGTATCATACGCATTGGAAAGTGAGTCAATTTTACTTTCTCTAACTTTTTGAATGACACATTAAAAATTATAAATTGCCTTTTTAATTTCGACTGGGTCTCTTGCTCTTTTTTGCAATTGGTTGTATAAAATATGAACGTATGGCATTATTAAATAAAATACAGACAACCAAAACTAAAATGTTGGATGTTCTCGTTTAAGGTGCAATCCCCTTGCCTGTGATATTGTTGTACCTTGTCGAGACGTTGTTTATTTTTCTTCAAGGCATTCAATGAGATACTTCTTGTTCTCATAAACTAATTTAATAGTTAGTTGGTCGTGCGGTTAGGGGCGCGCAGTTGTGTAATTGCATCCGCGAGATAATGGGTTTGAATCACACTGTCGGCAGCCTTGAAGATGGTTTTCCGTGGTTTCCCATTTTCACACCAGGCTGTACCTTAATTAAGGCCACGACTGCTTTCTTCCCACTCCTAGCCCTTCCCCATCCCAACCTCGTCATAAGACCTCGTCATAGGACCATGGCGACGATGGGATAGGAAAGGCCTAGGAGTGGGAAGGAAGCGGCCGTGGCCTTAATTAAGGTACAGCCCCAGCCTCTGTCTGGTGTGAAAATGGGAAACCACGGAAAACCATATTCAGGGTTGTTGACAGTGCGGTTCGAACCCACTATCTCCCGGATGCAAGCTCAGAGCTGCGCGTCCCTAGGTTGTGAATTAATAAAGAGGAAGTGTCCTCTCACTTTTAATTAATGTGTTAATAGATGCAAGCACCTCATGGGGTGTCACTGTACCTAGGTGTTAATACCAAAAGATCCTCGTTGGGGTAATCACGTAAACGGGATTGTAAATAAAGGTTATAGATCTCTTCATATAGGGGTCGTAGTAAGGTTGTAAAGGGGAAGACAAATACGTCACTGGTAAGACCCCAGTTAGAATATGCTTCCAGTGTATGGAACCATCAAGATAATTACTTGATTCGATAACTGTAAAAGATCCTAAGGAAAGTAGCTCGATTTGTTATTCGTGATTTGCGACAAAAGAGTTGTATTATGAAAACGTTGCAAACTTTGGGCTAATAACACTCGGAAGTAAGGAGAAGAGCTAATCGACTAAACTGTATGTTCCGAGCCGTCAGTGGAGAGATGGCGCGGACTGATATTAGTAGCTTAGTAGCCTGAGTGAAGTTTTTAAAGGTAGGAAAGATCATAATACGAAGATAAATTTGGAATTCAAGAGTACAAATTGGGGCAAATATTAATTTATAGAAGGAAGAGTTAGGGAAGGTAATAACTTACCAAGGGTGACGTTCGATAAATTTCCAATTTCTGTGAAATTATTTGAAAAGAGTAGCTAAACAACCGATTGGACGACAGCTTAAATGCTGATCAGTGGCGACTGATTAGAATTGGTGTGGTTTGGCAACATTCGCGAAAGGAGAGCAAAAATAAAAATTAAAACTTTTTAAACCTAAATTCTATGCATTCGCTTCTTTCTAACACCCACGCTCGAAATATCTGCGGCCATGGCTCCGATAGAGATCGCGCACATTTGTTGTTGATATGTAATGTGCGCTTTAACTCAATTCCGTTCCTGCGCTATTTTAAGCAAGCGTTGTCACGGGAATATCTCCAAATTGCCATATGTTGCTATTATTATTATTATTATTATTATTATTATTATTATTATTATTATTATTATTATTATTATTATTATTATTATTATTATTATTATTGGCGGAGACCCATTCATCTCATAGGCTATTTGTTGGGAAGCAATGACATTGTTTAGAGTCATTGGCCACCCCTGATCTGTCCCGATAGCGACGTGTTGTGAGTCACATACTGGAGATTATTCAAGCTGTAGGAACTCTCTGTGCTGGATAATGAGGATGAAAATGAAAGAGTCACGTGACCCGATGACGTCAAGCCAATTGGCAGACACACACACACATCCCACATGTTCCAATTAACATTCACATAATTAGAAAATGTGCGTGGCTCAACCGGAAGTGCTGAAGTGATCTTTATGATCTTTGCAGGGAAGGAAATTAATATAGCTAAAGGGACATAACATTCTGGACAATGAAACACAATAGTATGCTTATATAAAAACTAACATTTTTATTATTGCCTGGATTATCTTTCTTTAAGTCTGAGAATTAACCGAATACCAGCCAGCATGAACTTGGCATCGCTGTTTCTGTTATTGTTTTTGCGTCCCACTAATTAATTTTGAAGGATTTCGGAGACGCCGAGGTGCCAGAATTTCGTCCCGCAGGAGTTCTTTTACGAGCCTGTAAATCTACCGACACGAGGCTGACGTATTTTAGCACCTTCAAATACCACCGGATTGAGCCAGGATCGAACCTGCCAAGTTGGGGTCAGAAGGCCAGCGCCTCAACCGTCTGAGCCACTCAGTCCGGTATACTGTATCTTTTGTTTCTCAGTCTCTTGCTTGAAATCATAAAATATTGTGTCTTGTAAAATGTCGGTGCAGAGTGTATTATTATTATTATTATTATTATTATTATTATTATTATTATTATTATTATTATTATTATTATTATTATTATAAGGAACAACGGAAACACAACACACAGCAAAAATTCTTCGGAATACAAAAAGAAAGTACGAGAAAGAACAGCTGCACAACATAGAAGAAGATTTCAATAAAAACAACACGAGAGATTCCTATAGAAGGTTTTAAAACCAAATCAAAAAATTCTCCCCTGGTAATCTATGTTTTAAAAGTGAACAAGGGAAACTCATTATTGGTGACAAGAAGAATTGCGAGTATCTGGCCAACTATTTCCAGAATCTTCTGAACTGTGAACCTCCTGAAGATGGATTGCTGTTTGGAGAGCCTCAATTCAAGCTGAAGGATTCATTACCACCAAATAAGGAAGAAATTAGGGACTAAAAAACAACAAAGCTCCTGGAAAAGATTCAATTACTGCAGAGTTATTCAAGTTTACAGGTGAAAATATAGTGGAAAAGCTAAAGGAATTATTCACTTTTATTTGGGAAAAAGAAGAAATACCAAGTGATTGGAAGAATGCACTCATTCATCCTTTACACACAAAAAAAGGAACCAAACTAACGTCAACAACTACAGAGGTATCTCCCTTCTTCCTATAGCATACAAAATCCTATCCAAAGCATTGCAGTGGAGGCTTGAAACACATCTAGATAAACAAATTGGTGAATACCAGGCCGAGTTCATGGAAGGGCGTTCATGTGCTGAGCAGATTTATATTCTAAAATCACTTATAAAAATAAGATCAATGAGAAATCAGAATAGGACAATCATAACCTTCGTTGATTTCAAAAAAGAATATGATTCCATAGATCGTGGAGTGCTCATGAACGTTCTGCAAGAGTTTGGAGTGGATGAAAAATCTCTGCCCATAATTCAACAATCTCTTACAAACACCTTTTCTCAAGTCAAATTTATGGGCGAACTCTCAAATCCGTTATTAGGGAATGGAGGTTGAGAATGACGGAAAATGGAATGAAAAATGGGGTAAAGATAGGTTGTGGAAAAACTGCAATGATGTTGGACTGCCTTGCCTTCGCAGACGACGACGTCGTTCTTATTACAGACAACCGTCAATCAGCCAAGAAACAAGTTGAATAACTACAAAATTTTGCAGTCAAAACAGGGTTAAGAATCTCCTTCGATAAAACAGCATTGATGGATTCTATTAAAAAAAAGGCGACACGGACAGACTTATTACAGTGTATGGGGATATCAAGCGTGTGCAAAATTTTAAATACCTGAGAGAAATACTCTCCCCCAATGGAGATGAAAAGGAGGGATTAAAGGAGAGGGTGAGAAGGATGGAGTTGGCATTCAGACTGTCATGACACCTATAAGTCCAAGTCGCTCTCAATTCAGGCCAAGTTAAAACATTACTGCACAGTGTTTAGAACGAAGTGCCTTTATGGAGCAAAAACCTTGTCGAGGATGGCTGATCCAGTCCTTCAGAAAAGAGAAAGAAGATTCTTACGAAAAATCTTAGCCCAAGAAAGTCGACGAGTGACCCAAACATATTTCGGTTAAGATAGAATTTGGAGCTCTATAAGGCAGTAGAATGAATCACGACTGTGATGAGGAAAAAGAGATTGACTTTTTATGGGCATATCAAAAGAATGAACCCTGAGAGATTGGCCAACAGGATACTTCTTATGTAGGAAAAGTGAAAAAACAACAACCGGGATGGCTTACACAGGTGCACAATGACTTGGCAGAAATAGGTATCAAGGAGGAGGATATAAAAGAAAAGACATCATTTAGGAAGAAGGTTGTGGGAATGAGGGATGCGTCTGAAAAGCAACCTGCGAAGCTATGGAACATCTCGGTGGAAGAGCGAGCAAAAAGAAGTCAAGGACTCAAGAATCTTCGGCGAGAGTGTAAAGAGAAGGGTATCGCTCTGCATGACAGAAGGAAGATTGTGTAAACGTGACCCATAGGTGGCCGTATCGATAAATATTAATAAATAATAATAATAATAATAATAATAATAATAATAATAATAATAATAATAATAATAATAATAATAATAATAATAATAATTTATTATTTCAGTATCATTCTGTAATATCGTAGTAGTTACTTATGTCTAATGCGACATATGATGGGAAGGGTCACCTGAAAGTTCAGTGGCCCAGAAACTCGTTTCTAGACGGGATGCGAATCCCGACGACATAGGATATCAAGAGTACCAGCGCATGGTAGCATCTAGCCTTTAAACTTCACTCAAGTTCCTAAAACAGCCTTGGTACTCCACTGCCTCCATGTCAATGTGGGAAAAATGGCATTGCAAAATATGTTTGAATATAAATAATAATAATAATAATAATAATAATAATAATAATAATAATAATAATAATAATAATAATAATAATAATAATAATAATGAACCCGTGGGGTTTTTTGCCTGTTCCCCTATCGGGCGCGTCCCAGGTGGCGGATCGGGGGGCTCGCCGGACTTGTCCGGAGGGCTTGAGGGAAATAAAATACCTCTCGCGGACCAAAAACAGGCACAGCCAGAAAACATCTTGAGGCAACCTCTGAGGCTCAATACCTTAGTTGTAACTATGAGATTTACAAAATCAATCTCCCCATTATCTTCAACTTACTAGCATGATGGCAACGTCAGTTAATGATACTACTACCGCAGGTCCTAGTATTCATACTAGGTTTTCTCGGTCATCGGATTCTGGGGGACCGAGAACATCATGCGGGAATGTATCGGAGCTTCCCAAATCTCTTCGCCCAAAGGAAAAACATTTTATTGGCACTTTAAACATCAACACGCTTCGCAAAATTGGAAAGTTGAAGCACTTAACAGACACATTAGATCAACTCAACATCCAAATTCTGGCACTCCAAGAAACTAGGTACAGTGACGAAAATCATTTTGAATCGGTTAGCAGAAATTCATGAAGATCTACAAGAAATGGGTAATGAGGACGAAACCATTCAAGATAGAATGAAATTTAGAATCTTAGTAAACAACATAAATTTGCAGAGAAACCAACAAGAAAAAATACAGGCTGGACAGAAACACGCAGAAAGGAACACAGTGAAAAAATGAAAAGATATTGGGAATAAAAGAAGAAGAAACATTGCACAAAATAAGTTCAAACGCGCTCCACAGTTGGGCACAACGAATTAAAATAATAATAATAATGAAGACTATCGCGGGATATTAACATGTAGACCGTTGGACTCTTTACCACGGTGCCTGAAGGGCAGAATATTGAACAACAATAACATTTTTTTGAGTTGCTTGTTCGATGCTGACCGAAACTTACCTAGTGCAAGGATTGATGATGACGATGGCGTTTGCTGTTTACAGGGGCCTAACAGCTAGGTCATCGGCCCCTAATCGTAAGAGGTGAATGAAACGAAAATTAAAACTTCAAAATTTATCCACTGTCTAGAATCTAAAACGACAGATAATGAAAAACTGATAGTGAAACAAAAACGACCAGTGGATCCAGTTCACAAAGACTGAATTACTGGGATGATGCATTACTGTCGAAAGGCTTCCAAAATCCAGGTCGCCGGCCCCTCATAATGGTACTAATCACAGGAAATATAGATCTATCGTATGTCGCACACAGTGGCATCACTCACAAGCAACGCAGACCCATGGTGCTCCGCACATAGTGGGACTAATCACGGGCGCCGGTATTCCCGTGGTGTCCCTCACTAAGTGGAACTAATCACAGGCAACGTAGATCCACCGTGTATGACGCATTATGGTATTCTTCACATAATGGAACTACTCACAGGTAACGTACACCCATGGTACTTACCCGAGCGCCAGCAAAATCCCGTACTTTTTCTCACATAGGCAACGTAAAGTGGTACTACTCATAGGTAGCGCAGATCTATTCTGAACCCAGGAGAACCAACACATTCCAGCACAACGTTACGGCACATGGACATTAGTTTGCGCAGCCGAATGCCCGCTCCCCCTCTTCGGTGGAATACACACGATTGTAAACTCTACTAACCACAGAACCGTGGTGTTACTCATATAAAGGCACTCCTGATTGGTAACGTAGATCTAGGATATTCCTCACATGGTGGTACTAACTGCAAGTAACTAGACCCACGGTGTTCCTCACGTAATGGTACTAAGCACAAGTAGTTCCATGGTTCTAATGTCATCATCCCTTGGTCGCCCCTTTTAGTCGTCTCTTACGACAAGCAGGGGATATCGTGGGTGTATTATTCATCCGCGTCCCCCACCCAAGGGGGGTAGTATTGAACCCATAATTCTACGGTGAGAAATTTTTTTTTCTCCAATATTTATTTGGTATTAAGAAAGTACTTTTATGTTTGAAGGTAGCCATGTTGCGCTCCTAAGAGCCCCGATGTCGCGTGGGAAGGTTCTCACTCACGGCAAGCTCGTGAATTTCCGGGACACCTCGGTGGAACTCGAGTGCCCGACAATTCTTTAAATTCATGGAATTCTATACAACGAGGGATTTTGGCAATATAGTAAATGAAGAAATAAATAAGCAAAATTATGCGTACACCCTCCGTGAAGACAGAGACACCAGGGAAAAACTTAAATGCAGTTAAGCCTAAGTGCAGGTTAGCGTGAGATCAGCGAACCAGCTACACGTGCCAAGGTCAGGGGAGGAAGAAAACGCGCGAAACGCACGGGCAGAAATAATTTATTTCCCCGGTTATGAGTGTAGAAAAATTATAAAATTAACGTCTAACATAAGTGCAAGTCTGTCCGGAGTTCTGGGACAAGTCTCATCAAAAATCCGTCTATTAGACGCAAAATTGGCAGATTACACAATCAAGCCTCATAGAGGGGATAGCGTCCCTTCTGAGATTATAAAAGAAACCCCCCACCGTAGACTTTTCAGTGTCGATCTGGAACTTGAAGCCGCGGGAGCTTGTGCCCGTCGTCATTAGAATTTCGCGCCAGATTGACCGACAAATAATTAAATACATGTCCGTGGCTAAGGTCCATATACTTGGTTAAGAAGAGAAAGTGATTGGAAAAGTTCTGAACGTTTGCCGACAAACTAGGAAAGTGTAGGCTGGTTGAAATATACACAGCAAGTTTTATTTATATAATCTCATGTACGCTTGAAAGTGAAGAGGTTTTTGGGGGAAGCTATTCAGAGTAGTTCTGCTCCCTTATCTGCTGAACACCTGTTTTTATTGAAGCAACGGAGAGAAACCACGCTGGGAACGCATCAGACAGTTGTAGTCGACTGCAGAGCGAGGGAAGTTCGTGGTGCAAATTACAGAGAAAGTGCCTGATTTATATGGTAATTTTAATATCGTGTGTGTGAAGGGTAGTGTGTGTATGAGTGAGATTTTGGAAATGAAAATGTTATCTGTGAAAATGAGCGGCTAAGCCCGAGGTCAGCTGGTGATGATGTAACCAGAATGCTGGGAATGTCACCATTGTGCAGGTCTGTCTATTTTATATTATGTTGTAGTTAGTTATTGTTCTGTCCCAACAAATTGTCCAGATGATTGTCGGGTTGATATTCGTAATTATCAGGCGAAAAGTGTGGTAATTTTTGGTCAGCGTGTGAAATTTTCAGTGTGTAAAGTTCATGTCAAGAACGGTAAAATGCGACGCCTAAAATTTTTGTGTTGAATGTTCGAGGAGATATCATCCAAAGCGTGGATTTTTGGAACGTTATAAGTGTAAATTAGTCGTGGCGAATATCTTAATCTCAGATGTCAGTTGAATTCAGAAATGTTGGTCGATAATAATAATAATAATAATAATAATAATAATAATAATAATAATAATAATAATAATAATAATAATAATAATAATAATAATGTCTACCGCGGGATCAGGAAATTTTTCTATGTTAAAGTGCATTTAACCAGTATATTTTTACAAGGATCGCAGGCATATTTAGATGATTTCGGTGAAATTTGTTAGAGTCACAGTCATTAATGGGAAGGAAATTTTGAGACATCGTGTATATCAATGATACGAAAAGTCGCTGGGTGCTCTTGGACTCTCGAGGTTCGAAAGTCGTAATAATAGTAAAGTAAGAGATGTGTTTAATAATGGTTGTCGTTTTCACCAGGGGATCAAAGTATGAGAAAGGGTCTTGAAGGAAAAGGGATTGAGAGCGATGAATTTATAGGTATGTGGAAATGAGAGAGATGGATGAAATGAAGCTCGGATGTTAAGTGATACCGCTGGAATAAAGCGAGGAGAAGGAGTTTGTGGGGGACTGCTTAGCGTAGGGGTAACCATCAGGGAACCCTTCCCAATCGAACCTCGAAATTTCAGGATGAGCCTTGCTTGATCAAAGTATTGTTCCTTCATGTGTTATGTGCAAACATTTCAGCTGCATATGACGAATAGTTTCGGAGCCCTAAGAAGAAGGTGATCTTGACCACAATAGTTCAAAGACAAAAATTTATAACGCAGTTTATTGCTTTATGATCTTTTTACGTATTGAATGTGTGTGTACTAGCAAAAAAAATAATTTTATTAATGACAACCTGGAACGATATGTTGCATTATACCACAACTAATGTGCCACTTGCATCAATGCGCATGCGTCGGTGGATGGCTACGTATGTCAGAATGAAATTTGGTATCGTCAAAAAGTGTCAGTGTGCTGATTGTACGTGCGGAAATAAAGTGACTAGTTACGGTTTTGCCATGAATTCGTCCAGAACTGCCCAGCGTCTGTTATTCAGATTATCTCGGCAGACGGTGTTAGCGGAGCTGGCATTTACCGCCCTGAAGATGGTTTTCCGTGGTTTGCCATTTTCACACCAGACAAATGCCGGGGCTGTACCTTAAGCAAGGCCACGGTCCCTTCCTGTCCCATAACGCCTATTTGTTGGTGCGACGTAAGGCAAATTGTAAGAAGAAGTTTGTTCTCATGCTCTGTACGCGGAACGATATCCCAATAGACGTCAATTATTTGTGAACCTCGTCAACTAATTACGTGAAACTGGAAGTGTAACACCTAGAAAACGTAACAGAGAAAAACGAGTGACTGGAAAAAGGAAATAACGTATGGTTTTTAGTGCCGGGAGTGTCCAAGGACATGTTCGGTTCGCCAGGTGCAGGTCTTTCAATTTGACACCCGTAGGCGACCTGCGCGTCATGATGAGGACGAAATGATGATGAACACGACACATACACCCAATCCCCGTGCCAGGGAAATTAACCAAAGGTGGTTAAAACTCCCGACCCTGCCGGGAATCGAACCCGGGACCCCTGTGACCAAAGGCCAGCACACTAACCATTTAACCATGGAGCCGGACGAGTGACTGGAGAAGTAGTTGAAATTAATGTCTCACAATAGAAGAGACGAGACATCTTCCCTTTCTTAAAATAACATAAAATAGAATATTGCATTGTATTGTAAAGGTGGAGTCACTCAACCAGTTAGACCCTATTTCTTACTGAGGCCGACAATATGGAATTATTTTGAAATGTATTCTTGCAGTTCTACTGCTCATTCATAATCATGTAACACCAGAACTTACCACTCTGTTGTGAAGTGCCATACAGATTTGTGACATCGTGCGGAATAGAGCGCTCGCATGCATTTCCATGGTAATTCAGACATCGCTTGTGCGCGACACTTTGTGATAGTCAAGTTAAACATTTTTTCCTTTTTTATTTCTTTACAATCTGTTTTACGTCGCGCCGACACAGATAGGTATTATGGTGACCATGGAATGGGAAAGGTCTAGGAGTGGGAAGGAAGCGGCTGTAGCCATAATTAAGGTAATTAAGCATTTGCCTGGTGTGAAAATGGAAAGCCACGGAAAACTATCTTCATGGCTGCCGACAGTGGGGTTCGAACCACTAATCATTTAAACTCCTATGTAATTGATGCAATTGTGCTGACAATAATGAATATTTATTTTTTAAATAAACAGTTTTACAGTATTCACGTTTTAATTTGGAGCACCCAATGACTGAAATATGTATTAATATTATGCAACTAGCACATATCTAGGTTATGTTACCGGGTGGTCTGTAAAAAGGGCAGGCCGGTGCGCCTGTTAAAAAGCTTCTAGGGTGAACACTGCTATGTTATGCTGTCTTATCATATAACCACGTATTTTCTTCCTCCTAGCCATCACTTACGCGTCTCATTACCTTACCATATTCTCGAAATGGAATCCGTGTCTCTTATTCGCATGAAGTTCAATCACGGCAGTTCTGCAAACCATCTCTACCGGATAGGAGTCCTGAACTCGCCTTACTGTTCCTGTGACCATCAAACAATCGCTGACCTCAACCACGTCTTTTCTCGTACCATCTTTATAATGTGCAGTGCAAAAAATTAATAAAACCTTTACTTTTATATCAACTTCCAACTACCACTCAACATACAGTGCATTTTATCATCCCAGCAACCAGAGGTGTATAATGCAATCACCAGATTCTTAAAAGAAACCCGTTTAAGACTATAAAGTTTGACGTGCTACAACATCGGAAAAAAATTACTAAACATACTACCCCTTCTAGGGTTTAAATTACTTCTTCTCTCTCTGTGTGTGTGTGCGTGTGCGTGTGTGTGTGTGTGTGTGTGTGTGTGTGTGTGTGTGTGTGTGTGTGTGTGTGTGTGTGTGTGTGTGTTGGAGTATTCTGTAAGGACTCAGAGCCATTAAAACTACGAACTCCAAGTACGTATTATGCAAGAATCTTATGTGTGTGTGTATTCTACGTGTAAATTTTCTGTTGATATTTTGTACTCCAATGTATTTGTAGCTGGCTGTTTGGTCTGGTACCTAAAGCCAATAAAGGAAAAAAGAATCCTTTCCATAAAAACAACCAACAACGTATTTCTAAAACTTTTGGACATTAGAAATGGCTTTAGAAGGCAGCATTTCTTGAAATAGGCATTGCGCCACACCAATACGCCGAAAATGTGACTGCCCTCATGTTTCGAACCTAAATCTCTCGCTCTCCTCAGGACAATACACACACGTAAGAATCTTATTCGGATATTTAGTTATTATAGTATTGATTTCACTATCGATGGAGACATCTGCAATATGATATTAACGAAGAATCGAGTTGTTATTTACAAGTGTACAGGAGTGTCCGGGTATTTCAAAAAGAAGATATTCGGCCGCTAGCGATGACAACGAAATGATTATAGAGCGTAACCGCAAGTAAATTGACAAGGGAAGCTGAAGATATCGGGGAGAATCTATTCGATCTCAATTTTTCCAATACAGATATTCTATGTTTAAGTCACTGAACCACCACCACTAATAATAATAATAATAATAATAATAATAATAATAATAATAATAATAATAATAATAATAATAATAATAATAATAATAATAATATGGCCGCAGATACTGTGTGCAGAGATCATGACTTCACGGCATTTCGATGTTCCTTTTTACGCTACCTGAGGAACTAGATCTCCGTTAGGGGACCTGTTGTTGAGTTTTAATTTACTTTGTCGTGTAAACCTGAATTTTTCAGCTTTGGAATCTGTTACGAACTAACATTTATTCCAATCTCTAAAAATCACTGTAGTTATTTTCTTTTTGCTTTAATTCGCACCGACTCAGACAGGTCTTACAGTGACTGTCATATGAAAGGGCTAGAACTGAGAAAGAAGCGACAAATAAGGTAAAGCCCAGCATTCGCCTGGTGTGTGACAGTGCGCATCCTCGAAAAATCATATTCAGGTCTGCTGACAATTGGGTTCGAACTCACCTCCTCCCGAATGCAAGCCAACAGTCACACAGACCGAGACGTGCAACCAACTTGCTCGGTGAAGGATCGACTCTAATGCTAATTGCTAATGATCCAGACATATTTTCCCATTATTTCATACGTAGCTTATCGCAGTAAACGCTGGGTGTGGAGTTTCCAGTCAAGCCCATTGCCTTCAGCCCTTGATTGTGTGGCAACAGGACAGCAGGGATTCTTAAAGGATTCCTTTGTCAAGCAGCGAGACATCATTAAGATGTGATCCAAATGCTTATGTTCATCCACCCCGACTCTCTAAATATGTGAAATTTGCAAGCAGCTGAATTCTCTCGACACATTAATGAGGACAGTCATCTCAACTCCAATATCCGCACCTCAAGTTATTATAGAAGTCATCTTCATTGTATTAACACGTCACCTTTACCATCCATGTCAGGACTTTATACATCTGTCCCTCCCATAAAAGTCGGTTCGAAAAAAATATTTTTCATATGATCACCAGATATTTCTGCGTCATTTGTTCAACCTATTCCAATATCGATCATCCTCCGTGTTTTTGACTTTGAATAACTTACGTCTATCGGTGTTTCAGTTCAGACAGGGAAACTTCCTTCTTACAATTATCCAAAAAGTATATGTTCAGTCTTCGGACCAGAGCCTAGCTGGATCCCCGACACCTTCAACATCAGCCATCACAGACGGCCTAGGCGTCACCGGACAGATCGGCTAGGGAAACGAGTGATGTAGTTTCCTATTGCTTTCCTCCCTGAGCTAGTAGGTGTATTACATTTCAGTCTACCAATCTCACTGAAATACTCATACCAACCAACCCCATAAGCGGTACTTTGCCATTCATGAGAGGGGCCGGCTGCATTGCCCACATCTCAGTCATTTCCTTATTGTCAAAGTCATGCACTCATCTATCACGGAATTACAACATTACTATCCGAAATAAATATAATTGCATCATGTTTAGTATTATCTGTACATTAATATTACTAAAACTTCCGGCTTATTAGCTGAATGAGCAGTTTCGAAGTTTTCGGTTCAGATGATCCCGGGTTCGATTTCCAGCTACTTCGAGGATTTTAACTATGGCTGGTTAATTCCTCTGATTCGGGGTTTGAGTTTTGTGTTCGTTTCAGTACACTCCTCTTCATGTATACACAATATACCACACTACCAACCAGCATAGGAACACGTAATAGTGAATATATCCCTCCACATAAATTTGGCGTCAGGAAGGGCATCCGGCCGTAAAGCAAAGTCGAAGTCCACATTCGCTTCAATAGTTCGCATCCGTGACCTCACCAGGCAGTGGGCTAACCGGCCGAAGTAGTAGTTCGGCTTGTATCGTTGGGCTGACTATTTCACAGGGGCTTTCTGACACACTATCATGAATATGCGATGCGGGTTGCCTATTTCCCGAGTGCCTTGCTTGGTTTCACTGCGACTTAGGTAACGCTTCTCTCGTAGTTATAATATTATGATTTTTAACTACTGAGCATTGCTCCTCTCCTAATAACTGTGTGCTGTCATCTTTAAAATCATGACCCTTCTGCTTCATTTGATGCTTCCTTCCTCGTTCCACAAGTGGATCATATTGACGACACTTGACAAACCAACCCTTAAATAAACTGCCCTGATAAATTTCCCCAATATTCATTAAATCTAAACACAAATTTAACACCACAAACAATTGCTCAAATGCCTGCAGGGATCTATTTGGCCTCAGAATGTTAAATACAACTAAATATGTAATAATTTAATTGGAAACCGGGGAAGCTTTATTCGTAAATACACACACTTGCCTGTACATATAGTTACTATTCCGTCTGAAAGACCCTGGTAATAGGTGTCCCCATCACCAATATTCATCAGTTCTTTCAAACGACGAATAATATTAATAATAATAATAATAATAATAATAATAATAATAATAATAATAATAATAATAATAATAATAGACTCCTTAACTGAATGGCCAGTGTAGTGGCCTTCGGTTCAGAGGGTATTGGGTTCGACTCACGACCATTCCTAGGATTTTATCCGCCTCTGGTTAATTCCTGTAGTTCGGAGGTTGGGTGTTATTAACATATATCTTCCATTACACATCACACTGCCAATCACCACAGAAACAAACGCAACAGTGAATACATCCCTCCACATAGTAGGCTCAGTATGGCATCCGGTCGTAAAATTGGGCTTAATCCACAAACAGTTTCAATATCATATAATTGGAAAAAGGCCATAAATCTCTTCAATTTTTAACTCAATTTTAAGCGACTCAAGAGTGCTAGAATTTTTGCTCTGAAAAAATCGATTCAGCATGCGAGTAAATGTCATGACATGGGTCTCTCGCATTTAAATATTCCTTCATACCAGCCGACTGCGTCCAGATTCGATCCCGCAATCCTAGGTTCAGGAGGAGAATACACAACCAACTGTAGTAAACCTAGTTTTCGCCATGCTTTCCATTTCAGTTTCATACGAAAGCCAGTTTCCCGACGAACTCGTGTAAAGGTACGCATACCATAAAAGCTAGTGGCAATAGTTTAACGTCAACCTAACTCAGATGTTCGACGATGTTGGGATAGGAAAGGACTAGGACTGGGAAGGAAGCGGCTGTGACCTTAATTAAAAAGTAATGATTGCAGCTAGACTCATACCTATTTTTATTAGTTGGTTAGTGGACCACACGGATAGTTGTGAGTAATGTAAAACATTTTAGGGTTCAAAGAACGTAACGATGCAGAAGGATTCTATCATGTCACTATATTCCATACCTTGTAACAGCAGATAAATACATCCACTAAGAGAGAGAGATCATTAGTTATAAAGTCAGCATATGTTGATGATAGTTTAGCAACATTCATGAAATCAATTAGATGGTTAGTTAAGTCTGCAATGATCAGTGTCCGGTTTATTTTTAATGTTCGTTATCCAAGTTAGATGGTTAGCTCAGTCTGCGAGTACTTGTGATTAGTTTATTTTACTGATAATTAATATGTGCGGATAACCATTATACGATCAGTTCAGTCTGCGATGATGATACGTTAGTTAAATTGCATTGGTGTTGATCACTAAAGTGAAGTGTTTGTGATACAATTTTATTTCGCTTTACGATAGCACTAGTCATAGTTTTTGAGTGGAACATTTCTTCAATGGTCAAGATGATGGTTGTGATTACTGAAATAAGTAACAAATCGTTCTCTATATGAGTGACGTTTATCCGTGTTCCTTGCCACAGTAGTGGTCATGATTATTGTAATGAGTATGTTTTTCTACATTCTGATGTAGACCATTTGTTTAATAAGCTCGCGTTAGTTGCTATTGATAGCATGGTAATGATTATTACAACACCATCCATTGACGTTACTCTTTTCAATTTAGTTTCTTGGTACCATTCATAGACGGTCGGATTAAATTAATTTAATTGTTATTCAGGGAAGCGATAAGATTAATTTTCAGAAATCCGTACTTATTGGTTTATTAAATTTAAATTGCTTTATTATAAACTAAATAACCTGATAGTTATTTGTACGTTAACTTAAATGTAAACTCAAGCTTGTTATTACATTTTATAAATATCGCAATTCAGTGGAACAATATTGTATATAATTTTAAATTATTAATTAATAAAGTAACTGTTTATGGGTGTCTGGTTGTGGTGCGATCATGTATTTTTATAGAGATATTAGGTATTTGATAACAGTGAATTTTGGAACACCATGCCTTGCCAAGGAGCAAGTTAACATGTGAATTAAATGTTTTTTTCTTGTGCATAATTAATCGGTTCAAGTATATCCGGTGGTTGTTTCGGTTCGCTTAAGCGTCCATTCGGTGGCTGATGATATCCTACGTGGTATTTTGTTATCAATGGATAACCTTAGTTAAAGAAATTTTGGAGTCCAGTTACGGAAACTGAATCTTCACGGATAAAGTGAATCGACTAACGTTGTTACTTGAAATTCGATAGTAATTTTCAGGTTTTTCTCTTTCTATTATTTTTATTATTGAATTCTATTCTGGAATGGCAATTAACATTTAACTTAACTAAATATCAATAAAATAATTCATGAGGTCTTCATATTTTTTTTATTTGTGTCAAGATAATATCAGCTGTTTCATTAATACAACAAACTTTCTTTTATTATTCGATGTTTCACATGTATGGGACGTCATTAATTTACTTTAAAAATAAATCCATTTTAGACCACTTCTTAAATTTTATTTCAAGTAGTAATTAGATTTCCTTATGCTACCCGCCGATTATGTCAAGAATGACTGAAAAGCCCGGAACACCCTGAGAATAGAAGAATCTACATTTGCAAGAGACAGAGGCAGATGTTGACTATCGGTAAGCAAGGGTGCATATGTACCGCACGCAATGTTAGTTCAAAACGCGCTTTCATGCAAATTGTGTGTGAATGAGTGTGTTTGTGGCCCTAAGAAGGGCCGATTAGCTAGCAGGCCGGACACACACACCGGAAATAATAGGAACACAACTGCCTGACAATGTTTTATCGCAGCAAATGCTCGATGTGATGACCGTTTTGGTTTACGCACATTCGGGGCCGGTGTCCAATAGATCGTCTTGCGCGGTGAAGCATTCCAGATATAATTGCTCGGCAGGCGTCGGTGATGAGTTGCCGTAGCTGTTCGGGATTTTCCGGCGCTTGAGTGTAAACGACTTTCTTCAAATTTTCCCACAAGAAGAAGTCTAACGGCGTTAAATCCGGTGATATGGCGGGCCTAGAAACAGGACCTCCTCGTTCAGTCCATTTCCCTGGCAGTCCCTCGTTCAGATGGTTACGAAAGGGCAAAGTCGAATGTTGTGGAGCTCCATCCTATTGCAACCACATCGTCAAACGATCGTGCAAGGGCACATCCTCCAGCAACAGTAGGAGTTCCTGGCGCAGAACGTGCAGGTAGCGTGGGCCTGTCCTATGGCCCTCAAAGAAATAAGGTCCAATCTGGCGATCCTCCAAGATTCCACACCACACATTCACACCCCATCGTACTTGATGGGCCGCCTGTCACACCCAGTGAGGATTTTCCGGACTCCAATAGTGCATGTTGTGGCGATTGACTTTCCCATTATAGTGGAAGCGCGATTCGTCCGAGAACAAGATATGCGATACGAATGCTGCATCTTTGTCCAGCCTGTTTAATAGCCACCGACAGAACTCCCTTCGGGCTTCGAAATCCCGCCCATGGAGCTCTTGGTGTAGCTCAAGATGGTATGGATGAAATTTATGTTCATGCAATATTCGTCAGACGGACGGCTGGCTGGTGTCCACCTGTCGTGCAATCGCCCTTGTACTGATGTGTGGATTATTACGAGCTGCCTCCAGATGCCTCTTCTGTTTCACCCGATGTAACGGGCCTATCGCGGACTGGTGGCTGGTTGGAAATCACGCTGTTGTTCTTAGGCGCCTTTCACCATGGCGGAATGTCGTAGCAACCGGGTGTCGCCTGTCGGGCTACCGTTCCTGGTACAGACGTAGTGCCTCGCACGCGTTTTGTCTTGCTTTCCCATAAATGAGGAGCATGTCAACGTATTCCTGTGTGGACAACATGCCGAATGACAGCAAAGGTTACAGTAAATTCATGCTCTAACCAGCGGAGTATGTGCAGCGCACAAGATGAATAACAATGTCATTCTACTGTTTGACTGTGGCAAATGTGGACCTGTGTTTACGTATTCAAACATCATACCGATAACGATGCAGAATTCCAACCACCGCTGGTACATTCCGTCCACTGCTACGCTACACTGCTGGAAACTTACTGGTAGTACGACGAGAGCAGCGTACATACGCACTCCGGTTCGGTGTTTAAGACATTAATTACTGCACTGTTACCTAGTCTTATGCGTTGCTTCCCCTCTTCGTTACAACCGGTCACGAGGCACGACACATTAACATAGTTACATGGTAAAAGGACTTCGCTACATGATTTCAAGGCGTCATGTTTTGCGAACGGATGATATAACTTCTCGCTAGGGTTCAGAATCGAGCGCAAAATGTGCTCACTGAACATTAGTACCATACAGGGTCGGTAGATGCACAGTGGGTTTCGTCCCTTAAGAGGTCACGGCTTGCCCGTGGTCCAACAGCTCTGCACTCTGACCGGCCAACCGAGCAGAGGAAAGTTGGCCACGGCTCTACCGTGGCTCTACGCCTCTGCATTCTGGAGACGGGATAGGGGCACAGGGCCGGACTTCACGCCTGGCTCCACCCGTCGGCTGTCCTGAGAATGGTTTTCCGTGGTTTTCCATTCTCCTGCACTAAGGCGAATGCCGGGACAGTTCGTAGTGTAGGCCACGGCCGCCCACCCCCTCACCTTCTCCGCACGTCTCCTTCACCGTAACAAATCTCCCGGCCTGAGAGACGGCGTCACCGTCTAGGAGGCCCGCCTCCCCCTTCAGGGGAGGAATGAAAACGTTTAGTAGTACTAGTATAAGTACCATACAGTACGTCAGCAGGGGAATAGCACCCCTATAACCATGTGCACGATATAGATAGGGCTGCTGAATCACACTGTATACAGGCACTCCTTCAAAATTTAAAACAATTCGCTTCAGTTTGATTTATTTTTCAGAGACAAGTACAATAATTGGCAAATTTCCTTTCATTTCATTTTCCAAACTTGGATTTAGTGAAACGTTCTTTCTAAACTGGACATTCCAACCAACACTTTATCAGCAAAATACCCTGATTACCAGTGCCATACAACAATAAATTTTATTTTTTATTTTTTAGAATCTGGGATTACCAGAGGTGCGACGGCCATTTAACATCACTATAAAGGCTAGAGGTTCCGGTCCGGTGTCAGGTAAGTAAAATTACCGTGTGTGTGTGTGTCCAACCCTTGTCCCATTTTCGGGTATGAAGTGAGATGAGTCTTCGTAGAGAGCTTTTACGATCAGAAACAAACATATTTCTAGGAAATCTTAAGGTTCGAGAGCAAGCAAACAATGTGGCAGAGACAAGTTGAACTTGCATGCTATACAATCGAGTGAAACGGCGCAGTGACTTTCAAGGGCACCACCCATACAAATTTCAGCCACCTTGACCGTGTACAATCTTTTTTTCTGTGCTATCGTCAGAGGCAGAGTCCCTGCATGTCGCAACTTAAGCACTATCCAAGTGCTTGGGAAACTGAAACTCAAGACTCTTTCTACTCGGAGGTAAGTAGCCGACCTAAAGCTGCTATACAAAGCAGCTAATGGTCTATTTAGATCACCATATTTAGTTTCCGTATTCCCCCTCCACGTTCCATCCCGTAGTACCAGAATAAAGACCCTATTCCATATTCCTTACTCCCGGCTTTCTCTCACCCAAACGTTCCTTTCTGTACATATTCCAGCAATGTTTAATACCTTATCTATCAACAAGAACCTAGACATCTTCGTAACGTTTCCTTCCTTCTGTCATGATATTTCTCATATAACTTAATTTTCCTTCTTGCTCTCTCCTGTTTCTGCTCCTGCATTTACTGTAAATGTATTTTCCTTTGTTAATGTCATTGTTTATGTAAATATGTATTATATAGGATTGTACAGTCTTTATTGTGTATATTTATCTATGTTTCATTTTAGATTCATAACTATTGTACATAGCTCGGATATTTGTAATTCGACGTTGTGATAGTACATATATCACACCCCCGAATTATATGTAGAAGTTAGAGATATTATTGTCAGTATTCGATTTATTATTATTATTATTATTATTATTATTATCAGTATTTCATTTGTATATTTTGCCATTTATATTGGTAAGCTGGAAGATATCCACATATGTAGGTATGAGTAATTTGTTTTGCACGAGTGGGAAAACATTGCTTTAATAACTCTGGTAATTTGAATGAGTCATATGGCTACCCCAGTGTTTGTTGTGATGTACTTGTGTCGGGAAATTCATGAGTCATGTATATGAGATGAGCTTGTTGTTGTATTAGGAAAATTTGGTGACTCTTGGAATATACCCCAGAGTTTGTTATTGTCTTGGGAGGAAGAAGTAGTTCAGGGCTTGGTCTTGACTTGAGATCACTCACGATTGGCTGGCAAGCACCAATCCAGACGTATCATCTGAGAGGAAGGGGATGTTTATGTCTATATAGGTTGATGATACGGCGGCAACCAAGGACATTGTAAGAAAACATTGTAAGGGTGATTGTAGAGGTGATTGTAAAGGAACGAGAAGGGAGATAACTACAACTACAACTGACAGACTGTACGGGAAGGAAGTGGTGCTGATACACGGTACTGGAGTGACACGGCAGCAATGGACTGGACTTCAAACGTTCGGGGAGCGTAGTCTTGTTATGTTCGTGGAAAGTGACTGATTGTGGAGAGTGCTTGCGCATTAAGTATTGTAGCACTTGTGGCGGCCTAGCATTATATGTTGGTGAAAGCTATCTCAGACTTTCCATAAATTTATGTTGAGGATCGACAGACGTGTGTATATATCTTTACAACAAGTGTTAAAATATGTGAACACAGTAGTACAAGGTACGGTATCTGTGTGATGTGATAACTGCCGATTATGAGAATCGGTAAATCGAATTGATATAGAGACAGTGAAAGGTGTTTATCTTCATACATGTACATTGTTCATCGGACCATCTACAAATGGTAGCTTAGTTCTCGCTTTCGTTTTCCCACGATTTTCATTATTATTGTTGTTGTTGTAAATATGGAGTCTTCCAGCAATATTTTATGTGTGTATTATATGTATAATGTTGTATGTTGATGAGGTGCTCATGCACGGAATTTGTTAAGAATATAGTTAGCTATTTTAGAATCAGTGTTATTGATGAACCTAGGTGCAGTTCCTACCTAATTAGTCGTTTTCAGGAGGTTAGGTAAGGCCTGCAGCAGATGTACCAGTACGCAGCATTATGTACACGCCCTGGGATATACAGTTTATCATGCTCTTATCTAAATTCGAGGGATCCATTCTGGTGAACTCTGGCGCCCATACTACGGACATTTCGGGAAATTATGCTTATTAATTTTATTAAGTTTTTGAGTAATTTTAGTTATATATTTTTATTCATGATTTTATTTATTCGTATTCGTCAAAAAAGTTACAACGTTATGCTGTTGTTGATCCTGAATAAATAAATAAATAAATAAATAAATAAATAAATAAATAAATAAATAAATAAATAAATAAATAAATAAATAAATTGTGACGGCTGACGCAAAGAATATGGCTAACAAGTTTACGTTAGTGGTCTTTTGTTTAGTCTAGTTCGTTAAGTGGACTTGATTAAAAATGGCTCCAGTTACATCTAGTTTTGCGTCAAAATTAATATTGCGGTCGAATATTGATGCATGTTTTGTAACGGATGGAAAAAAATGGTATTGTGCTGCGTGTGTAACAAATGTGAGTTGTTCCATGAAGTTACAACTTGACCAACACTTAACGTAGACTTGAGCAACTATACTTATTCTCAAAATAAGAAAACAATAGTCTGTAAATTATCTAAAGCAACAACGATAACTTCATCGTAAATATGGAGTTATTAAAAGAATTATGGTCTCAAATGACAATCACAGGCCATAATAAAATTAATATTCGAACATTTAAAAAATGTCAATGCATTAATAAATATGATTTTAAACTACAGATCTATTTCATTACTATCACACATTTATATATTTCCCCGATATTTACTACATTTTCATGTAGACTCTACATATTTTCACTTTGATATTACATAAATATACGCACCCTAGTTATGCTGATAAGGAGAAGATATTGAATATGTGTTATGTACAAGATCATTTACATGTTGAACTCCCGTGCGATACGGCAGTAGGTCACGTCTAGACCAAACTTACATCATAATCGGTTAGATAATAGAATTAAAATTTCAGAAGATTGGCGAGAAATGCAGAACGAACACATAGACCTGAACACCTCCTGACACAGTAACTGAAGGCTCTTGTACAGAAGGCTCAGTGTCAAATATTGTATATCTCGCCTGACGCTATGGTATTTCGCAATAAAATATTTCCTTGCTATTTAATGCACATTTATCAATACACACTTAGATAATAAAGCGTAGTACCATTATCCTCTTCAGATACAAGACTAGATGACGTGAAGCAACATTTATTTTACAGTAGGCCTAAAAGTCAGATAAAGACACTCCTCAAGAAACTGTGGCATAAACGCGTAATAAGCGGGACAGTGCTATAAACGGGAAATATTTTGTAGGATGGGGACAATAATTTTGACACCACTTCATAGGAGATTTATTGTACTGTTAAATAGTTACAGTGAAAATGCAAACGCGTTATTATTTCTTTGAAAATATTTGATTTGACTTTTGCTTGCCGTGTGTATGTACCGCCATTATGAATTATTTTCTACGTGGTTCAAGTAATTATTATTATTATTATTATTATTATTATTATTATTATTATTATTATTATTATTATTATTGTACGTTTGTGTATGTTTAGTCCTCAGCCCGAAGGCTGCTTGAATCCTCATAAGCTCCGCCATCAGCTGTAATAGATGGCCTAGGCATCACTGAAGAGGCGTACTAGGAAAATAAGAAGTGAGGTAGTTTCCTGTTGCTTTCCTCAGCGAGCCAGAAATTGCTATTGCATATCAGTCTGCCAAGCCCACTGAAATGCATGCACCAACCGACCCTATGAGCAACATTTTCACACAATTCATAGCAGGGACTGGCTGCATAAGAAATGGCATCACTAGCATCACTCATACCTCAGTCACTTTCATTTTGTCAAAGCCAAGGATAAAGCTTTGACAGATCGATGAAAGTAACAACATTTCTCTAGCCCATACCAGAAGACATAGTGCACTGTAAACACTAGGTCCTGCCAGCAAAGACAGGACCTATTATTATTATTATTATTGTACCGGGCGGTACACCTCAACGCCGCTAATTCAAAAGGTGCGCCAGTTGAAACTCCTCTGCTGGAGGAAGTCTGAACTTGATTGACGGTATTAATTTTCTACTTTCTCAGAAGATGTCACTACCTGTAAATTTTGGAGTTTTAGAACTGTGTCATTTTTAATGTGTTTTTGTTTTGCTTGAAGTAAGAAGTGTGAACTTTCTCTTCTAGAGGACACTACTGAAGAACTGCAATAGTGCACCCTAGTGCGAAGAAAAAGAACTGTTCTTTGGAGAAAATTTTATTTCAAAAGTTTGTTCTTTGTTAAATTTCTTTCAGTCATTGGTTAAGTTGGCAATATTACCCCTTTCTTTCCCCTTGTTTTAAATCTAGCCAATCCCGAATTTCTGAAATTAATTTTCCACCAATAATGTGTTTCTTCTTCATCTTGTGTAGGGGTTTCTCTTTTTTCTCCAATAAAGTGATTGTGGGCGGGTGTTTTCATTCCCCTAACGCCTAGAACCTTCCGCGAGAGTATATAAACTGCTGATTTTAGGGTCTCTGAGCCACTTCTGTTCCATCTTTCAGTGTGTAAAGTACATAGCAGGGGGCGGGTAGCGCCTCTTTCTTCGGCGGCGGTCAACAACAAGGTAATAGCCGATTAATTACTTATTTTCTTGCTTGCTCAGCAGTTTAACTCTCGGGGCGGATCCGAAGCTTTTTCCATTATGTAACCCTCCTTAAAATGTAAAGAAACTTGTATCTATTTGATCTTTTGAACTGCATATCGGGATAGAGAGTGCTTAACCCTCTCGAGCTCCCAATCATAATGTTTTGAGGTGAACTTATTTTTCTCAACCTATTCTTCGTTAATATAATGTAAATTGTTCTTTTCTGAAGTCACCTCTGTAGTATGGGATTAGCCCTTGCATTAATGGCCTAGTGCCAAGTAGGTTTTAAAAACAAAGTGTATTAGGAGTGCAGATCGCCTCCTCTCAAATTGTTATTTTGGAGGTCATGTAATCAACCTTCTTTTCATTTAATAGACCTCAGTAGGTTGGGTATTTTACCTCTGTGTCTATGTCCAGTGAGGACAACTTGAAGGTGGAGTTTGGTGTGGCCTGGGAGAGGCTTAGAGTTGAGAGCGAGTGGCTCTTTATGAAAATTGAGTGTTGTATGCCTCGTGGAGACTTTTCAGTGTAATTTGGAGCAAGGGCTCCTAGGCATGAATGGGGTTTTCTGCCCCTCTGTTGAAACTTGTGTTTGGGGTAAAACCGAGCTGATTGCCCAAGCATTGTGAAGTCAGGGCGCGAAGCCCAAATACTGTAAATATTGTAACTACCCTTTTGACTTGCTACTTTGTACCTGCCATGCTTGTTATCTCCTTATTTTGAAAAGAAAATATAACCTTGTTAAATTTTAAATTAATTTTACTTTCGTAGCTGGAGACCTATTCACACCCGCACCTTCTTTCACCTCTACCTACCACGGAAAGCTCCGTAACAAGTGGTAGCAGAGCGTGGTTGAATGGGTCTCATTTTAGCCCCCTTTAACGGCTAAATATTGTTCTGTTCCGAACTCTAACCATTTTCTCAGTTGCTGGAATTTTTGAGGTTTTCAAAATTGTTCTGTCACCATGCCTGGCCCTCGCGATGTTCTTCATCTTAACTATTTGCGCAAGGAGGAGTTGATCTATGAATTAACTATTAGAAATGTACAATCTGGAGGCACGGTTGCAGTAGACACAAACAAGCTTAGAGAATCCCTAGATTTGCCCATTTCCATCCCCAATTTGGGAGAGAAAGAAATTGACGACTCTCTTTTCACGATCACGGAGAACATTACTGGGCTAGCTTCTGTAGTTAGTTTTTTTGACGAAAATGATCCGTCTCCTAATCAAATTAAGCGTGTGCAAGCTAGGCTGTTTCATTTTTCAAATAGAGTTAACGATCTGTTGTCTCTAAAGTTGAATGACGTTCAGAAGAAGGAAGCTAGTACGCTGCTTGAAAATATGTCTGAATTATCTAGCAAGGTTACTCAATTGTTAACTGGGGAAGTTCCTCCCAAAACTGATCAACCCGCCACGTTGAATGCTGGGAGCGAGGAAGAGCCTCCTAAGGGAGAAGTCAATAGGATAACCGTTGCTGCTCAAACTATCTCTGCCCCATTAGACAACGAGTCTGAACGTCGTAACTCATTGACTAATGTACGTTCTGAATTAACTTCCTTGCCACTTAAACCTTTACCGACTATGTCACCCGGGTTTAGCAGCTTGCCTCATCCATTGGCAATGTTGCTCAGAGGTATCTCTAAGTTTTCCGTTAATACCACCAGTGAAGTAATTTCATTTTTAAGATTTCTAGTTGAATTTCAGGATCATGCCCTTGTGTTTTCTCTTTCTCCATGTCAAATTTTGCAAATTATCTATCCTTATGCAATTGGTATTCTCTCTGACAAAATAGTAAGAGCCATAGCTGAACAGTCATCTATTGAAGATTTTCATGCACACTTGCTTGCAAATTTTATTCCTGCTCGCGCGAGGTCATCTCTGATTCAGAAGTACTATTACCGTGTACAACGCTTGGATGAAAACTTGGCTGATTTCATACAGGATATTAAGTTTTATACTAGGGTGTTTGCCCTTCATTTTCCCGAAGATCAGATTGTACAGGCTATTGTAGAGGGAATTTCACCTCCCTATAGGTCATATTTGTGTTTCGCGGCGTGCCCGCAAACTTTCTCTGAACTTGAAGCATTGGCCGTCTCAGCGGAAGGAGTTAGATACGCAGATTCATTGCGTGTAGCGAAAGAACCCCCGCCTTCTTTTAGTAATACTCGGCCTCCACCTCGCCGACCAGTCACACCCCGTAAATGCTATGCTTGCGGGTCGCCCGACCACCTTCGGAACAAGTGCCCATTGCTCAAATCTAGTGGGACAAGGAATGGAGCTGGTTCATCACAAGGCTGTTTTAAATGTGGGGCTTTCTCACATATTGCCAAGAATTGTCCCAATACGAATAGCACCCCCTCCTGATCAACTTCTGGTGCAACTTCCAACAACAATATAAAGTGACTAGGGTCTTCGGCTGAGTCGATTAATCCATCTTCCCGAGACTCAGCCCCGGGTAAACAGATCGAAAAATCAGGGAACGAGCAATTTTCAAATTCATCTTTGGAATGCCCCAAAGAGTGTCTTAGGATTGCGGCAGATACTCCCGCACCGGTTCCTTTTCTTAAGATTGAGTTAAATAAGGAACCTGTAACAGCTCTCTTAGATTCAGGCAGTGTTTGTTCGATTATTTCGGCTGAATGGTATTCTAAATTGAAATCTGTTTGTAAACTACCTGACTATGTCTCATCTCCTGTTCAATATGTTTCGGCTAATTCATCTCCATTAGAAATTCTAGGTTCCGTACTGGTCAAAATTCGTATTTTTAAATTTACATGGAAAACCAAACTGTTTGTGGCTAAGCACTTGTCTTGCCCCATCATACTGGGAGCGGACTTCATTTCTCACACTGGTCTTGTGCTCGATCTTCAGAGTAAGTCGTGCACATTCAAATTTACGTCTAAATGTAAAATTCCCTTGTTAAAGTGTAATTCTGTGTCATGTTCATCTATTTCGCCTACCCAGGATGAGATGTTGTTAGACCTTAGACATCTACCTAAGGAGCAGGCTGATAGTATTCGTAAATTATGTCAGTCATTTCCAGAGGTGTTCTCTGATACTCTTGGTGTTACTGACCTTATTGAATACAAAATTGAGGTCACGGATTCGATTCCTGTCCGTTTTCCACCTTATAGGCTATCTCCACCTAAAATGAAGGCTCTGAAAGAAATTATCGATCAGATGTTGAAGGATGGTATTATTAGGCCCTCTAAGTCAGCGTATTCTTTGCCTATTTTTCTAGTCCCGAAACCCCAAGGAGGCTTCAGGCCTGTCATTGATTATAGGGCTCTCAATCGGAAGGTGGTGTTACAATCTGTGCCCCTTCCCGACCTTCATTCTTGTTTTTCATGGTTCCGTAAGGCCAAGTTCTTTACTATCTTGGACCTGAATCAGGCCTATAATCAAATTCCCCTTGCCGAAGAGTCTAAACACCTTACAGCGTTTGCCACGGACTGGAACTTATACGAATACAACCGCGTGCCTTTCGGGATCCCCACGGGAGCGGCTGTACTCACTAGGCTACTAGATAGGGTCTTCTCCGACATCAAATTTGAGTACTTATATCACTACTTGGATGATGTCGTCGTATTTTCAGAGACTTTTGAAGAACATCTAGATCATCTGCGAGAAGTCCTCGATCGCCTTCGTAAGGCTGGGTTAACTGTCAAGTTGTCCAAGGTTGCCTTTGCTAAGCCCTCGATGTCATTCCTAGGGCATATTGTGTCACCTGATGGTGTAGCAGTCGATCATTCTAGAACACAGGCCATCCGTGATTTTAAACCTCCCAAGGACATTAAAGGTATCGCCAGGTTCATTGGTATGGTGAATTTCTTCAGGAAGTTTATTCCTAATTTCGCTAATAGAGCGGCGCCCTTAAACCTTCTTCGTAGGAAAGGCATCAAATTTGAGTGGGGACCTTCTCAACAAGCCGCTTTTGAAGATCTTAAATTAGCTCTCTGTAATGCCCCTGTACTTGCTATGCCTGATTTCTCGAAGAAATTCATCGTCCAAACCGACGCGTCGTCGTCAGCAGTAGCTGCAGTCCTTCTTCAAGAGACTGAACTAGGGAGGCGACCCATCGCCTATGCATCTAGGACTCTATCGGCTCAAGAAGCCAAGTATTCTATCTATGTGCTCGAAGGGTTGGCAGTCTTATTTGCCTTAGAGAAGTTCCGTCTCTATCTGGAACATGTCAAATTCTCCTGGAGACAGATAATCAAGCCTTAAGCTGGGTCTTAGGTAGGCCGCGTCGTACTGGTCGTATAGCCCGTTGGGCCATCCGTATTTCTGCCTTCCAATTCGATGTCAGGCATATCAGAGGTACCGAAAATGTTGTTGCTGATGGACTCAGCCGTATGTTTTCTAACGACGTCGAGACCCATGAACCGGTCGGCAGTTCATCACCTTCCGAGTCCATACTATCTGATGTTAATGCCATCTTAACTGATGCTCCCATGCTCTTTAGGGATATCGAGAAATACCAACGTGAAGATCCGACGCTGGCTCCGATAATGGAAACCCTTTCTTCTGGGGAACATGTCGTCCCTTATGTTCTGAGGAATGGTGTTCTATGTTGCCCCTCGAGGCATGATAAGATGATGAAAGTTGTCGTTCCAGCTGTTCTTGTACCTATGATCTTCAAGTATTATCATGAGACCCCATTAGGAGGACATCTGGGAATCTTTAAAACTCGTGAGAAGATTCGTGAAATGTTCATCTGGAAAGGTATGGATGGTGAAATCCGTGATCTAGTGAAGGCTTGCAAACCCTGTTTGCTCAGTAAACCAACCATGTCCACCAAGGTAGGTCTTTTGTCTTCTCATCAAGCGTCGCGCCCCATGGAACGCCTGTATATTGATTATGTAGGACCCTTCCCCCAGTCTAAGGGAAATGCTAACAAGTTTATCTTTGTATGCGTAGATGGCTTTACTAGATTTTCCTGGTTATTTCCGACTAAGCTGGCTACCGCTCAGTCTACCATTAATTGCTTAAATTCTATTTTTGCCTCTTTTGGTCCGTGCCAATATATTGTGTCTGATAATGCTAAGGCGTTCACATCTAATCTTTTTCGTAAATTCTGTTTCGACTTGTCCATCTCTCATGTAACTACTTCTGCTTATTACCCTCAACCATCTCTGGCTGAACGAGTTAACCGTAATCTCAGGTCCGCGCTTATTGCCTATCATCATGAAGATCATTCCAGGTGGGATACGTCCCTGCATTGGTTAGCTTTTGCTTTGAATTCGGCGGTTCATGAATCACATAAATTTACTCCAGCCTCTTTGATGTTCAAGTTTGTTCCCAACACGCCGCTCTCTAACCTCTGGTCTCTGAGTGACATTCTACCCGAGACAATAGATCCGGACATCATTAAAGATCTTTGGAAGAAGGCTAAAGCCAATCTGAAAGTGTCTCATGAAAAGGTTAGGGAAAGGTATGATCGTGGACGGAGACCCACCCCTTTGAAGGTAGGTGACCAAGTTATGGTCAAGAACTTTGTTCCCGCGGGCAAGCTTGCCCCCAGATTTCATGGGCCTTGTATCATTCTCGATTTTCTTACGCCGGTTACGTTGTTATTAAGAAATCCAGCCACCGAGAGGATATTTAGGGTTCACCTGTCACAGGTGAAACCAGTGTAAATTTTGTGTCAACTTGCTTCATATAATCGTGAAAGGAATATGAAGGTTATATTTTTTTTGAGTTTCTCTTTTAAGGCATTCTGCCCCTTCTATAATATTTTCTATATTTAAGCATTTTTGTAAACTCTCCCCGCTCCGTTAAACTGCCATTCTGTCCTTACCACGGCCATTACCACGCTCCCGTCTCCTGCTATACACACTGTGGCTTGCTCATATTAAATGCCATGGATATCTGCACGCCGCTGGCCCCTCAACCTCTCCACCAAGCCTGTGCCCTCAAAAAAATGATGATGGTCCAACAAAATTCTGCCGCCTAGTTTTAATGTTTCAGTGCCCCCGCAGCCGCGCGGCGCCGTGCCGCGACTGGGCTTGAGGATGGGCCCCCTCGACCCCAGCGAGGACGACATGTGCACGGCGAGCCGGAGCTCTCCTCCCGGCCAAGGCTGATGTGCGGCACACGACCTGCTACTTGCCCGCAGCCTGTATATCTTCACCGCGGGCGCGGCGTGTTTCAACACCTCTGCTCCCCTCATAGTGCGGGCGAGCGGTATCTCAGGGTACTTGAGGGGTCCGAGCGGCCTCCTTTGGACGCAAGCTGCAACGGCCGGTCTGGCCATCCAACTTAATCAACATCAACTACATGGACAGTTACTATAAGAGATGACTACACTTGGGAATTCAACAACAAAATCTGGTGGACTTAGAAAATTTTTCCTCGATGTTAAAACTAAAGTTTTCCTTCTCAATTCAACTTCTACAGCCTTAAAAACTTAACTTCTCCTGTTACAACAAAAATTTTGAAACTGAATCAAACCACATTAAGAAAATCTTATAAATTTTTCGGCAATCAATATCCATATCTACATCAAAACTTGGACCTTGTTTTCAAACAAATTTCATGTGTCACCCCTGGAGGAACTTTTGGGGGGGGAGGTCTGTACCGGGCGGTACACCTCCACGCCGCTAATTCAAAAGGTGCGCCAGTTGAAACTCCTCTGCTGGAGGAAGTCTGAACTTGATTGACGGTATTAATTTTCTACTTTCTCAGAAGATGTCACTACCTGTAAATTTTGGAGTTTTAGAACTGTGTCATTTTTGATGTGTTTTTGTTTTGCTTGAAGTAAGAAGTGTGAACTTTCTCTTCTAGAGGACACTACTGAAGAACTGCAATAGTGCACCCTAGTGCGAAGAAAAAGAACTGTTCTTTGGAGAAAATTTTATTTCAAAAGTTTGTTCTTTGTTAAATTTCTTTCAGTCATTGGTTAAGTTGGCAATATTACCCCTTTCTTTCCCCTTGTTTTAAATCTAGCCAATCCCGAATTTCTGAAATTAATTTTCCACCAATAATGTGTTTCTTCTTCATCTTGTGTAGGGGTTTCTCTTTTTTCTCCAATAAAGTGATTGTGGGCGGGTGTTTTCATTCCCCTAACGCCTAGAACCTTCCGCGAGAGTATATAAACTGCTGATTTTAGGGTCTCTGAGCCACTTCTGTTCCATCTTTCAGTGTGTAAAGTACATAGCAGGGGCGGGTAGCGCCTCTTTCTTCGGCGGCGGTCAACAACAAGGTAATGGCCGATTAATTACTTATTTTCTTGCTTGCTCAGCAGTTTAACTCTCGGGGCGGGTCCGAAGCTTTTTCCTTTATGTAACCCTCCTTAAAATGTAAAGAAACTTGTATCTATTTGATCTTTTGAACTGCATATCGGGATGGAGAGTGCTTAACCCTCTCGAGCTCCCAATCATAATGTTTTGAGGTGAACTTATTTTTCTCAACCTATTCTTCGTTAATATAATGTAAATTGTTCTTTTCTGAAGTCACCTCTGTAGTATGGGATTAGCCCTTGCATTAATGGCCTAGTGCCAAGTAGGTTTTAAAAACAAAGTGTATTAGGAGTGCAGATCGCCTCCTCTCAAATTGTTATTTTGGAGGTCATGTAATCAACCTTCTTTTCATTTAATAGACCTCAGTAGGTTGGGTATTTTACCCCTGTGTCTATGTCCAGTGAGGACAACTTGAAGGTGGAGTTTGGTGTGGCCTGGGAGAGGCTTAGAGTTGAGAGCGAGTGGCTCTTTTTGAAAATTGAGTGTTGTATGCCTCGTGGAGACTTTTCAGTGTAATTTGGAGCAAGGGCTCCTAGGCATGAATGGGGTTTTCTGCCCCTCTGTTGAAACTTGTGTTTGGGGTAAAACCGAGCTGATTGCCCAAGCATTGTGAAGTCAGGGCGCGAAGCCCAAATACTGTAAATATTGTAACTACCCTTTTGACTTGCTACTTTGTACCTGCCATGCTTGTTATCTCCTTATTTTGAAAAGAAAATATAACCTTGTTAAATTTTAAATTAATTTTACTTTCGTAGCTGGAGACCTATTCACACCCGCACCTTCTTTCACCTCTACCTACCACTTAAAGCTCCGTAACAATTATTATTATTATTATTATTATTATTATTATTATTATTATTATTATTATTATTATTATTATTATTATTACTACTTGATACTGGAGTAGGAGCAACACCAATGTATTCTCTAAGGAGATATACTGCTCCAAAGGCTTCGCTTTGTGTGGAGACGTTTTCCTCTACAGTTTCAATTTCCTCGCCGTCTTCATCTTAGACAGTAGCGGTAGCATGGTACGCAATCATTTAATCGAGATCTCAGGTTTCTGACACAAAATCTCCTAATTTAACACCTCCCAACTTATGCATTGACAGGGGTGAGTGTTAACTTCTATTCATGGAAAGGAAAGTGCCGCCAAGGCTTTAAGTACACGGCGTTCCGAACGGTGCTGGCCGGAGAGTTTGTTTGGGTAGAAGGTGAAATTTGTTTGATACACACGAGACGCAATGCAAGTACAGGCACAGTAACTATGTATTCACCATGCTTTTAAAATTTACATAAGTTTCATAATTTTTGTGGAATTTTTACTCATTTCTGATCCGAAAATGTGCTAGACGCGGGATTTGGAAGCATTGAAACGAAACTCTACAACCTGTTTTCCAGTCATTGACCGGGTCAGGAATGTTACGAATGAAACATATATAGGCTGTTATTACAATGGGATCGCCACTCCCAAGGTGATTTATTAATGAGTGATAAATGCTATGAAATGAGAATGGAGAGTGTTGCTGGAATGAAAGATGACAGGGAAAACCGGAGTACCCGGAGAAAAACCTGTCCCGCCTCCGCTTTGTCCAGCACAAATCTCACATGGAGTGACCGGGATTTAAACCACGGAATCCAGTGGTGAGAGGCCGACGCGCTGCCGTCTGAGCCACGGAGACCCCCCTTGGAAGCATTATAAGAGGGTAATATGTAGAATTATATGCAATAAGCGGAAATGGAAAATTATATTTAACAAGTCAAAACCTGCACGGAAAAGAGAAACGTTGAACCTAAAAGTAAATTGCAATGCATCGAGATAATTTTATCCGTCTTTTTTTTTTTTTTTAGCTAGTGGTTAAATCTTGCACTAACATATCGAAGGTTCTTGGCAACGGTAGGATTGGAAAGATAGCGACCGTGGCCGTAATTAAGGTACAGCCCCAGCATTTACCTGGTGCAAAAATGGGAAACCACGGAAAACCATCTTCGGGGGTGTCAGCGGCTGGATTTGAGCCCACCATCTCCCGAATGCAAGCTCTCATCTACGAGACCCTTGTCAGGAGGCCAACTCGCTTAGTTTTATCTTTCCTTTCTCCTAATTTGTCTGTTATTGTGGTAAGCGACAGTAAGACTAGTGTATTACCCAAATCTGGTCATTAGTGACTTAATCAGTGCCACAACTATGTCAAGGTCCAAGTCGAAACTGATTTGCGGTGAGATGGCCAGTACGTTCCACTTCTCCATCAGCAAACAGCACCAAGTTGTTGATTATATTTCTATTAAATATTTTTTACATGGCCCCGAAGGGCTTTAGGGTTTGTTGATAAATTATTTAAGGTAAAATTATCAGTGTATAACAGGTATGCTCCGTATGTTGTTGTGTGATTAGATAAATAATTTTGATTGTGTTGGGGCGAAAAACGCGATGAAAATTCAACGCCAGGAAATACTCAAAACGGGTGCATTATATTATACATAATTCTTTTTGTGATGTTATAGTAGAAGCTATTATAAATTTGTTGGTCCATCATTTAATTATAAGGTTTCAAAGTTTTATTCTTGCTTAGTTGTTTACTTTTTGTACATTTTACATGTGAATTTTTGCGAGTATAAATATGTGATACTTAAGAAGTGGAGTGTATTTGCAGTATTTAATATTATCTATCAAGGTGACTTAGAGTGTATGTTCCTTCAAAAACAAAGTGAATTTTAAATAGCTCTTTAAAGATGGTGGCACCTCATCTATCAGCTGACATTACATTTCTGAAAGTGACAGTGTTAAATGTGTATGTATACTCTCCTCAGGAACCATACGAGTCCGAGCATGCAAACTCAGAATACCGTTTACTTGCCTAAACGCTGCAGTAAGGATTGTAGAAAGGACATTCTACACTATAATATACTGTAAATAGAATGGGTGGATAAAATTATACTTTTACCACTTAACCCTTTCTACGTGGAAAATGGATGACCACATGAACAGGAAACTTAACGCGAAAATTGCCAAGGACATGGAGAACATAAACAATAAATGTCCATTCCAATGGAACACTTTTAACACGTTGCCATATCATACAGTAGTCCTGGTTTTTGTGTACGTAGCACCCGTCACACAACAAAGTGTGCTCACAATGGTGTCCATTATAAGGACGCTGAAACAAGTAAATTACGTTGATATTAAGATTGGATTACCGGTACATTACACAATATTACATTAAAATACAGTCCAAGAACAATATGATCAAGGTCAACAGTTTAGAGCGAATGGTATGATCAGATTACAATCTAAAATCCAACCTTCGAGGCCTCTTAGAAAATAGATTCAAGAGATCTGTTATGTCATGCCTCTGTGAAAGTTCAAAAGAGCCGACACTTTGAGCTGACTTTCACTTGTTTATCGTCACTTTCTCTGGTTCAGGGCAGTATGAAAGCATAAGACAGCTTGCTGCACGACTGTACGAAACATCCCCATTTTTATGCCTGATACCTCTCTTGATATACTTCTCTTCATATCGGCACATGTGAGAACATTCAGGTACGGTGAACCATACAAATCGTGTAGCCCATAATATGGACATTTTTCATACCGAGTTCGGTACGCGTACTGTGAATAGTTTCTGCCTAGAGTGGGTTACGTAGGGAAAGTTTAATTGTAACCAGTCGATATTTGAAGAAAACATCTTTTCTTTATGAAGACCCATCTTAGTAGGGTAAGAATACTTCTGTACACACTTGTAAGTCTTTATTATAGGTAATAGTGGAGTTTTCCTCTTTTATCGTCATTAGAGACCACGTCAAGTAACTATAAGGCATTTCTGGAAGTATTTTCTTTGCAGCCCAAAAGCGTTACATTTTTCTCTGGTCGCCTGTTTTCCCTCTTCTGTCCTGCTGCTGTTTTACTTCTGCTTATCGTCGAAGCTCTTAAAGTTGTTGATTACTGATCTGTGTCCGCCTCTGTGGTGTAGTGGTTAGCGTGATTAGCTGCCACCCCCGGAGGTCCGGGTTCGATTCCTGGCTCTGCCACGAAATTTGAAAAGTGGTACGAGGGCTGGAACGGGGTCCACTCAGCCTCGTGAGGTCAACTGAGTAGAGGTGGGTTCGATTCCCACCTCAGCCATCCTGGAAGTGGTTTTCCGTGGTTTCCCACTTCTCCTCCAGGCGAATGCCGGGATGGTACCTAACTTAAGGCCACGGCCGCTTCCTTCCCTCCTCCTTGCCTATCCCTTCCAATCTCCCCATCCCTCCACAAGGCCCCTGTTCCGCTTAGCAGGTGAGGCCGCCTGGGCGAGGCACTGGTCATTCTCCCCAGTTGTATCCCCCGACCAAGAGTCTGAAGCTCCAGGACACTGCCCTTGAGGCGGTAGAGGTGGGATCCCTCGCCGAGTCCGAGGGAAAAACCGAACCTGGAGGGTAAACAGATGATGATGATGATGATGATGATGATTAGGGAGATAGTAGGTTCGAATCCCATTATCGGCAGCCCTGAAGATGGTTTTCCGTGGTTTCCCATTTTCACACCAGGCAAATGCTGGGGCTGTACCTTAATTAAGGCCACGGCCGCTTCCTTCCAACTCCTAGGCCTTTCCTATCCCATCGTCGCCATAAGACCTATCTGTCTCGGTGCGACGTAAAGCCCCTAGCAAAAAAGAAATTATCATTATATTGGTCTTCATTGTACGGATCTTGGAGAGTGGCAGAATGCTCGCTGAAATAAAGGTTACACTTATTGAATATAGTTGTTCTTGATACGTGGAAGTGTTCAGACATGCTGACATCACTGTAGGTAGAGTCAAGGGTCAAATGATCTTCGAGTCACGCCTGTGATGGAAATAGAACTAACTCCTGCTGCAGGTGGAGTTGGAAGTAAACAAGATTCACATTTCAAGCGAACAAAAGGCGCCTATTATTTTAAACTAGTGATACACACAAAAATCGCAGGAAAAAGTTCAGTGATAAAGATGCCTACCATTTTACTAACGGAATGGAATGGGCCGTGTTACATAATATTATAGTAGTCGATCGACGGGGCAGGTACAACATGTACTTCATATTAAAGGACTAACTATTTCATGTATTTCTTACTGACTGATTTACCATGCCAACACGTGTGTTCTGTAGCCAAGTAAATGTACCTTCTATCCCGAATATTTCACTCAGCACTTTTCCCGGGTTTGATGTTAGAAATTAATTTGGATATTCAGGGCACATTTGAGCTCACGCAAATTAGGAAACATATTGATGCTCTTACGGCCCTAGACATGATCATCTTTTTTGGGAGTTTGCCGTGTCAAAGGACAAACAGTATAATATATTTTACACTTCACACAGACTTCGCTCCGCGTCTTTAGAAGAGGAGCAAAAGTCTGTGAATCGCAAATAATTCTTACTCTCTGTTTCTTTGGCACGACAAAATCCCGAAAGATTATCATGTCTGTAAAGCATTGCTTTGGAGCATGATTTCTACTAGGTGAAAAAGTACTTACCCTTGACTTTTTATGCTGCTTTATTCCCGAGACCCAATTTGGACCCTTCCCCAGTGTATAGCCCACAGGATATTCGGAAATTTCTTACCTCTCCAGTATTTGGAAAGATGTCAAATATCCCAAACTATCCATCACTGCTGGGGATATTCTTAAAATTAAACACAGGTGTTCTTTCAAGTGACCCTGCAGAGAGTATTTTCAGCAGGTATAAATACTTTCCCCCAATTGGTACATTTTAAGTGACAGAATATGATATTCCAGCCCCACTGGAAAAAATAGTGTCAAAAATATCAGTGATTTCCTTACGACTGGCGTTCTGTGAAGTAATTTTACTAGTTACTGTTGAAAACGTAATTTTAATTGTGTCGTTAATGAATAAAATAAACACCACGATTTGTTCTGGGTGGTTTCCGACAAAGGAGTAGTGTTATGAAACTTTGGGCTGGGAAGACTTGGGAGTAAGGAGACCAGTTGCTCGACTAATCAGTATATTCCTAGCTATCATTGGAGAGATGGCGCGGAATGACAGTAGTAGAAAAATAAGCTCCAGTGGAGTATTTAAAGGCAGGAAAGTTCGTGTGAAGATAAAATTGGAAGTGAACTGGACAAATTGATGCAAATATTTATAGTAAGATGAATTAGGGAATGGAATAATTTATCGAAGGGAATGTTCGATACATTTCGAAGTTCTTTGAAATCATTTAAGAAAAGCCTAGGTAAACAATTCATGGGAAACCTCCCACCGGGGAGACAGCCCGAAATGCAGATTGATTAATTGATTGATTTATAATTATAAACATATTGTAAATAGTTCGCCAGTTTTTCTTCTCTAGCCTTGCGGTCATCCGGAATGCTGAACAGATGTCCTCATTAGAAATAATATTGAACCCATAATTCTACGATGAAAAATAATTCCAGATATTTATTTCAGCTACAAACAACTTTTTTTGAGTGTAGCCATGTTTTTATTTCATGAGCCTCTCTATCTCGTGGGAACGAACTCACCGTAACAAGCGAGCCGCAAGCTCGTGAAATGCCGGGATACTTCGGTTGACCTCGAGTATTGAATAAATTATCAATTTCGAAAAATCCTTCATAACGAGAGACTTTGGGCGACATGGTAAATCCAGGAACAAAGGATCTAAATTATTAATAAACCTTACGTGAAGATAGAATCCCCAGGGTAAATATAAGTGCAGTTAAGCCTGGAGGAAAGTTGGCGTCCTATTCGCGGATTTGCGACACTTGGCGAGGTCATTTTCCTGAAGAAAGACCGCGAAATTACATATCAGAAATAAATTCATTACGGCCGTTGCAAGTATGGGAAAAATATGAAATTAACACCATAATGAATTATAAGTCTGTCCGAATTTATGGAATAAATTTCAAGAAAATTGGTCCAGTGGATGTGGAATTAGCAGATTGCACAACCGAGCTTCGTGGAAAGGGTGGCGTCCTCCCAGAGGATATATAAGAAACCCCCTACACCTATTTTACACAGTTCTATCTGAAGGTCTGGACGATGAAACCCACGTCGCCCGTCTGCAAGAAAGTGCGGGGTTTAGTTCTCAAAATAACTTGTCATATATACTCGTGTCAATGGTTCAAGTAGGATATTAAATGGAAGGTGATAGAAATTTTCCTGAGCTTCCGCCGATGAAAACTGTATTTCTCTCCGTATTACAATTGTGTGTGTTTCATTTTTGTCAAAGGGAGTCTGGAGGCTAGCCGGTGAGGGTTGATTTTTGTTATCTATTTGAAACACCTGGACAACATTAGAGTTACGAAAGCAGAGTCCTGGGAAAACAGTGGCATTCACAGGTTGAGAAGGGTACTCGTCGCATGTTAAACGCGAAGAAAGCGTGTCATTTACGGTGTTAATCGATACCAAGTGTAAAATCTGTGTAGGTTAAGTTATATATATAAGAAGATGATATCGATTGTAGTCATGAAAGGCTGAATAAGAGGGCAGCTGGCTAAATGTGGCCAGAATCAGGATGTCTACCATTACAGGTCTGTGACTATATTTTCATTAATGTTGTAGTATAGAATTTGTTTGTCCCAATAAATTTTTCAATGCGTGTGTCGAATTAATATTTAATAATGATCAGGCGAATGTGTTACATTTCTGGTCGTCGTGTGAAACTCTTCAGGGCAGTAAAACTCACGTCGAGAAACTATAAAATGCGAAGTTTGAATAATGTGTTAATATTCTTTGAGATAGTGTTCAAATTGCGTAAAGTTAGAAAGGTGATGACGGTAATGTAGACGTGGTGAATGCCTTAATTTCGAATATCGTCTGAGTTCAGACAATTTTTGTCGAAATAATAATAATAATAATAATAATAATAATAATAATAATAATAATAATGTATGTATGTTGGGTAATCAGCCCGAAGGCTGGTTTGATCCTCTGCAGCTCCGCCAACAGCTGTCATAAATAGCCTAGGCGTCACTGAAGAGGCGTACTAGGGAAACGAGGAGTGAGGTAGTTTCCCGTTGCTTTCCTCTATAATAATAATAATAATAATAATAATAATAATAATAATAATAATAATAATAATATTTACCGCGGGATAAAACTTTTTCTATGTTAAAAGTGTATTTAACACATATGTTCAGTAAGATTTGCGTTCGTCTCGAAATCCAGTGAAGTCTGATAAAGTTATGTTTTTTTCGTGGGAAGGTAATTTTGTGACATCGTGTATGTCGGTGATATAGGAAATCACGGTGTGTTATTGTATTCTTGAGGTCCGAAAGTTGTAGTAAAAATAAAAATGAATGAAAAGGATTATTATAAAGTTGTTCGTCACGGGAGTATTGAGGTAAAAAGTTGTGATACAGGAAGAAATGGATTGTGCCGGAATGATTTGTTGAGAGAATAGTTGTATGGATGCTGAAGGCAAAGGAAGCCTGTATTTAATGAGTAATGTTGCCGTGATAGGCGATGAAGATGAATATTTTAGACAGGCTATATTTTGTTGATGGCGAAGAATTTTTGAGACAGGCTGTGTATTAAATGTGATATTTCTGAGGCAGGCTGTAGTGAAATTCCGCTAACAATCCGGAACAGCTGACCGGGTGAAGGTTGGTTCGAAATGAGTACTTTATGATACACATAAAGATTTCAAGTCAAGATCTCCCAGTGAAAAACAATTCTGCAGAAGACTGTAGCTCTTGGCAGTTAAGTCCAAGTGACGATTTATAAGTCAGCATAATGAACATTATAGTAGGCGACCTCAAGGGTAGAAGAGCATTCTGAATACACGGTTGGTGTTATTTGACTGTTATTACAAATTTCCACTCAGTAATGTCCGACTCGTTGGCTGTATAGTCAGCGTACTGGCCTTCGGTTCAGAGGGTCCCGGGTTCGATTCCTGGCCGGGTCGGGGATTTTAACCTTCATTGGTTAATTCCAGTGGCTCGGGGGCTGGGTGTTTGTGCTGTCCCCAACATCCCTGCAACTCTCACACTACACATAACACTATACTCCACCACAATAACACGCAGTTACCTACACATGGCAGATGCCGCCCACCCTCATCGGAGGGTCTGCCTTACAAGGGCTGCACTCGGCTAGAAATAGCCACATGAAATTATTATTACTCAGTAATTTTCATATATTATGAGACGATAATTTATAATTAAATCGGAAACATTGTGGGATGAGATATTGGACGTTATTAGCGATAGTTTGGCTGTATAGATTCATTGAATTTCGCTTCATTGGATAGTTTATGGATATGAATGTTTGGAATAGTGAGATGGTAGGCGAAGTTTGGGCCTCACCCTAAAATTACAGTGAGGATTTTTGCGGCGGTGATGATTACTGTTTTGGCGATATTCACGTAATGTTAGACGTGTGCTGAAAGTCATTATTATTTTTCCAAACTTCATTGCATATGTCGAGATCGTGTTTGAGTTGTGGATTGCTTGCCACGCGTTATTTATTTTCAATTTCACGTTTTATTGACAAGATAGGGACTTAGTTGCATTTCCCGACTTGCGTTCATTCAGTGGCAAGATTTGTTTCATTTTGTGCTATGGTTTCGACAAGGTTTCAAGCTAAAATACCAAAGAGTGTGTTTGAAGTTACGATTTCGCCTGACATTCTAGAGGATGCGTAGACAACCCAGTTCCCGCTCGACAATAGATTTAGGACATTACATGTTATCCTAGGAGTATACTGATGATGAGACGTCCCAGTTTACGCTCGACGATAGATTTAAGAAGGTGTGTGTGTACATATATGTTAGTGTTAGGGTGTGTAGACATTATGTAGGCCCGGCGATAGGTTTAGGGTGTCGGCTGTATATACTCAAGTCTTAGATTCGGTGTTTTTGCGAAGTGACTTGAGCGATGGTAGTGTCTGCAGTAGTGTATGCTATGCGAAGAGTGTTAGCTAAGTAATATTGAGGCCATGTTTTGGGCACAGCCCTTACCAGCTGGAAGGTGTTTACCTAAGATTATGGAACCACTAGTGGCATGAACGTGAGGGTTGTCCAATATTGGGTACTGAGCTAACGGTGATTGAGTATTTACTGCGGTTTGCCATGCGCGTTTGAGTTCATTGAGCTTCAGTATTTTATTTTAGTTATGGACTTAACTGTTTTGTCGTTCAGACATCCGATTGCTTTGCTAGTGTGCGCGCTGACACTTAGTTTATTTATGTGAGACTTGAGTTATGAATGTGGGTTCAATTCGTCGGCCGGGAATATATTTTATTTTCAATTTTTCGTTCTTTCATTTATATAATATACGATCAATAACTTTGTAGTTAGTTTGTTGGGACAAACAATAAGTAGATGGATCCGTAATGGTAGTCGTTGTTGTAAAATAAGAATTCCTAGATTTTGATTTGATTTTACCATGTGGACTTGTAATTTTATTAAAATTAACGTAATCGTTTATAACCTGAAAGTTGATTTCATAAGAATATTTTTCAAGTGATTTACCACCTTTATTTAACTTCAGTGTTTGGCATTTCTTCTAAATGCATGAGGAATAAGTGTTTCCTGCATTTCGCAGTTTTGCTCCTTCAGAACGACGTAACGTAAGATCCTCTCGGATCGAGTTGTTGTTGGTTCCTTCTGAACAGCTGTTTGGGTGATGCACGTTTCAGCATCGGGATTATTCTATAACTTAAGGGTATCACGAGATGACAATACATGGTGGAATTTTTACTTTTAGTTATGACTGTTGCTGTTAACTTGTAGTGAACACCATGCTTTCCAGTAGTATTTCGCAACCTATCCAAAGCAACTGATAGTCAGTTTGGTTCGATTAAGGATCCATTTGGCGGGTGTTCCCAGATCCGACAGGGCATTTGACTGGTGGATAACCTTAGTTAAAAGTAAATCTGGAATTATACTTGTTGAAGGTCAGATTTTCCACGAATCGTGTGGATTCATTCTCAGTTATCGTTTGGATCAATTGGTGCCCGATTTTCAGGTTTCTTTTCATTTTTCTAGTTTTCGCTGGATAACCTTAGTTAAAAATAAATCTGGAATTATACTTGTTGAAGGTCAGATTTTCCACGAATCGTGTGGATTAATTCTCAGTTATCGTTTGGATCAATTGGTGCCTGATTTTCAGGTTTCTTTTCATTTTTCTAGTTTTCGCTGTCCATTAATCTGTGATATTTCTACTTTTCTCCGAAGAAAATTCTTCGATACTGTAACTAATAAAACTAACGTCATGGAATGTGACTGCGTTTGAAACATTAAATAATTAATTTTTTCTTGATTAATGATTTATATAAATAAATTTTTGGATTTAATTGATTCAATAAAAGTTAGTAAGTACATATTTGCTCCTCATTTCAAGTAGTTAGGCTCTATTCTGAACCCCATCGTTTGGTTAAGATCGTGACCGAAATATTCCCGCTACGACCCCAAGACTTAAGAGTTCGATATTGCTCTGCTGCAGCAGCTGTGGCCGACCAACGATGGAATGGTAAGTTAAAGGGTTCAATATCACATATGTCATCGGGGGTTAAGAAACAAAACCTCGTATGTCACAATGCTCTTCCTAGCCATTATTCTCCTTAATACTGATCACTCCTCGTAGCCACGTATGGATATGTAGTGCATCAGAAAAACGTTCGTTGTGTTCGTTTACCTATGGTTATCCGTAATGGAAGTGCGCCTCCGTAGCGTAACGGTTAGTGTTATTAGCAGCCGTCCTCGCGAGCCCGGGTCCGATTCCCGGTACTGCCAAAAATTTAAGAATGGCAGGAGGGCTGGTATGTGGTTGAAATGATACTTGCAGCTCACCTCTATTGGGGGTGTGCCTGAAAATAGCTGCGCCACGTCAGGGTGAGGACACGAGTTTACTTTCACTTTTATCCGCAATGGAAAACGAACCCCACCGTACCGCTCAGTAGGAATGTGTATTTTCATGACCTATTTACGCACTCCTACAGTACTGTATAGTGTATTTAAGGTTCATATTTCTTTACACTTCAGAATGGGAAAATGAACACAATGTACTCTGGTCTGATGGCGTGCATATCCATGTGTGGTTGGGAGGTGTGACCAGTCTTAAGGAAAACAATAGCTAGGAAGAGCATTGTGAGATAAAAGGTTTTGTCTCTTAACCGCCGTAATATAGTATGATATAGTTGATAGCTGAGATAAGGTAAAGTTTCTCTTTAAAGGATACGAGTGGGGACATGTAAGGGACTTCTCCGCTGGGTTTTGTGACCTTCCCCGGCCAGTAAAACTGCGCGCCTTCTATAACGCCATCTATGTAAACAAATTTGAACTGGTGTACTAAAAGATACTTTAGTCTTCAACTGCTGGATATCTGTATCGTCGGTTTAATTGCTCCCCCTGGCGGGATGAACTCTAATTATTTCACAAAGGAATATTTATTTTTGCAGTTGGCAAACCTTAGGTTTAGAGAATTGTTTTGTTTATGTATCAAAGTTTTCAACACTTCAGCTGGTTCCTTCTTCAATAGTAATCAACCTATTAAAAACCTGTAAATGTTTTCTCTAGCCAATTAAAATTGGGGGTGTGTATTGGAATACAGCCTATCAGTAAAGAGTCTGGAAGCTTCCCCTTAAAATACTATAAAAGCAGGGTGCTTTAGGGCCGTATGGTCTGAATTGCTCCAGTGCGATGAGGGTGAACCAGGAGGCAGAGGGCGGCCTGCGCTACGAAGGTCCAGGAACTCAAAGTAATGGTAGAATTTTCATAGCTATGTGATAGCTCCATCAGATAGCTTGAGGGGAAGGTTTCACCTCTTTTATTTAATGTAAATTTATATATTTGGTGGTTTAAATTTAGGATTTTCGGCAGCTCTGAGGACTCTATCCTATTCCCTACTGGGAAATATGTAATGTAAGGGAACAAGGAGGGATTACTCTCTGTCGGTTTCGATTCAACTTGGCATGGGGTGACTACAGTTTCCAAAATCTCTAAATTTCTTTAATCATATTTGGCTTTAATATTTATTATTTAGTCACCTCGGTGTAGAATAGGTTAAGCCTCTGTATTATTGGGCCATAAGCCCACTTAGGATTTTAACTATTCCTAGAAGGAGGGCAAGTGTTTCACCTCCTAGCCTATTGTTTATAGCCAGTCATGTTCAACCTTTTCTTTTTATATTAAGGCCATTTAGTATGGGCAATTATGCCCCTGTTTATTAGGTCATTGTTTCTGGTGTTAGTTTCCTTTAGGAACAGTGAGTTTATAAACTGTTGAGCAATAGATAAGCCCACATGGGGGCTACTTGGTGTAAATACTTTGATTGAGGACAACCGGTGTTAAGTTCTGCTCTTGTTAATCCCTTGTCCACCCATTCAACCCAGGCGCTTATTATCCCCCTGTGATCCATGGAAACCCCGGAACATCAAGAAATGAACAAAAAGGAGGTAAATAAAAACAGATTAACGGATTTTATATTTACGGCTCGTAGGTTATTGATGTTATTTATTGCGAACTAACTTATCGTCTAGTGACACGGATAGCCCGAGCGTACTATCTTTCAATACATGACATTTTTCAAAATTGCATACACCGTATAACTTCTGCCCTAATTATTCTAAGTCTACCGCAACGGCACCGTTAAGTTGGGCGTAACATTCTCTGTTCAAAGACACACGCGTATTATCCTCGCACCGCGTACTCCGCATCCACGGGACTTCTCGTCAGTAATCGGTAGGAATTTTCATTCAGAAATCGATATGAAGCAATTTTCACATTTTTGACCCCATATAACTCTGTTACTGAGGGTCTCAGGGCAACCGTTGTGGTGATGTCATTTCGGGTTCAGAGACAGCTTTGTAATGGTAGCCCACGTGGGGGTGTCGGATTTGTATTTCGATCGTCAAATAGCCGATTTTGCTTATAAACTACAAAGAAAATGGCCATGTCGGTTATAAAGTCACTATGTTAATTGATTATGGTATTAGTCTGTTTGTTTACCTATAAATTGATACTAGATTTGCTCCGGCCAGTTGGGATGTTAGCTCACTGCAGTGGTTCGGAGCGTACTGAACTATTCGAAATGAGAGTTTTCTTCCGCAGCCTGATGGCGCCAGCTCGGTAAGATTATCTAGGAAGCACGTAGTCCAAGAACTGTCCTATGCAACAGTACGTTTAAATTAAACCACGGAAAACCATCCACCAAGGATGCCGACAGTGGGATTCAAACCCACTATCTCCCGAATGCAAGATAACAGCACGGCCAACTCGCTCGGTGATTACAAAAATACAGGGTTATTCAGGTAAGGTATCTGTACCGGGCGGTACACCTCCACTCCGCTAATTTAAAATGTGCGCCTGTTGAAACTCCTCTGCTGGAGGAAGTCTGAACTTTATTGACAGTATTAATTTTCTACCGTCTCAGAAGATGTCACCACGTGGAAAATTTTGAGTTTTTGAACTGTGTCATTTTTGATGTGTTTTTGTTTCGCTTGAAGTAAGAAGTGTGAACTTTCTCTTCTAGAGGACACTACTGAAGATCTACAATAGTGCAACCTAGTGTGGAGTCAAAGAACTATTTTTTTTGGAGAAAATTTAATTTCAAGTGTTTGTTCTTTGTTAAATTTCTTTCTGTCATTGTATAAGTTGGCAATATTTACCCCTTTCTTCCCCTTGTTATGAATGTATCCAATCCCGAATTTCTTCAATTAAATTCTATCCAATCAGATGTATCTTCCCCCAACTTTAATCTGTTGCGGGGTCCTATCCAATAAAGAGTTTGTGGGAGGGTGTTTTCTTTCCCCTAACGCCTAGAAACTTCCGCGAGAGTATTTAAACTGCTGATTTTTGGGTCTCTCGGCCACTTCTGTTCCATCTTTCAGTGTGTTAAGTACATAGCAGGGGGCGGGAAGCGCCTCTTTCTTCTCCAGCCGTTCAACACAAGGTAATGGCCGATTAATAACTTCTTTCTTTGCTAGCTCAGCAGTTTAACTTTCGGGGCGGGTTCTAAGCGTTCAGCCATGTAACCTTTTCCTAAAATGTAACTACTCCTTTCATATATTCTCTTTTAAAACGACATATTGGGATAGAGAGTGCTAACCCTCTCGAGCTCCCACTCACATTGTCTTGAGGTGAACTTATTTTCTCAACCTATTTTTCGTTAATGTAAAACAAATTGTTCTTTTCTTAAGTCACCTCTTTAGCATGGGATTAGCCCTTGTATTAACGGCCTAGTGCCAAGTAGGTCTTAATCAAAGTGTATTAGGAGTGCAAGTTCGCCTCCTCTCAAATTGTTATTTTAGAGGTCATTTAATTAACCTGCTTTTCTTTTAATAGACCTCAGTAGATTGGGTATTTTACCCCTGTGTTTATGTCCGTTGAGGACAACTTGAAGGTGGACTTTGGTGTGGCCTGGGAGAGGCTTAAATTTTGAGAGCGAGTGGCTCTTTTGAAAATTCTGGGTTGTATGCCTCATGGAGGCTTTTCAGTGTAATTTGGAGCAAGGGCTCCTAGGTATGAATGGGGTTTTCTCCCCCTCTGTTAAAACTTGTGTTTGAGGTAAAACTGAGCTGATTGCCCCAGCATTGTGAAGTCAGGGCGCGAAGCCCAAATTCTGTAAATATTGTAACTAACCCCTTTTGAATTGCTACTTTGTACCTGCCATGCTTGTTATTTCTTTGTTTTCGAAAAGAAAATATAACCTTGTTGAATTTTAAATTAATTTTACGTCGCACTATAATTTCGTAGCTTGAAACCCATTCACACCCGCACCTTCTTTCACCTCTACCTACCACGGAAAAGTCCGTAACAAGTGGTAGCAGAGCGTGGTTGAATGGGTCTCAATTTAGCCCCTTTTGACGGCTACACATTGTTTTGATCCGAACTCTAACCATTTTCTCAGTTGCTGGAATTTTTTGACCTTTTCAAAATTGGTCTGTCATCATGCCCGGCCCTCGCGATGTTCTCCTTCTTAACTATTTGCGTAAGGAGGAGTTGATCTATGAATTAACTATCAGAAATGTGCAATCTGGAGGCACGGTTGCAATAGACACTAACAAGCTTAGAGAGTCCCTTGATTTGCCCATTTCCATCCCCAATTTGGGAGAGAAAGAAATTGACGACTCTCTTTCCACGATCACGGAGAATATTACTGGGCTAGCTTCTGTAGTTAGTTTTTTTGATGAAAATGATCCGTCTCCTAATCAAATTAAGCGTGTGCAAGGCAGGCTATATCATTTTTCGAATAGGGTTAACGATCTGTTGTCTCTAAAACTGAATGATGTTCAGAGGAAGGAAGCTAGTACGCTCCTGGAAAATATTTCCGAATTATCTAGTAAGGTCACTCAATTGTTAACTGGGGAAGTTCCTCCCAAATCTGATCAACCCACCATAGTAAATGCAGGTAGTGAGGAAGCGCCTCCCAAGGGAGAAGTTAATAGAATAACCGTTGCTGCTCAAACTATCCCTGCCCCACTGGACAACGAGTCTGAACGCCGTGCATCGCTGAGTAACATCCGTTCTGAATTAACTTCCTTGCCATTGAAACCTTTACCTACTATGTCACCCGGGTTTAGTAGCTTGCCTCATCCATTGGCAATGTTGCTCAGAGGTATATCTAAGTTTTCCGTTAATACCACCAGTGACGTAATTTCATTTTTAAGATTTCTAGTGGAATTTCAGGATCATGCCCTTGTTTTTTCTCTTTCTCCATGTCAAATCTTGCAAATTATCTATCCGTATGCTATTGGTATTCTCTCTGATAAAATCGTAAGAGCCATTGCCGAGCAATCATCTATTGAGGATTTCCATGCCCATTTGCTAGCTAACTTCATCCCTGCTAGGGCCAGGTCCTCCCTTATTCAGAAGTACTATTATCGTGTACAGCGCTTGGATGAAAACTTGGCTGATTTCATACAGGACATTAAGTTTTATACTAGGGTGTTTGCCCTTCATTTTCCTGAAGATCAGATTGTACAGGCTATTGTAGAGGGAATTTCACCTCCCTATAGGTCATATTTGTGTTTCGCGGCGTGCCCGCAAACTTTCTCGGAACTTGAAGCATTGGCCGTCTCAGCGGAAGGAGTTAGATACGCCGATTCTTTGCGTGTCGCGAAAGAACCCCCGCCTTCCATTAGTAATACTCGGCCTCCACCTCGCCGATCAGTCACCCCCCGTAAATGTTATGCTTGCGGGTCGCCTGACCATCTGCGCAATAAGTGTCCTCTGATCAAAACTAGTAGGGCAAATAATGGAGCTGGTTCATCACAAGGCTGTTTTAAATGTGGGGCTTTCTCACATATCGCAAAGAATTGTCCCAATTCGAATAGCACCCCCTCCTGCTCAACTTCTGGTGTAACTTCCAACAACAATCAAAAGTGACTAGTGGCTGCGGCTGAGTCAACTAATTCTGCTTCCCAAGGCTCAGCCCCTGGCAAAAAGGTCGAGAATTCAGGGAACGATAAGTCTTCGAATTCATCTTTTGAAGGTCCCAAAGAGTGTCTTAGGATTGCGGCGGATTCCCCCGCACCGGTCCCCTTTCTCAAAATTGAGTTAAATAACGAGCCTATAACAGCTCTCTTAGATTCAGGCAGTGTTTGTTCGATTATTTCGGCTGAATGGTATTCTAAATTGAAAGCTGTTTGTAAACTACCTGACTACGTCTCATCTTCTATTCAATATGTTTCGGCTAATTCATCTCCATTAGAAATTCTAGGTTCCGTACTGGTCAAAATTCGTATTTTTAAGTTTACTTGGAAAATTAAATTGTTTGTGGCTAAGCACCTGTCTTGCCCCATCATACTGGGAGCGGACTTTATTTCTCACACTGGTCTTGTGCTCGATCTTCAGAGTAAGTCGTGCACATTCAAATTTGTGTCCAATTGTAAAATTCCCTTGTTAAAGTGTAATTCTGTGTCGTGTTCATCTATTTCGACTACCCAGGATGAGATGTTGTTAGACCTTAGACATCTACCTGAGGAGAAGGCTGATAGTATTCGTAAATTATGTCAGTCATTTCCAGAGGTGTTCTCTGATACTCTTGGTGTTACTGACCTTATTGAATACAAAATTGAGGTCACGGATTCGATTCCTGTCCGTTTTCCACCTTATAGGCTATCTCCACCTAAAATGAAGGCTCTGAAAGAAATTATCGATCAGATGTTGAAGGATGGTATTATTAGGCCCTCTAAGTCGGCGTATTCATCGCCTATTTTTCTAGTCCCGAAACCCCAAGGAGGCTTCAGGCCTGTCATTGATTACAGGGCTCTCAATCGGAAGGTGGTGTTGCAATCTGTGCCCCTTCCTGACCTTCATTCTTGCTTTTCATGGTTTCGTAAGGCCAAGTTCTTCACTATCTTGGACTTGAATCAGGCCTATAATCAAATTCCCCTTGCCGAAGAGTCTAAACACCTTACAGCGTTTGCCACGGACTGGAATTTATCCGAATACAACCGCGTGCCTTTCGGGCTCCCCACGGGGGCAGCTGTGCTCACTAGGCTACTAGATAGGGTCTTCTCCGACATCAAATTCGAGTACTTATATCACTATTTAGATGATGTCGTCGTATTTTCAGAGACTTTTGAAGAACATCTAGATCATTTGCGAGAAGTTCTCGATCGCCTTCGTAAGGCTGGGTTAACTGTCAAGTTGTCCAAGGTTGCCTTTGCTAAGCCATCTATGTCATTCCTAGGGCATATTGTGTCACCCGATGGTGTAGCAGTCGATCATTCTAGAACACAGGCCATCCGTGATTTTAAACCTCCCAAGGACATTAAAGGTATCGCCAGGTTCATTGGTATGGTGAATTTCTTCAGGAAGTTTATTCCTAACTTTGCTAATAGAGCGGCGCCCTTAAACCTTCTTCGTAGGAAAGGCATCAAATTCGAGTGGGGACCTTCTCAACAAGCCGCTTTTGAAGACCTTAAATTAGCACTTTGTAATGCCCCTGTACTTGCTATGCCTGATTTCTCGAAGAAATTCATCGTCCAAACCGACGCGTCGTCGTCAGCAGTAGCTGCAGTCCTTCTTCAAGAGACTGAACTAGGGAGGCGACCTATCGCCTATGCCTCTAGGACCTTGTCGGCTCAAGAAGCCAAGTATTCCATCTATGAGCTCGAAGGTTTGGCAGTCTTATTCGCCTTAGAAAAGTTCCGTCTCTATCTGGAACACGTCAAATTCGACCTGGAGACAGATAATCAAGCATTAAGCTGGGTCTTAGGTAGGCCGCGTCGTACTGGTCGTATAGCCCGTTGGGCCATCCGTATTTCTGCCTTCCAATTTGATGTTACACATATCAGAGGTACCGAAAATGTTGTTGCTGATGGACTCAGCCGTATGTTTCATAACGACGTCGAGACCCACGAACCGGTCGACAGTTCATCACCTCCCGAGTCCATACTATCTAAGGTTAATGCCATCTTAACAGATGCTCTCATGCTTTTTAGGGATATTGAGAAATACCAACGTGAAGATCCGACGCTGGCTCCGATAATGGAAACCCTTTCTTCTGGGGAACATGTTGTCCCTTATGTTCTGAGGAATGGTGTTCTATGTTGCCCATCGAGGCATGATAGGATGATGAAAGTTGTCGTTCCAGCTGTTCTTGTACCTATGATCTTCAAGTATTATCATGAGACCCCATTAGGAGGGCATCTTGGAATCTTTAAAACTCGTGAGAAGATTCGTGAAATGTTCATCTGGAAAGGTATGGACGGTGAAATCCGGGAACTTGTAAAAGCTTGTAAATCTTGTTTGCTCAGTAAACCCACCATGTCCACCAAGGTAGGCCTTTTGTCTTCGCATCAAGCGTCGCGCCCCATGGAACGTCTGTATATCGATTATGTAGGACCCTTCCCCCAGTCAAAGGGTAATGCTAACAAGTTCATCTTTGTGTGCGTAGATGGTTTTACCAGATTTTCTTGGTTATTTCCGACTAAGCTGGCTACCGCTCAGTCTACCATTACCTGCTTAAATTCTATTTTTGCTTCTTTTGGTCCGTGTCAATATATTGTATCTGATAATGCTAAGGCTTTTACATCTAATTTATTTCGTAAATTCTGTTTTGACTTATCAATCTCTCATGTAACTACTTCTGCTTATTACCCTCAACCATCTCTGGCTGAACGGGTTAACCGTAATCTCAGGTCCGCACTTATTGCCTATCATCATGAAGATCATTCCAGGTGGGACACGTCCCTGCATTGGATAGCTTTTGCTTTGAATTCGGCGGTTCATGAATCTCACAAGTTTACTCCAGCTTCTTTGATGTTCAAGTTTGTTCCCAACTCGCCGCTCTCTAACCTCTGGTCTCTGAATGACATTCTACCCGAGACAATAGATCCGGATAACATTAAAGATCTTTGGAAGAAGGCTAAAGCCAATCTTAAAGTGTCTCATGAAAAGGTTAGGGAAAGGTATGATCGTGGACGGAGACCCACCCCTTTGAAGGTAGGTGACCAGGTTATGGTCAAAAATTTTGTTCCCGCGGGCAAGCTTGCCCCCAGATTTCATGGGCCATGCATCATTCTCGATTTTCTCACACCGGTTACATTGTTAGTAAGCAATCCAGCCACCGAGAGAATATTTAGGGTTCACCTGTCACAGGTGAAACCAGTGTAAATTTTGTGTCAACTTGCTTCATATAATTTGATAGGAATATGAAGGTTATATTTTTTTTTTGAGTTCCACTCTTAAGGCATTCTGCTCCTTCTATTTTATTTTATATGTAAGCATTTCTTGTAAACCTCCCCGATTGTTAAACTGCCATCCTGTCCTTACCTCGGCCATTACCACGCTCCCGTCTCCTGCTTCAATACACACAGTGGCTTGACTTATGCCATGGATATTTGCACGCCGCTGGCCCCTCAACCTCTCCACAAGCCTGTACCCTCAAAAAAGATGATGGTCCAACACAATTCTGCCGCCAAGCTTTAATGTTTCAGTGCCCCCGCAGCCGCGCGGCGCCGTGCAGCAACTGGAGCTGAGGACGGGCCCCCTCGGCCCCAGCGAGGACGACGTGTGCACGGCGAACCGGAGCTCTCCTCCCGGCCAAGGCTGATGTGCGGCGCACGACCTGCTACTTGCCCGCAGCCTGTATATGTTCACCGCGGGCGCGGCGTGCTTCTACACCTCTGCTCCCCTCATAGTGCGGGCGAGCGGTATCTCAGGGTACTTGAGGGGTCCGAGCGGCCTCCTTTGGACGCAAGCCGCAACGGCCGGTGTGGCAATCCCACTTCATCACCATCTACTACATGAACAGATACCATAAGTAATGACTACACTTGGGAATTCAACTGCAATATTTGGTGGACCTTGAAATGTTTTTTTTCTCTTCACTTTCAAGTATAAAAAGTTATCTTCAGAAATTCAACTTCTACAAATATAAAGACTTTACTTCATCTGCAACAACAAATTTTGAAACCAAATCAACCCAAATTAAGAAAATCTTATAAATTTTTTGGCAATCAATCTTCATACCCACAGCATAACTTGGACCTTGTTTCAAACTGATTTCATGTGTCATCCCTGGAGGAACTTTTGGGGGGGGAGGTCTGTACCGGGCGGTACACCTCCACTCCGCTAATTTAAAATGTGCGCCTGTTGAAACTCCTCTGCTGGAGGAAGTCTGAACTTTATTGACAGTATTAATTTTCTACCGTCTCAGAAGATGTCACCACGTGGAAAATTTTGAGTTTTTGAACTGTGTCATTTTTGATGTTTTTTTGTTTCGCTTGAAGTAAGAAGTGTGAACTTTCTCTTCTAGAGGACACTACTGAAGATCTACAATAGTGCAACCTAGTGCGGAGTCAAAGAACTATTTTTTTGGAGAAAATTTAATTTCAAGAGTTTGTTCTTTGTTAAATTTCTTTCTGTCATTGTTTAAGTTGGCAATATTTACCCCTTTCTTCCCCTTGTTATGAATGTATCCAATCCCGAATTTCTTCAATTAAATTCTATCCAATCAGATGTATCTTCCCCCAACTTTAATCTGTTGCGGGGTCCTATCCAATAAAGAGTTTGTGGGAGGGTGTTTTCTTTCCCCTAACGCCTAGAAACTTCCGCGAGAGTATTTAAACTGCTGATTTTTGGGTCTCTCGGCCACTTCTGTTCCATCTTTCAGTGTGTTAAGTACATAGCAGGGGGCGGGAAGCGCCTCTTTCTTCTCCAGCCGTTCAACACAAGGTAATGGCCGATTAATAACTTCTTTCTTTGCTAGCTCAGCAGTTTAACTTTCGGGGCGGGTTCTAAGCGTTCAGCCATGTAACCTTTTCCTAAAATGTAACTACTCCTTTCATATATTCTCTTTTAAAACGACATATTGGGATAGAGAGTGCTAACCCTCTCGAGCTCCCACTCACATTGTCTTGAGGTGAACTTATTTTCTCAACCTATTTTTCGTTAATGTAAAACAAATTGTTCTTTTCTTAAGTCACCTCTTTAGCATGGGATTAGCCCTTGTATTAACGGCCTAGTGCCAAGTAGGTCTTAATCAAAGTGTATTAGGAGTGCAAGTTCGCCTCCTCTCAAATTGTTATTTTAGAGGTCATTTAATTAACCTGCTTTTCTTTTAATAGACCTCAGTAGATTGGGTATTTTACCCCTGTGTTTATGTCCGTTGAGGACAACTTGAAGGTGGAGTTTGGTGTGGCCTGGGAGAGGCTTAAATTTTGAGAGCGAGTGGCTCTTTTGAAAATTCTGGGTTGTATGCCTCATGGAGGCTTTTCAGTGTAATTTGGAGCAAGGGCTCCTAGGTATGAATGGGGTTTTCTCCCCCTCTGTTAAAACTTGTGTTTGAGGTAAAACTGAGCTGATTGCCCCAGCATTGTGAAGTCAGGGCGCGAAGCCCAAATTCTGTAAATATTGTAACTAACCCCTTTTGAATTGCTACTTTGTACCTGCCATGCTTGTTATTTCTTTGTTTTCGAAAAGAAAATATAACCTTGTTGAATTTTAAATTAATTTTACGTCGCACTATAATTTCGTAGCTTGAAACCCATTCACACCCGCACCTTCTTTCACCTCTACCTACCACGGAAAAGTCCGTAACAGTATCCATCTCAAAAAACTCGTTAACCGGTAAAGATATCGACATTCTGTTTTCATTGTCAGTAATCGTACCAACGGGCTCATAATTGCACTTACGGTACGATTTCATAGTGTCAGTATCTGCTGAGATAATGGTACTAACTTTGTCTTTCAAATAGAACTACGTTGTTTTCTATACCTAGACTTAAACTTATTAAATATATGAATTCAACGCCGTGATTATGTTGAAAATCTCGAGAAAATATTATGCACTGTATTCAAACGTGCTTCATTTGCCAGCTGGGAGCTGCCCTGTTCGATTCTCGCTGCATATGGAACATGAGCTAGATGTTGACATCCTTCACCTTCTTCTGACAGCTACAGTAGGTATTCGCTCTACTGTACCCATAAATCTGGACGTCAGAGGTAAACTATTGTAAATGCAAAAACGACGATTTTGAGGTTCTTACCGCATGTGACTTGTTTTGGTCGTGTCTTGTCATGGATACACAGTTGTAGTTTCGCAGGAATGAACATATCCTATGCGATACTATCATATGTGCAAGGAGAACCCAGCGTTAAACAATGGTAAGTGATCATATAACAGTTCAACCTCATGCCGTCCGCCGTATTGGCTCATGGTCAGAACTGTCTATTCGACCTGTCTTAAAGGTAGCAAAATGGGCATTTCACCAGCTTCTTTCTGCTCTCCCTTAAAGCTAGTGAAATGTTACTTACGATAGTTTACTCCTGATATCCTGAAGTACACTATGATAAATTGTATAATAATAATAATAATAATAATAATAATAATAATAATAATAATAATAATAATGTCTAGTTCTATGCCTAAATGTCAGCAAAAGGGACTTCGCTTCAAAGAGTCCTGGATTATATTCCTGGACGGGCCGTTACTTTGTCTCAGAAAGGAGGTGTTCTTCTTTTCCTTGACACAACATTTCACACTATCAACAACCACAGAACTGATATGATATGATATGATATGATATGATGTGATATGATATGATATGATATGATATGATATCGTCCCTGCTCTGGCAAACTAACGAATCTGAAAATTGTCAAAAGGTTAGGAGAGCTGAAAGAAGTTGTGATTACTCATGTCAAATCAATTTTTATATTTAATTATTGGTTTTATATGTTAGGCATACAGAATGAGCTGCAGATGTGAGACTTTGTCAGAGGGTAGACAATATATAAATAACAAAATCTAGACCAGAACTTCAGAACTACAGATTCCTTAGTTTGTCAGTTTCGCTAGTTTGCCAGAGCAGGGACGATATGATATGATATGAGCCTCCGTGGCTCAGGCGGCAGCGCGCCGGCCTCTCACCGCTGGATACCGTGGTTCAAACCCCGGTCACTCCATATGAGATTTGTGCTGGACAAAGCGGAGGCGGGACAGGTTTTTCTCCGGGTACTCCGGTTTTCCCTGTCATCTTTCATTCCAGCAACACTCTCCATTCTCATTTCATAGCATCTATCAGTCATTAATATATATCACTTTGGGAGTGGCGACCCCATCGTAATAATAGCCTATATTTCATTCATTACATCCCTGACCCGGTCAATGACTGGAAACCAGGTGGTAGGTTTTCATTTTCATGATATGATATGATATGATATGATATGATATGATATCTGTTCATTGGTGGTTGATAGTGTGATATTTTGTGTTAAGAAAAACAAGAACACCAAGTTATTCAGTTTATACCCGTGTCGCGCGAGGGTATGGGGAAACTAGCGGAGAAAGAAGACAAGCTGATGAATTGAGTTTCCTTTTTTCAGCTCCGTGCAATTTATTTATTCATTTGTTTATTTATTTAGCGTGTGGTTTTTACTGTCCGAGGATAAGTTAAGCTCTCCTCGTGCAGGTCTTTCGGTATAAGTGACACTTGTAAACGGTATCATAATAGGCGTAATAACGCATTTCCGTTGAGATGTCAAGGTTTCAAACTGCATATGAGGGTCACTTGGTATCTTAACCCGTGACTCACTGTACCACACTCTAGGTCTTCAGTCTACTCTGTACTTTGTACTTTATTAGAGAAAATTAGTGAAATTAACTCTTGCGCAACCCATTAACGTTGCCATTGACTTACGTGCTTCTCAGGATAGCTAGTGGAATTTTTAATTGCTGAAGAGATTTCGATCAGCAACGTCTGCAAGATGAGGTGTTACAGGATTTAATCCCCCCTCATGTCAAAATTTGTTCACTTTAAAAAATTCACAGCAATAGAACCAAGCCTTTGGGTTATTAGGTCATGAGTATGCTCAGTGTTTTGTCAACCATCAATAATATCATCCTCTAATTTCAGTTACTTTGCAGCTAGTCTAAGCATGCATTTTATTATTGTTTATCCGTAAACCAGATACGTATTCATTGAACATTTACAAGATTCATATTTAGCCTATATTTTTAGCTTTCAAAGACGCGTGTGCTAGCGATGCTGAAAGTCTTCTTCTTCTCTTATTATTATTATTATTATTATTATTATTATTATTATTATTATTATTATTATTTGCTATTGGCTTTACGTCGCGCCGACACAGATAGGTCTTATGGCGACGATGGGATATGAAAGGGCTAGGTGTGGGAAGGAAGCGGCCGTGGCCTTAATTAATTTGCCTGGTGTGAAAATGGAAAAGCACGGAAAACCATCTTCAGTTGAGGGCTGCCGATAGTGGGGTTCGAACCCACTATCTCCCGAATACTGGATACTCGCCGCACTTAAGCGACTGCAGCTATCGAGCTCGTTTTTTTTTTTTTTTTTTTTACAAGTTGTTTTACGTCGCACCGACACAGATAGGTCTTATGGCGACGATGGGACAGGAAAGGGCTAGGAGTGGGAATGAAGCACCCGTGCCCTTAAATATTGTACAGTCCCAGCATTTGTCTGGCGTGAATGGGAAACCACGGAAAACCATCCTCAGGGCTGCCGACAGTGGTATTCGAACCCACTATCTCCCGAATACTAGATATTGGCTGCACTTAAGCGACTGCAGCTATCGAGCTCGGTGTATTATTATTATTATTATTATTATTATTATTATTATTATTATTATTATTATTATTATTATTATTATTATTATTATTATTATTATTATTATCATCATCATCTATGGTTGCAGGGGTGACTCTGAACGCGAGAAACTATCAAAGAGATTCAGTTAATACTACTATATTTATAACATTATATATAGGGCACCTTTTTTAATGTTTCAGTCAACATGTTCCTATCCTTGAGATCCCGTAAACCTTAGATGTGTTAGTGCGATGTTAAACCACTAGAAAATCTTTATTATATCATTCAGCACTGGCGAAACTGCTGTTTCTGTGGTATTTTTACATCTTGCTTTACGTCCCGCTAAAACAGATAGGTCTTATGATGACTATGGGATACGAAAGAGCTAGGAGTGGGAAGTGGCCGTGGCGTTAGTTAAGGTACAGCCCCAGCACTTGACTAGTATGAAAATGGAAAACCATCTGAAGGGCTGCCGACAGTGGGGTTCGAACCCACTATCTCCCGAATACTGGATACTGGCCGCACTTAAGCGACTGCTGTTATCGAGTTCTGTAAAAGCTATTGTTAACACAGTTAAATGCGTCTTTGTTGTTTGGCACTATCTAGGACAACGGCATCGGGTTTATAAACGCGTAAAGCACACAATGTATCCATGTGTACAAGTGATCACGTCATACTATCTGCGAAACTTCGAGCGATACTTTCTTTTTTTACGGGTTTGAGAGGCCACGAGAGAGCTTCATCGGCTGTACTGCCAAGCGAATGGAACTAGAAAACTGAAACAAAGATCTCGAGATGCTCTCCTCCCATATCACCATTTCCGCAGTCATTTTGATGTCATACTTAGCGATCAGCTGTTCATCTGTGTGCATGTCCAAGGTCCGGAAATGGTGTCTACGTCACCGAGCCATCATAATTAAGGGTGTAACCTATTTGCTCTAAGTAAAAGGAAACGATAATAAACTATGAAACTCATCCACTTATTTTGTTCTAAAGTGTTCCTATGTTGTACCCGGAATTTCTTCAGACTTTGAAATAAATTTTAAAAGTTCGTCTTTCACCTGCTATTTCTTTGCCTTGTTATATAAATTCCCACAGCATTCGAAATTTTGCTATTAAAACGCCAGATGTCCCGGCGATGCATGGTCAATTCAAGTTGGGTGTTAGTGGTTGCCAATTCTTATCACGAAGATAACAGATTCAACACTAGGGACCTGAAGTATCACTAAAACTTTCGGGATAGTATGTCGGCTTTTATCTCCCGAATGGTTCGATTGCTGCCTCATGTTCACTGGGGCATTTTTTTTTAACTTCATGTATGTTCCACCATTTCAGATTATGTCATCACTTCTGGTGCATTCTTTATGTTAACTGATGCACATATGGGTGAGTATTTACATTTCATATTTTTTGTAATTTCTAGAAAAAATAGTGTCTAAAAGAATTGGCCTACAGTTTCACAGATGGGCAATGTTGCCACATGTAACAACACTCGTTGAATTATAGACGACGCTGATACTGTGGTTAAAAATGCCAACACCGGGTAGTTAAGTAACAATAAAACATGCAAAACGTATCTTGCTTTAAATCAATCTTGTAAATTCCGTTGGTAGACGGTTCTAATTTTCTTGTAGCTTTTAGCCGCGATTTTCTTTGACACGAGGCTTGTCAGCCTTAACTCTTGGTGTAGCGTGTTTGCAAGGAGCGGGAAGGTCTTGGCACTGGGAAATAGGGATGTAGGCGGAGAAAGTTCGCGCCAGATAGCGCTCGTGTACTACTGGGTAAGCGCAAGGCGATCGTCTTATGTTTCTCCCAGTCAGCTGCGAGAAATATACAGATTGTGACCGAGTTTCCTAAGCTAAAGCCTACTATATATTCTCTAATTTTACTCCAAGACTATATTAATTATTTGTACAGGTATATCCCCTAGTATATTATGGACGATTTTCAGCGTTTAAGCGTTAAACAGCTGCAAAATGAGCTACGGACCAGAGGCGCTAAAACTAGCGGGAGGAATGAAGGATTAGTACAGCGGTAATTACAAAATTCTAACACGCTTTATTATCTAAATAATAAATAGGAGTCAGCATGCCTTTTCCTAAAGAATACAATTAATTGGTTATTGTACATTGAGAAATATATAAATATACCTCCACAAGACTTAAATCATAAATAGAGATTTAAATACGCATTTACTCTACTTGCATATAAGATAGTCTTCAATTCACGTATTTTTTTTAGGTTGATGGCTTACATGAAACTGCAGATACAGCCTTGTCCACCACCAAAGGCATGTGAATTTCTTCAGTTTCCTAGTACCGGTTCCTTTGAAGAACTGACTATCAGCCATAAGGTGAAGATCACCATCACAAATGTGCATTTGATGGATTATTTTGTATTTAGAAAATCGGAAATAGATGGAGCACCTGTTTCCAACTACAAATCATTGTGTGATGCTGGATACAGACTTTTCACTGAAAAGTTTGTTTTGTTTATAAAATGTTTTTTTCAATCGGATGAAATTCTATTATGCAGTGCTGTGAAATCCGAGTACACAAAACATAAGAGCTATAATGTGAAGCTTATTTTAGGAGTACCTGGTGACATTATAGGAGCAGAATGTGAATGTGTTGCTGGAGCAGGCCCCAAGGCATGTTGTAAGCATATTGCTGCTGTAAGCTATGCATTAGAGCACTTCTCCAAGACTGGTATTGTTCAGTGTTCAGAAACATGCACCCAAAATTTACAAACTTTTCACCATCCCCCTTCCAAACGGTTGAGGCCAGTTAGCCCTATGAAAGTGGAATGTTTGCCCTTGGAACAAGTTTTCCAGGAACCCTGCCATGATGTTAGGCCATTGTCAGGAGTTAATCAGCCTGGATATCAGCAATATGTTGAAGGTATTGTGAAAAGTTCCCAACATAAGCTTGCTTTTTCTTTTGCTCTAAAAAAAGAACAGGCCAGCTGCTTTGATGTCATTCATGACCACCATTATGGTGTGGATCCATGTGCGACACAAGCTGAAAATCTTGTAAGAGTCAATGATGAGGAAAGGAAGAAAATTGAGGAAAATACTAGACAACAATCCCAGCAAAGTCTATGGTTCAAAGAGAGGAAATATCATTTGACAGCAAGTAATTTTGGGAAAATCTGTCACTCAAAAACACCTAAAGCCCTAGCAAAATCCTTATTCAAGGGAAGTTTGTTTTGCTCCAGTGATATGAAATGGGGACTTCAAATGGAAGACTCAGCAAGGGACAGATATTCTCAGCTAACAGGCCATGTAGTCCAAAAGTGTGGCCTCATTATTCATCCTATCAGACATTATCTGGCAGCATCTTGTGATGGATTAATTGGACAGGACAGAGTCTTGGAACTTAAAGGGTTGCCAAGTAATAAAAATGAAGCTATTTCAATCAAATGTGTTCCATACTTGGGTGAGAGCAGTGGTGCAGTGATACTCAAGAAAAATCACAACCATTACTTCCAAGTGCAAGGCCAGCTGTTTGTTACAGGCAGACATTATTGTAGCTTTGTTGTGTACACTGCTGTTGACATGCTAGTGTTGGAAATAGAGAGAGATGACATTTTCATTCATGAAATGGTGGCAAAATTAGACAAGTTTTACCATGAATATTTTGTTCCAGTCATCCTAACCTGACATAATGGTTTTCCTGAAATTGCATAACATAAAACATACATATATTATCCTCCCTGAAAGACGAATTTTACTGACATGCAATTTTGACTGCAGTATTTTGTATGTTTTAGCAAGTCCTATAGCCCGTTCTATGTGTATTCTTTTAGAGGCTATCCTCCTTGTTTCAATGTTTTCTGATGGAGTAAACTGCCTTTTGCCTTTCAGAAATGGTGGGATATTTAATGTTACACCTTTAGTGCATAACAGATCCTGAATGTTGAACCCCCTATCTGCCATAACTGAATCTCCTTCTTCCAAGAGATCCAACATTCCTGATCTGATAAATAACTGCCTATCTGATATTGCCCCACCATATGCATCAGATATGAAACTTATGAAACCAGATGGATTTATACCTATTAATACCTTTGTTGTGTTTGCATTTTTGTATGTAGAAAATGTAGCTTGCTGTGCTGTAGGATTCTTAGGTTTTGCTATTGTAATCTCAGTTGCATCAATTATTACTCTAGTCGAGGGGTATTTCTGTCTAAAAGCAAGGGGGCTGTTTTCAAGGACAGTTTCTCTATCAGGCCATATGTTCAACTCTTTAAATTGGCAGTACATGAAATTAATCCAAACATTAAATATTCTTCCAACAGTAGTTTTATGGATTCCAAAGTTAAGGCCTAGTTCCTGGTCAGATTTGTTAGTCCTTGGCTTTATAACTGTCAATAAGAAACACAGTCTGGGTTCAAGAGGGAATATCTGTAAATTGTATCTGTTTTCTCCCAAAACAGCAAACACCAAATTAAAATGTTGGACGTCTGCAAACCCTGTATAAAGCAATACGGCATCAGGATTATTCATTATTTGCTCAACAACCAAATTACCTGTAGTATTTGTCTGAGTACTGACGTCTATGAAAATGGGAGTCACAGATGTTACATTCACTTCTTCGGGTATATTCACGATTTCTTCCCGTACTTCAATGGGGATGATTTCTGAAGATTCCAATATTGTAAGCTTATCGTGGTAATCCGGCGATTTCCTTGTGTATGGCCTCTTCCTTCTTTTTGTTGTGTTCGTGGTCCATGGAAAAAGCGATGAAACAGCGCCCGGTTTTAATCTTGCTCTCTCACCTTTAAATAGAAACATAAATTCTGTGGTTGTTATCGAAATGCCTAATCACTTTATAGGTAGAAAATACGAATTATTTCCGTTCGTAAGTCGCACTTACCCAACAAAGTTTTCGTGAAGTCTCCGGGTTGAAAATGATGGGAACACACTTTAATATTTTCGGTCAGATTCTTCTCACTGAAATGTTTCCTTCTAATAGTATGTAACCATTTCTTCCTCATTTCTTTATTTTGTGGAAACTGATGAAACGAAAACGAGCTTCCCTGATTTTTACAAAGAGGAACACTGCAATAGCTCGGCATAGTCACGAAAATAACAATTTAAACAACTTAAATTCGTGGATATTAGCGGCATGAGTACACAGGAGACAAATGAAGAGCGCCTTGCGCTTACCCAGTACAACAGCACTGCGCTCTATCGGTGCTAGTTCTATACATCCCTATTAGTGGTGGGCTAGCAACAAGAAAAAAGAGCACGCTAGCTCTGTTGATTGCAGGGGGCACTGGGTTAACGGTCGTGGGGCACAGGGGCCAGGCACAACGAGATAATGTAATCACGTGGTCTACTTCAACTGCCATCTTCTGCAAACCAATACCTGGTCGCTACAGTTAAATCAGGAATTTATTAGACCACCAAATTTATATTATAGAAAATATAAAGTAAATGGATTTCTGCGTGTCAGAAGCAGTCGTGTTTTTTTCATCAATTTAATGGACCTTATTACATAATTACAGGGTGTAACAAGAAGTATGGCCAAATTTTCAGGACAAATTCCTCGCGCCGGGAAAAAAAAAAGTTATTTGGACATGGGTTCGGAAACGCTTTATTTCCATGTTGGGACTAATTTCCTACAACTCTTACATAGTGCATTAATAATGGGTAAACACGCAGGGACTGAACGTACCAGCATACAATATGAAATGTTCAAAATAACCTGCCGTCGGATTGAATCCCGGTAAGAGTCTCTTCGTGTCCGTATCGGTAAATGACTTGGATGGCTGCAGCCGCCTTTTCTTTGATATGTAATCTGAACGAGTTATCTGTCGTCTGAAGAGTAATTCCCAGATATTTATAACAGGAGACTATTCGTAATATGCATACAGGAGGAGGTGGAGTTTTGCTATGTCTGACACATTTACTCCTGGGGGCTACAAGTAAGCTCTGTGGAAATGATTCACAAGCCCTCGTCCAGTGGCTTCTCACGACGTTCATGTTCTCAGCACAGCCAAGAGGTCATTCGTTCAATTAATTGACGAGTTTCTTTTTTAAAAAACTGTAAGTACTTGAATTAAGATAGTCAGCGAGAACTGGGTTCTTGACAAGTCTGTGTATTATAGCAGAGAAGTAGTGCGGAAGATTCAGGTAGAACTGACAACATCGTAGCGAAGTTGTACTAGCGTAAATTGGCTAGTTAGAGCCCAGCTCGGCCCAGTGGTATTTGGAACTGCTCAAATACACCAGCCTCATGTCGGTAGATTTAACGGCGGGGATAAAATTTACTCATTTAATGGATTTGATATTCTGCGCAATTTCGCCAAACTCAAAAATTTGAAAATAATGAATGAATGGATAATATTAAAAAATCAAATAATAATGTAGGCCTATCTACTTTGCGATCGAATACATATTTGCTGATGTAAAAATGTTAGTTCTTTACATATTAAGTTCTGAAAACTTGTTTGATAATAATAATAATAATAATAATAATAATAATAATAATAATAATGTTTGATTTCTGCCACGCCTCGTGGTGCTTGAGTATCACAAGTTTGGACGAAGGTCCAGTTTTTAAAACTAGAGTGGTTAGTTCCAGAACATGAATTTCCAGCCCCAACTCGGGTGATCAGACACTGATCACTAGGGGGCGGATTTCTATGACAAGTCAATTGGGCATATAAATGCATATTTAGGCTTTCCGTAGTTTTATGGCATATTTTGAACACAATATCATTATAACGGCATATTTTGGTAATTTTCATTTGAATTTCGTTTTATAAAATTCAGAATAAGCTCTAGAAATTATTTTTCAGTATAGACTGGAATATACTACTGAAGAACCATTCTAAAGTAATGTATGGAATATTCTATCAGCTAGGAGCTATAGGGATGTACTGAAACGGTACCAATAGATGTCTCACGAGTAGTACCCGGTATGCGCTTGTCGATTGTCATTTGTTTGTATGTGTTTTTAATGGAAGTTACCTAGTTAAATGATTAAGAAAGATTTAATATATCGTTACGACAACAAAGACAACAAAAAAATTGTGATGCCTGATTATTGCTGTGTCCCAATGTCACAAAATCAAGGTTGACCGTATTAATACCATCAATTTCCTAAGCAGGATCCTTTCCGTAAAAAGTGGTTGCATGCGATTCGTAGGCAGGACCTACGAAATAAAAATGTGACTCCTAATATGAAGGTCTGTTCGAAACATTTTACAGTTGAAGATTGTCATTGCTGAAACTGGTAAGTAAGCTAATTAATACTAATTCAGAAATAATTTTATAATAAGGTAGTGACATTCTGAAAAGTTAATATGACCTATTTCAATCATTTTAGGCGAAAGACGAAGACTTAAGGAGAACGCTGTACTCTTGATATTTTCATGGTGTGGCACCGGTACCTTGGAAATAACTCCGAGAGCAAGAAGATATAGAAGTAGGAAAACAGCCATAACACCGTGTGCCGTACTCTGAATCACACAGTAACCTATAATCTGACACTGGAGCACCATCAATTTCAGACTTTCTGAACACGAAATAATTCATTAATTCCAAATTTGAAATCTTTATATTTGTCTTATGGTCCAAAAGAAGATCCTGAAACTCGTGCGCTGCAGGGAAATGAAGGTCAGTCGTGCTGGATGTAGCCCCAGGCCCTGCTGTCACACCAATGTCGTGCCTTATGTACGTATACCGTATTAGGAATCTTTTCAAAATGCCATTTGTACATTAGTACAAAAACGCTAAACGAAGGAGTTGCTGCATTTAGTCCTTAACTTTCAATCAACTCTTGCTTTTTTTCGGATATTTTTCCGCCCCTTTTCTTCAATTCTGCATCCAAATCCGCAATCGTCATTGCACCTATACCATTTCCCGTCTTGTTGAAAACATTAGCAGAATATGGTAACTCCATTTTCATGCATTTAAAGCAAAAGTTTCGTTTCGATGATCACAAATGTAGGAGTACTCCATATAAGTCTCATGTAAAACAATCGAACAGCGGAAAGCGCATACCGGGTATTACCATTACGCTGTCTGGCGGACAAGTTTTGCGTGATACATCCCTATTGTTTGCTAGCTGGGTCACTTCCTGGAAACCGGGTTATTGTTTACACGGAGGCAGAGGTAATTCTGCAGTTATTTGTCATTGTTCTTATCTCTCTCCTTCGCCCTTCCCTCTTCCACCTTCAATACACTGAATGACCTTGGTCATTAGGGAGCTTCAGTCATTCAGTTCCTTTCAATATGCCTAAAACGAAAGTCTCCATTTGTGGGAAGTTGCGAAGTTTTGTTCGCGAGTTCGGTGAAAACATATTCAGTACGGATGGAGTGATATTATTCCGTAAATTGTGTGAGGTAAAAGTTACTGCCGAAAAACGCTTCTCTGTGCAACAACACTGTAATACTGTAAAACATAAGAATTGTGTAACTAGATATTCTGCACTCGAAAACAGGCAACGTCTGCTATTCGAAACCCCGACATCAAGTTCACAGTGTTCACAATTTTCACAAGATCTCTGCAAGATGATGGTTTCGTCTAATATCCCTTTAAAGAAACTTAACAGCCGAAGCTTCAGACAGTTTCTTGAAAAATATACAAAGCATCCTGTTCCCAACGAATCTACTCTCAGGAATGATTATCTGACCCCTTGTTATGAAGAGATGTTGGATATAATAAGGCGTGGCGTGGGATACAGTAAGATATGGGTTTCAATAGACGAGACCACAGATGTGGATGGAAGATATGTAGCAAATGCGATCGTTGGCACGCTGAAGGAAGACTGGCCTGGAGATACGTTCCTCCTGACATGTGAAGTGCTAGAGAAGACAAACCATTCCACCATTGCAGTTCTTTTCGACAATTCAATGAATCTGTTGTGGTCAAACGAGGCAAAGAGAGAGAACATGTTTCTGTTTGTAACTGACGCTGCTCCGTATACGGTGAAGGCAGCCAAGGGACTTCAATATTATACCCGAAAATTATACATGTGACATGTCTTGTACATGTCTTGCATAGGGCAGCTGAAGAAGTTAGAAGTAGCTTCGCTGAATCTGATAAATGAATATCGAACTGTAAGAAAGTGTTTGTCAAAGCTCCACTTGGCGTTCAGAAATTTCAAGGAGAAGCACCTTCACTACCCCTACCTCCCCAGCCAGTTATAACGCGATGGGGGACTTGGCTTCATGCCGCAGTGTACTATTGCAACAACATGGATGTCGTGGAGAAGATCGTGAAGTCTTTTGATCCTGCAGAATCGTCCTTCATAAAAAACCCTCAAGATTTATTTTCAAGCACTACATTAAAAGCGGACCTGGCTTACATTAAGTCCAATTTTAATTCTTTATCTGGAGCAATCACGCAACTGGAAGTTTCAGGTGCAGAACTAAGCAATGCACTGGATGTTGTAAATTGCATTGAACAGGAATTAAAGCATGCGAAAGGAACAACAGCATCTAGGGTGTGTAGAAAATTAGAAAATGTACTGAGAAAAATAGCGGACTTGTGTACCTGCGTGGAATAAGTGACATTCTTTGTGGAAACCCTTCATCTGCAGATTTCCAGGAATTTTCTCCAAGTGATTTAACTCTATTCAAGTACGCTCCCGTTACATCATGTGATGTCGAAAGAAGTTTTTCTCGAGTTCATAAAATATTCATCATTTTAGTTGATTTTGGGTTAAAGATTTCGAAGCATTAAAACGTTTTAAATCTAAATCAATTGCAGCCTGTAACAATCGTAATAAAAGTGTTTCTATGTAACGTAGATGCTCTTCATTAAGACATATTTTGAATTTTATAGCTCATATTTTTATGTTTTCTAGGTCATAAATGCATACATAGTTCATACATTTTTAGGTCATAGAAATCCGCCCCCTACTGATCAATTTGCCGCTTACTGCAAGTCAGACGCGAAGTGGATTTGAGTTGGTTCTTCTACCCTCTCTGCCATTGGGATATGTGCTCTTCTGCCTTCGATGCACAAAGGAAGACCAACGCGCGCCTCTTACTACTCTACATAGTCCAAATGGACTTCTTCGCAAGTAGATATAATGTTGTTATTATCGGATTTAAGTCCCACTAACTACATTTACGGTTTTCTGAGACTCCTAGATGTCGGAATTTTGTCCCGCACGAGCTAATTTACTTGCCGGTAAATTTATCGACGTGAGGCTGACGCATTTGAACAACTTCAAATAACGCCGGTCTAAGACAGGTTCGAACCTTCCAACTTGGAGTCAGAAGGCCAACAGTCTACTGACTAAGCTACGATACGAATATCATATAGCAGAATTGTATCACCTTGTAATTATCTTTTATTTCTACATTGACACTAATAATTTAGAGAATAACTGCTTTCAGGCATGAATTCTGGTAATCTTGTAGGTAAGATACTTGGATATAATTAATTACGAGTTTTGCTATATTTTTCTTTCTTTCTTTCTTTCTTTCTTTCTTTCTTTCTTTCTTTCTTTCTCGAATAACCAAATATTACGCTAAAGAGATACGCAATATGCCTTTGCCGGCGAGGTGTAGTGTTTACAGTGCACTATGTCTTCTGGTATGGGCTAGAATAAATTTGTTACTTTCATTGACCTGTCTCAGTCTCATCCTTGGCTTTGACAATATGAAAGTAACTGAGGTATGAGTGATTCTGGTAATGCCATTCCTTATGCAGCCAGTTCCTGCTATGAATGGCGTGAAAATGTCACTCATAGAGTCGGTTGGTGCATGCATTTCAGTGTGCTTGGCAGACTGATATGTGAACAACTTCTGGCTCGGTTAGGAAAGCAACGGGAAACTACCTCGCTCGTCATTTCTCTAGTAAGCCTCTACAGTGATGCCTAGGCTATCTATGACAGCTGTTGGCGTAGTTGTGGAGGATCCAACCAGCCTTCGGACTGAATACCCAACATACAACACACAGATACACAATAATGCATGTCCATTTGTTTTCAAATATTCTGTTCAATTTCTAAATCACTTTAAAATGTTAAATTCCGATTAATGATGTTTCCCGGACACCTTATTCTTTATTTGTGCTTTCACTGCATGTTTTTCAATTATGCTATAGAATATGAACTTTTGTAAACGGCATGTATCGAAAAGTAAGATCTGTACAGGTTTCTGAGATTTTGGGAGACGGGTATTATCTTATCTTATTTTCAAATATTAGTAAATGCCATGTCTTCATGGATTGCATTACATAGTTATATTACTCTGTAGAATCTTGCTTCGGCTCGCCAGATGCAGGTCTTTTGATTTGATGCCCGTAGGCGACCTGCGGGTAGTGATGAGGATGAAATGATGATGAAGACGAACATACACCCAGCCCCCGTGCCAGTGAAATTAACCAATTATGGTTATCATTCCCGACCCTGCCGGGAATCGAATCCGGCACCTCTGTGACCAAAGGCCAGCACGCTAACCATTTAGCTATGGAGAAGGACATTCATGGGTAACTTACTTGTTACTAGATGAAGACAGCTGTCAATTATTGATTCTTAAACTTTCATTAAAGGCTCGCAGTATCAAACACACTTTGCCACTAGGAAGTTAATTGGTTGAAACTTCAAACGTCTGGAACATCAGTCATTAGATAAAATTGCAGTATCCATAACGCCTAAAATATATATCATTGTGGCTACTAAAATTCCTTTTCTCTCAACAAGTCTCAAAACTAAGATATTCGTACAGCGAGAGACGCTTGACCAGCTTTATCCATATAGCGTTTATGACGTCGATATGACATAGACAATATTGTAACTGTGAGTACAGTCTCAGAAATAACTCGCCTATAAGATAACTTTATGAAATGCTGGAAAAAAAATTGCAAGTTCCAATAGTCTTCCAGAACGTACAAGTTCCTATATCAAAATGTAAGTAGGCCTAAATCGCACAGAAATCATAGGCCATTATTTCTACCGAAAGACAGTGAAAACTTAGTGAAACTAATCACAGCATCATCACAGGTTAAGTTTATCGTAAGAAGACTGTACCCCTGCTTCCAACAATAGTTACAGCACTTACTCGAAGCAAACACTAGGATTGGCCTTCAGTCTAAATTAATATTTTCTTTCTTAATAATAATAATAATAATAATAATAATAATAATAATAATAATAATAATAATAATAATAATAATAATAATGCCGGCCCCACGGTCTAGGAGTAGCGTGCCTGCATGCCACCCGACGGTCCCGAGTTCGATTCCGCATCAGGTCAGGGATACTTACCTGTTTACCTGGACCTGTCACCAAGGTTATCGTTTAAAAATATATTCATATTTAATTTGGTTCTTATTTTCTTAAACTGTGGATAAGTCTGCTCTTCACTGACAAGGGCAATCATTTCAATGAACGTACCAACTCCAGGTTATGTCCTGTTTGTCAGTCCATGCCTGATTACGATATAGAAGTAAGAAGGCAACAGGCAAACAATGAATTATGTAAAGAGGGTTGTCAATACAACTATCTGAGCGGTGTTTATCTCTCTCTTGACTCATACGAACACTAATCAGCACGCTACATATTTACGAGAAGATTACAGTACTTTCAACTCCTCTGAAAATTAATTGCGTATTTGAGATTCAGAGATTGAATTTTATTTAAATAACGGGTTGCAGCAACCGCAAGTTATCAGCAAACTGTTTCATCCAATAGGCTCAAATAAATTTCCTGAACTCACGTCAAAATTTGCCGTCATTTCATTGGGTCCAGAGAGCTAGTAAGCTAACTTCATTATTATCATGTCCGTATAGGCCAGAAGGTCTTTGGAGAAGTGGAAAGTAAAGGAGTAACCTCGGCAGTATCTGGGATAGAGTAGCCTGGCCACATTTGCCCCCAGGAACTGGCCTGTTACTCATTTCTGTCGTAGGAAGAGTTAACCTCAGCTCGATGTGCCTCGTTTATGGCAATGAACCGTAACACGTTTGGTCTGGAATGTTATTTCATTTGTTTCTATTGGCATAATAAAGGGCACAGTTACATTAATTTAATTGGTTGTTTCAATGTCATTAATATATATTTTCCAGTCTTGTGGGCCGTGGTCCAGTAGGGTTTTACTGGATACTGTGTCCAAGCTTTCCAGAGTCTGCTGCTCAGGTCAACGAGCCCGGGACATTTCTTCTGCTCTCATCGAAATGCAACATAGCCTATTGAGTTATTATGCTGATTACTGCAATTTCTCGATGGTGAATCAGTCCTCGGAGATGGTAGTATTACTTAATGTAGGTTGCGAGTTGGATAGAGTGTTGCTTTCCTTGCATGTCATTCATCTATTTCAAATTCTTCTTTCTTAAATCCTTATTCATTTTTCTTCTTCGATTACCCAGAGATATCATTACCTTCAAACGAAACATTCAACCTTTAATTGTATTCCCTTGAGTAGACCTGAATGGCTAAGAGAGTAGAAGCATTAGGCTCTTAGTCATGTTCGATCCTGGCCTAGTCCGTTTGTATTTGAAGGTGCTCAAATACGCCAGTATCGTTTCGGTAGATGTACTGGCACATAAAGATAACTTCTGTCAGACAAAATTCCGACACGGTGACATCTGTTCAAGTCCATTAGCAAAACTGACATTGAATAACGCTTAACAATAACAATTTATAAGAGAAACATTTGTATCTTGTAAAGTTCTCCTCCACAATAATTTATACACATTGCGATTAAGGGATCAACTACGAGCCATCCTCCAATGTTGGGCATGATAGCCGTGTGACATTGTCACCATTGTGGCCATAATTCGATCTGAAGCCAATGGTTAAAGTAAAAATTGAGTTCCCCGTAGTTCGGATTACACGTAAAACAGGAGGTCCCGTTGCTATGATCACAAGTCACATAACATTGCTTGCTTGCTTTTCCTACAAATGAGCCTCTTTATGGTACACTGCACCAGCAAACAACAAGTAGAAAGCAGCAACTTCCTGTGCATTCACATACGAATTTATAAAGGGATTAGACCCTGTACTTTTTTCTTCCGGTACGCAACGGTACGCAGTACCGGAACCTCTTTTTCCCAAGTTTTCCTTTTGAAAGAACTGCGATTTACTGACAGGGCAATTTATTATGTATATTCAAGCAGATGGTAGTGTATTCACGAACTGCATTTTAAGTTTGGATTCTCGCAAGTTGGTACCACGCTTTTATGTTTCATAGGCGTCATAGGTTAGTAACGCAGCCGGAAACAGGAAATTGTGTTCACTTTCCGATTGTTTACAGTGATAGTCTTTCAGTTCTATATCCGCTATGCAAAATGCAGGTGTTCACGTGAGTTTTTTTAATAAATCTACTCCGAGTTAAATCAGTGCAAACATTGTTCAAAAGGGGTAAAATAAATAGTTACTCTAATCAGTGAGCAAAATTACGACAGCTGAAAAAGTAGAAATTGTCAAATCTACTTTTAATTCTGTAAAACACAAAAGTAGTACCGACAATACACGTAGTGAAGCGAATCACAAAACCAAGACCGAAAATTTACAGGGTCAAAATGAAATAGACTCTGACAATATGACTGGCCAGGCCGTTGAACACTTTAATTTGTGCGAATCACGAATTGGATGCTTGTAAGTTCATTAGATCGGGTCCTGTACGAACAGCGTTCCATTGCAGTTGTGTTTAAATGAATTTCATCAACACGTGTCGAAATTTCAAGTCGAACAAAACCGGAAATCATTGTCTTATTTTAAACATTCCACCTGTCAGCGGATTTGATCTCGCAACCTCAAGTACAGAAAGTGAGTGCCTAAACAAGTCCACGAAATTAATACGACAAAATCAATTTGTATCATAGCATATTGCTACAAAAATATAATAATAATAATAATAATAATAATAATAATAATAATAATAATAATAATAATAATAATAATAATAATAATAATAATAATAATAATTGAAGATAAAGAAACAGTAAACAGAGTGGCTGGCAGTTCCAGCTACTACAACCTCGCGAAACATCTACTTCCGGATAACGAAGTGTCCATGAGAACCAAGATGACTCTGTATAAGTCATACTTTGTGCCCATTCTCATATAGAATCTAGAAACATGTACAATGAAAGATAGAGAAGTTAGTAAATTGCAAGCTTATGAAATGAAGTTTCTACGAGCTTCCCTTTAAAAAATACGCAAGGACCCTGTAAGGAACAATGACATCAGAATGGAACTGGAAGTGGACTCAATATAAGAGAAGCTAACGACTTCGAGACTAACATGGTATGGGCATGCAAAGCAAATGCGTAGCACAAGAACACCACATGCATGCCTAGAAAGAACGGTTGAAGAAAGAAGGCGAGTGGGAAGACCTAGGAAGAGATGGCTACACCAAATGAGAGAGGATGTGGCGAGAAAAGGAGGGAACTAGGAGTCAGTGATGAGGGGAGAGGCATTTCTGGACAGACAACGATGGCGAAGACTCGTCCAACACCACACTATCCGGCACGCTGGAAGGGGTTCTGTGAATAATAATAATAATAATAATAATAATAATAATAATAATAATAATAATAATAATAACATACATTATAATTATAGACTGTTATGCCTTTCAGCGTTCAGTCTGCAAGCCTCTGTGAATTTACTAAACGTCGCCACAATCTTCGATTTGCAACTAGTGTTGTGGTCTCACTTAGTTCTATACCTCTTATCTTTAAATCGTTAGAAACCGAGTCTAACCATCGTCGTCTTGGTCTCCCTCTACTTCTCTTACCCTCCATAGCAGACTCCATTATTTTCCTAGGTAACCTATCCTCCTCCATTCGCCTCATAATAATAATAATAATAATAATAATAATAATAATAATAATAATAATGGTTTTACATCCCACTAACTACTTTTACATGGTTTCACGACGCAATAACTACTTTGACCGTTTATAGAGAGGACAGCTTCCATAACTTCATCCCGCCAGGAGTTGTTTTACATGCCAGTAAATCTATCGACAGGAGGTTGACGTATTTGAGCACCTTCAAATACCTTCTGAGTTAGGATTGAACCCACCAACTTGAGCTCAGAAGGTCAGAGCTCTAATGTCTGAGCTACTCATCCAGTTTGCAATAAGATGTGTTGTAAAGCTTTCTAAAAGAAATAATTGTCCATTTATTAGAAAGTAGGGTCGTGAGTGCTGAGTGACATCGTCAATGGCTGTTCACTAAGGTGGCCAAGGCGAGTGAGACTTCTGAAATGGAAATGTATATCGTCGTGTGTTTCTGAAATTAAAGCATTTTGTGTACAATCGGACCTCATATTTGAAACTCATTGGTGTGTCGTGATATGTATTGTCGGCGTTGCTTTGTATGGACCCGGCCGAGAATCGAAACTTGGACCCTCCGAACTGAAGGTCTTGACGCTCACAATTCATCCAACGAGCCAGACCAAAACTATGAGTCGAAATGATAATGCAAAACCGTTTGACACTAATGTAGCCTCACAAGGTCTATACGGCAGTACATCTGTGATTACAAAGATGGACGGCTGGAATTGATAAGATTTCTGGGGATATACTAAAGACAATGGGTTGGGATGTAGTACCATATCTTAAGTACTTATTTGATTATTGTTTGGTCGAAGGAGCTATACCATATGAATGGAGAGTTGCTATAGTAGCCCCTGTGTATAAAGGAAAGGGTGATAGACATAAAGCTGAAAATTACAGGCCAGTAAGTTTGACATGCATTGTATGTAAGCTTTGGGAAGGCATTCTTTCTGATTATATTAGACATGTTTGTGAAATTACTAACTGGTTCGATAGAAGGCAATTCGGTTTTAGGAAGGGTTATTCCACTGAAGCTCAACTTGTAGGATTCCAGCAAGATATAGCAGATATCTTGGATTCTGGAGGTCAAATGGACTGTATCGCGATTGACCTGTCTAAAGCATTTGATAGGGTGGATCATGGGAGACTACTGGCAAAAATGAGTGCAATTGGACTAGACAAAAGAGTGACTGAATGGGTTGCTATATTTCTAGAAAATAGATCTCAGAGAATTAGAGTAGGCAAAGCTTTATCTGACCCTGTAATAATTAAGAGGGGAATTCCTCAAGGCAGTATTATTGGACCTTTATGTTTTCTTATATATATAAATGATATGAGTAAAGGAGTGGAATCGGAGGTAAGGCTTTTTGCGGATGATGTTATTCTCTATAGAGTGATAAATAAGTTACAAGGTTGTGAGCAACTGCAACGTGACCTCGAAAATATTGTGAGATGGACAGCAGGCAATGGTATGTTGATAAACGGGGTTAAAAGTCAGGTTGTGAGTTTCACAAATAGGAAAAGTCCTCTCAGTTTTAAATACTGCGTTGATGGGGTGAAAGTTCCTTTAGGGGATCATATTAAGTATCTAGGTGTTAATATAAGGAAAGATCTTCATTGGGGTAATCACATAAATGAGATTGTAAATAAAGGGTACAGATCTCTGCACATGGTTATGAGGGTGTTTATGGGTTGTAGTAAGGATGTAAAGGAGAGGGCATATAAGTCTCTGGTAAGACCCCAACTAGAGTATGGTTCCAGTGTATGGGACCCTCACCAGGATTACCTGATTCAAGAACTGGAAAAAATCCAAAGAAAAGCAGCTCGATTTGTTCTGGGTGATTTCCGACAAAAGAGTAGCGTTACAAAAATGTTGCAATGTTTGGGTTGGGAAGAATTGAGAGAAAGAAGAAGAGCTGCTCGACTAAGTGGTATGTTCCGAGCTGTCAGCGGAGAGATGGCGTGGAATGACATTAGTAGACGAATAGGTTTGAATGGCGTCTATAAAAGTAGGAAAGATCACAATATGAAGATAAAGTTGGAATTCAAGAGGACAAAATTGGGGCAAATATTCATTTATAGGAAGGGGAGTTAGGGATTGGAATAACTTACCAAGGGAGATGTTCAATAAATTTCCAATTTCTTTGAAATCATTTCGGAAAAGGCTAGGAAAGCAACAGATAGGGAATCTGCCACCTGGGCGACTGCCCTAAATGCAGATCTTGATTGATTGATTGATTGATTGATTGATTGATTGATTGATTGATTGATTGATTGATTGATTGATTGATTGATTGATTGATTGATTGATTGATTGATTGATTGATTGATTGATTGATTGATTGATTGATTGATTGATTGATTGATTGATTGATTGATTGATTGTACTGAGCGGCTCGTTAGTTTCTCAGTCTCAGCATAAGAAGTCGTATTCATGAGTTCTAGTTTCAAAACGGAAGGTCGTCTCATTCTGGATGGTTTGCAATAGCGATTCCCAACCTGTGGTCCGAGGAACGACCAAAAGGGGTCCGCGGAGAACGCGGATTTATCTTTATCATATTCATTGTTTCTGAAAAATATTCACTAATTTTATTTCATATCGTCCAGTAATTTGGAAGTACTGTTATATAGCCACATGTGGCGTTCCAACTCCCCACTCCCTCTTTTAGCAATAAAAGGAGCTAATTTCGTATGTCAACTCTGATGTTATTTGCGTCTTTGTAAGTCGTGGTTAAATTATCATGTCTTTTGATGTTCGTGATTTTCCAGTGTAGTCTAAGAAAGAGTCGGTGGTTAACATCGGGTCCGCTAAAGAATAATGAGTGAAGAAATTAACAACATTAACATGCCGTGGAGATAGATATACGAAATTTAGGATTTACCATGCGAGTTATTTAGATTTGGGATTGACAGTACTCGAGTAAGACTAAAAAACAACCAGAGTATCAAAGTTAGATTTAGGATTTAAGAGTGTCCACCACTGAGCCAAATCTCGAGAAAGTGCCAGTTTCAAGACAGGCTCAACACCATAACTCAGATTGTTTTAAGTACGGTAAATGTATTTTCATTTATTTCGCTTTTATGATGAGTAGTAGAAGTCCTCTGAGTATTACTGCGTTGATGGGGGTGATAGTACCTAGGAGTTAATACTGCATAAGGAATGATATTCATTGAGGAAATAATTTTAACGAGGTTATTAAGAAAGGTTACACATAGTTATGAGAGTATTTAGAGGTTGTAGTAATGATGTAAATGATAGGGTGAAGGTCTCTAGTAACGACCCCAGTTAAAGTATGGTGCCAGTGTATGGGATCCACACCAGGACTACTTGATACGTGAACTGTAAAAGATCCAAAGGAAAGCAACACGATTTGTTCTGCGTGATTTCCAACAAAGGAGTAGTGTTACGAAAATGTTGCGAACTTTGGGCTGGGAAGACTTGGAAGTAAGGAGACGAGCTGCTCGACTATGCGGTATGTTCCGAGCTGTCAGTGGAGAGATGGCGTGGAATGGCATTAGTAGACGAATAAGCTTGAGTGGAGTTTTTAAAAGTAAAAGAGATCATAATATCAAGATAAAGTTGGAATTCAAGAGAACAAATTGGGGAAAATTTTTATTTATTAGACCAGGAGTAAAGTACTGGAATAAATTATCAAAGTTAGCCTAAAGTTCGATAAATTTCAAAGCAGGTAAGTAAACAATTGATAGATAATCTGCCACTTGGGCGACGCAGATCGTTGATTTATTGATTGGTTGATCGTGTTTTATGTTATGTGAAATATATTGTTTCCAGAGTTACCTGCATTATAAAACATGAACGTAATATTGCATTCATGTTGTGTCGGGTAAAATTCAATAGCCTAAATTTGATGGCGGTTCGCCGAAAGGAAATAAGCACTTCAAGGATACCGTATACATTTCAAAAGTTGAGAACCGCTGGTTCAGTGAAGTTCTCTCCATTGCGTATGGAAGTCTCTAGTGGCACATATCTCGAGCAATGGATCGCGTGCGAGATGATAGCGGAGGTCAAAGAGCGCCGCTAGCTTAGAGGTCATAGTGCAATGTGGGCTTCCCTCACACTGAGACTTGTTGCCTTGCCACCATTAACACAATGTGTCCATGAAGTCATGCATGGAAAATGAGAAGGCTAGAAGTGGAAGGGATGGGTGGTCTAGGAAGGCGCGGTGCTCTTACTAGTCAGCAATGCTGTTTCCTTATAAGATGAACGGTTTGTTTTATATTTTGCTTTAATACAACAACATTTCACTATTTAATACAATATTCCGTTTTATACACCCTTCTCTTCTCCAGTCCATTGAACCTCTCTTGTAAAAACCTGTGTGAAATATCCTCTTTAATTTCCCCGTTTAACACATCCAGCGTAAATCGCTCTTATTGTCCAGTCCTTTAAACTTCTCGTATAAAAACCTATGTAAAATTCCCTTCTGAAATTCTCTACATTAATATGCTATCCTGCATAAAACATTCTTCTTCTCTTGTATCAGAATACTGTAAAGAAATTTCCCTCTTTGAACTCTCCATGTAAAACTGTGTTTTTCAAGGCCAAAGGTTGTCAATATTCGAACAGATTAACGGTAAGTTAAGAACCGAGACTTTGGATTAAATTTTAGACTGTGAAAGTTTCTAAATGCAAGAACAAAATGGACTACCTCAAGGAAATGTGTTGTTTCTAAATTCAGGGCCTACTGTAGGCCTACATTAAAATGAAATTTATAATCTCTGTGGCTGGGGAATTTCACGTAAGACTGTATGTCTCATACCTAATTATCAATATTAATATTAACCGACACCGATAGGTAGAGGCATGATTTTTTCGCATTAACGATAAACGCGACAAAAAAATATTTTGAAGCGATTTTGCGATATCTTTACGAATTATATGTTTCTGCTTAAGAAAATATGGATATTATGTTCGCGAATTAAAGCGATAAGGCCATTTTAAAGCGAAATTCAATTATTTCGCGATAAGCGCGATATTACAGCGAAATCTGTAGTAAATAACGAATTTGACATTTTGTTCCAAGATTATGTATGAAAAGAAAAGGAAGAGCGAAAAAAGATTCATCAACAGGAAAGAAATAAGTTATCATTAATGTTCTGGAAAATCTCTTTAAGACATGGCATCAAAGAAAAGGGGTTGGCTCCAGATTTCTTGCCAAACGAAATGTTTGGTATGTTGTTCTTGTGGTGGCTGGTAATCCCACCCCAGCCTGTCTCCTCACGGCATTGTGCAATCTTGGAATCCCTAATGACGTCTACAAGCAGCACAATAGGGATGTATAGAACTAGCACCGATAGAGCGCACTGCTGTTGTACTGGGTAAGCGCAATGCGCTCTTCATTTGTCTCCTGTGTACTCATGCCGCTAAATATCCACGAATTTAAGTTGCTTAAGTTGTTATTTTCGTGACTATGCCGAGCTGTTGCAGTGTTCTTCTTTGAAAAAATCAGGGAAGCCCATTTTTTCGTTTCATCAGTTTCCACGAAATAAAGAAATGAGGAAGAAATGGTTACATACTATTAGAAGGAAAAATTTCGGTGAGAAGAATCTGACCGAAAATATTAAAGTGTGTTCCCATTATTTTAAACCCGGTGACTTCACGAAAACTTTGGGTAAGTGCGATTTACGAAGGGAAATAATTCCTATTTCCTACCTATAAACTGATTAGGCATTTTGATAACCAGCGAATTTATGTGTTTGTATTTAAAGGTGAGAGAGCAAGATTAAAAACGGGCGCTGTTCCATCGCTTTATCCATGGACCACAAACAGAACGAAGGAAGTGGCCATACACCAGAAAATTGCCGGATTACCACGATAAGCCTAAACTATCGGAATATGCAGAAATGACCTCCTTTGAAGTACGGGAAGAAATCGTAAATATACCCGAAGAAGTGAATGTTACATTTGTGACTCCCATTTTCAAAGGCATCAGCAATCAAAAAAATACTACAGGTAATTTGGTTGTTGAGTAAACAATGCATAATCGTGATATCAAATTGCTTTATACAGGGTTTGTAGACGTCCAACATTGTAATATGGTGTTTGCTGTTTTGGGAGAAAACAGACTGTGTTTCTTCTTGACAGTTATGAAGCTAAGGACCAACAAATCTGACGAAGAACTAGGACTTAACTTCGGAATCAATAAAACTACTGTTGGGAGAATATTTAATGTTTGGATTAATTTCATGCATGCCAATTTAAAGAGTTGGACATTTGGTCTGATAGAGAAAATGTCCTTGAATACAGCCCCCTCGCTTTTAGACAGAAATACCCCTCGACTAAAACATCCCCTTTGCTTTTAGACAGAAATACCCCTCGACTAGAGTTATAACTGGTGCAACTGAGATTATACATAGCAAAACTTATTCCAAGGGCAAACATTCCACTTTCATAGGGCTAACTGGCCTCAACCGTTTGGCAGGGGGATGCTGAAAAGTTTATACATTTTGGTTGCATGTTTCTGAACAATAAATAATACCAGTCTTGGGGAAGTGCTCTAATGCGTAGCTTACAGCAGCAATATTCTTACAACATTCCTTGGGGCCTGCTCCAGAAAAACGTTCACATTCCCCTCCTGTAATGTCACCAGATACTCCTAAAATAAGCTTCACATTATAGGTCTTATGTTTTGTGAACTCGGATTTCACAGCACTGCATTTTATAATTTCACCCGATTGAAATTAACCTTTTATAAACAAAACAAACTTTTCACTGAAAAGTCTGTATCTAGCATAACACAATGATTCGTAGTTGGAAACAGGTGCTCCATCTATTTCCGATTTTCTAAATACGAAATAATCCATCAAATGCAAATTTGTGATAGTGATCGTCACCTTATGGTTGATGGTTAAATATTCAAACGAACCGGCACTGGGAAACTCAGGAATATTCACATGCCTTTGGTGGTGGACAAAGGCTGTATCTTCAGTTTCATGTAAGCCATCAACCTATAAAAAAATGCATGATTCGAAGTCTATAAGCCACGGGAGCAAGTACGTGTTTAAATATCTATTTATGATTTAAGTCTTGTGGAAGTACATTTATATATTTATCAATGTACAATACTCAAGTAATTGTAATCTTCAGAAAAAGGCATGCTGAATCCTATTTATTATTTGAATAATAAAGCGTGTTTGAATTTTCTAACTACTACCGCTGTACTAATTCTTCCTTCCTCCCGCTAGTTTTAGCGCCTCTGGTCCGTAGCTCATTTTGCATCTGTTTAAGGCTTAAACGCTGAAAATCGTCCGAAATATTCTAGGGGATATACCTATACAATTAATTAATATAGTCTTGAAGTAAAATTAGAGAAGATACAATCGGCTTTAGCTCAGAAAACTCGGTCACACTTGCAGCTGACTGGGGGAAACATAAGACGATCGCCTTGCGCTTACCCAGTAGTACACGAGCGCTGTCTGGCGCGAACTTTCTCTGCCTACATCCCTATTGATTGGTGTATTTCGGCTTCGTGGTCAGGTAAAATTAAGAATGTGATCACTGATCACAGACGGTAGTGAAGATGGGTCGCTCGACAAGTGTTACGGTGCACAGCAGACCTAAGCAGTTTGCGAGTGAAGGTTTATACGTTTCGGAAAGCAATATTTTAATGTGTAGGCCTACATTTTGTAATGTTCGTATCGAGTGGGAGAAAGAAGATACTGTCTCAAAACATTGTTTTAAAAATAAGGAACATTCAGAGCGTAAATTTAGCACTCCAACAATGAAGCGGCAGGCAACAATAGAACTCTCATTAGATATGCAAAAGAAAGCTAAGAGTTAAAAAATAGAATTTATTCACGAAACAACAGCGATGCTACTCAAAACCAACATCCCGCTGGAGAAGGTAGACGACCCTGCAGTACGGAAATGGCTTCAAAAGTATGTACCAGATATGTACAGTCTATCAATTAAACCTCCACAATCAACGATCAGTGATAGTAATTAAACCTTTAATGATTAATTTTAGAATGTCATTAAAGCGATACGGCAATATCTATTTCGCGAAATAACGCGAAAATTAGTATCCTTCTCGCGAAATCGTTCAAAAATTAATGCGAAAAAATCATGCCTCTACCGATAGGTCTTATGGCGACAGTGGGATATTAAAGGACTAGGAGTGGGAAAGAAGCGGCCGTGGCCTTAAATAAAGTATAACCCCAGCATTTGCCTGGTGTGAAAAATGAGAAAGCACGGAAAAGTATCTTCAGGGCTGTCGACAGTGAGGTTCGAACCCACTATCTGCCGGATGCAAGCTCACAGCTGCGCGCCCCTAACCGCACGGCCTACTTACCCGGTTATGTTAATTCTTAGATGTTAACCTAGTCTATTTCATGTTTCAACAATTATCAGTACAACTTTTAACAGGAAAATAAAATAAAGATGTATCGCAATGTGTCTCCCGAAACCACTAACCTTTACGAAACAAAAATTTGAGCTTACTGAGTTACAGTGTGATGTTGGCATGAAAGTTTAGATGTATAGGATTGACAGATGTTGACATTTTCAAATCTTGGTTTATTCGCCTGTCCTGTTGAAGCCATGTTTGCTACAATTTACGTTTATGAACAACATTATTTTTAACAATGAAAATAGTGAAAACAGAAGACAGACAAAAACATTCTTTTCTGATCAATTACGACCGTCAGCAAATGGTATAATTCTTGATTTTGAAACTGCCACAAAGAAGGTCTGAAGACAGTTAAGTTCAGTCTTGTGTGTCCTATGCTCTTTCTTTTTCTTTTCGTTTATTTTTCAACGATGGATATGCTCTTCTTTGTAATAAAAGAAGAATAATAATCGTATGGCCTCAGCTACCGTGTGCAAGCATTTTGGCTGCTTACTCTTCAATTTCGACGTTCCGTTTTACTCTAGGCCTACTAGACGGCAGAGTGAACCGAATCTCTCTTGGGTGTCTATGGCTGAGTTTCAGTGAATTTTGTCGGCTAAACACCAAATGTGTCACCAGAGATCTTTTACATGCCGACATCATACGACATGGAGTGTCGAATGGACTTTATTTCCGCCCTTCAAACGTCCGATTACTACCTCTGCCGGGTTTGAACCCGCTATCTTGGGATCCGGAGGCCGACACTCTACCACTGATCCACAGAGACAGCTTTCTTTGCACTAAACTTGTACTTTTGTAGCCATGTACAGTACAAATTAATATTTACCGTACTTGCTGTCAGAATGATGAATATCCGTCACTGCTTCACTTCCTCTTCGGGATTCCTGCCCCATGTACGTTGCATAAGTAGGTACGTGTACAGTGATCTGCTGTACGATCACATTTTCGCCAATGATGTATTACATGTATCTTGTTCTTGTAATTACGCAGAATGTACATAAGAAACAAGGTGAAATTGTTTAAGTTTCGCAGAGAATTTTGTTCCGCATCTTCAGAAGAAAATGTGAGCAGATGAACAGTTCTCTGCGAAACGTAAAGAATTTCACCTTGTATTCTGACAGGGGAAAAAGCCGAACGGCTTATTATCTACAATAATACCCATGTTGTGTGGCCTCCTAAGAGGCCTAGTACAGGTCTTTCGAGTTGACGCACTACAGGGGACCTGCGCGTCTATGAGGATGGGGCCCTAAGCCCCCAGTCACCGGAATTAACCAATGAAGGTGAAAATCCCAGACCCAGTCGGGAATCGAACCCGGGACTCCCTGAACCAAATGCCAGCACGCTAACCATTTAGCCATGGATCCGGCCGGACATGTCTACAATTACGGGCCGTGAAAGCATTAATCTAAATAAATGTACACAAACTTCCAGGACTCTTCAATTTACTGTAGTATGTCTCACCTAATCCTATTCTCCATTACTACAGAAACTATGCTCCGTACTTCTTAACTGATAGTTCGCAAACCACGTGACCAACACGTTACCTGTGTTGCTCCTGCTGCGATAACAGCTAAGGCAATACGATCGCAGAATACAGTCCTCGTATGAACACAATGCCGTGCTCAGAAAAGCTAATGAGTCATGAGTGAAAAAAAAAAATCACTAAGACTTAAAAGCCACTGTATGCACTTACTAACAACATTCGACACTAACACAAGAAAAGTAAATTATTGAGAATAAAACGGAATAAGGAAATAACGAATTGATCATCGCAGTTGGTTGTCACAGGAAGGAAGTAGGTACGGGCTACAAACTCGACACTCCACTGATCTTAGTCACTGTCACTATCACCCGTTCCCAAAGAGATTACTAAACTTTCACGCATTTCTTACACCTCACCCATTTCTGCTTTTGTGAATGCGCACAACTATGAACTAGCTTATGCTATGCTAAACTATCTATAACAATATGAATAACACACATTACTTAAGAAAATGCTAAAGTTCGCGAACTGTACCGAATACCATATACGCTGAGCGGTATAACTTAGCCACATGGTGAATGTACACAACAGAGTTGGCAAACAGGTTTCCATATCGCGCTCTACTGATATAATATAAATCCACATGAAAATCAGCTTGGGATTGGTTGGATGTTCGTATTTCCGCAATCTGTAGACAGCGCCAAATTCGTCCCAAACGTCAATTTGGAAGCTATTACGTTCAAAGAATAGTTACTATTTTTTTTTTTTTTACAATTTGTTTTACGTCGCACTGACACTGATAGGTCTTATGGCGACGATGGGATAGGAAAGGCCTAGGAGTGGGAAGGAAGCGGCCGTGGTCTTAATTAAGATACAGCCCCAGCATTTGCCTGGTGTCAAAATGGGAAACCACGGAAAACCATCTTCAGGGGTGCCGATAGTCGGTTCGAGCACACTATCTCCCGAATGCAAGCTGACGGTTACGTGACCTAAACCGCGGAGTTGCATCCTGCGTTCCCTCCTATACTGTGAACAAACCTGTGGTCTAAAAATAGTAATGCAGCCTTTACCTGGAGGACCCGGATTCCGCTCCCAGCCAGAACAGAGATTTTTACTTGATCCTGACGGCTGTTTCGAGGTCCACACTCAGCCTGCGTGAGAACAATGAGGAGCTGTGTGACAGTGAGATAGCAAACTCGATCTAGAAATCCAAAAACAACGGCGAAGAGGATTCGTAGCGCTGATCATGTGCCACCTCGCGATCTGCAGGCCTTCGAGCTGAGCAGTGGTCGCTTGTTAGATCAGGGTTGTAGCGCTATGAGGTGTGATTTGGTTCACTCCATTGTAAGACTATTAGGATAAAATAAGGTAAGCGGTATAGTGGCATGTAGCCTACAAATCAGGGGCGTATTCTCCTTGAATGCAAGGCATTCATTGCATGCGTTATGATAACACAAAGAACTGTCTGATGTACGATTTTAGGTTGTTTCAAGTCAAATATTAACGATTTCATCTCTCAGAAGTTCAAAAGGTCCGCGCAACTGTACTGGTTCCGTTGCTTGACTACGTGTGGTGCTGGTGTAGTCTCGCCGTTTACACCACTCTAGAAAGAAAGAGATAGCGAATGGAGGAGTAAAGGATGTAAGGCATTCAATCTTAAAATTGCATTCGGTGGCAGACGTAGTTCTGAAACCCTCCGAACGATGTCGCTGCAATTGAAAATTGGTCAGAATTTGTCACCCCATACCCGTGCTACCCTCTGCCATCTGTTAGCAATTTGGAGAAAGTCGGCATCTTTACAGCGAACGGGACCCACAGATTACCCCCCCCCCCCCCAGCGAGAACCCAACGTGACGAAACTGACCAATGCCACTGGGGTGACTTACCTCTAGTGCTTGAGTTGTGGCTGACTAGTGAGTTAATTCATTGTGTTTTCGGTTTTATTATATTTTTCTCACATGTGGTATGAACGATGGATGAGTCTAAAACGGATATAATTGTAAATCAGTTTGAAAAGCATTTACTGGCCGTTCGTTTGATGAAAAGATTCAAATAGTTAAAGCCGGGAGACCTCTACTTCCCTCGTAAATTTCTTCTTCTTCTTCTTAATCTGCTTACCCTCCAGGGTTGGCTTTTCCCTCGGACTCAGCGAGGGATCCCTCCTCTATCGCCTCAAGGGCAGTGTACTAGAGCTTCAAACTCTGGGTCTGGGGATACAACTGGGGAGGATGACCAGTACCTCGCCCAGGCTGCCTCACCTGTTATGCTGAACAGGGGCCTTGCGGGGGATGGGAAGATTGAAAGGGATAGACAAGGTAAAGGGAAGGAAGCGGCCGTGGCCTGAAGTTAGGTACCATCCCGACATTTGCCTGGAGGAGAAGTGGGAAACCACGGAAAACCACTTCGAGGATGGCTGAGGTGGGAATCGAACCCACCTCTACTCAGTTGACCTCCCGAGGCTGAGTGGACCCCGTTCCAGCCCTCGTACCACTTTTCAAATTTCGTGGCAGAGCCGGGAATCGAACCCGGGCCTCCGGGGGTGGCAGCTAATCACACTAACCACTACACCACAGAGGCGGACCCTCGTAAATTTGAAAACAGAAAACAAGAATTGTGTACGCACGTTCAGTCCAGAAACGTACAGTAAAACTGTTTTGCTCGAGTTCACCTACATGTAATTAGGGTGAGTAGAATTGAAATTTACTTAATACATTGTGTTAACTGCATGGTTACTAGTTGCATGCCTCAGTGGAGATTCTAGGATACGCCACTGCCCACAAATATTATATATTTAATAACTTGGTTGATGGTAGAGTAACGTCATAAATTTCATTAATAATGTACTCAGAAAGTGAATCACCGTTATTGGTACTTCCCTTGAGATACCGGAACTATTTATTTTGTAAATGTTTGGCGAATTTTGTAACTATTGACGTTGGCAACAGTGATGGATTTTACTAAGGTCTGCCATATTTGGCCTTTAAGGACCAATTTTACACGATTTCAACTATAATCATAGGACAGAGACGAAAAGGTTGGATCTCTTCCAAGAACCACTGCCTTCGTGATGTACAGGCCGTACTGCACCTCCGATGACGTCACACAAAGAGGCGAACTGTTTCCTCCGTCCGACCCGTGTAATGCAAGGACATGGTGCGTCTGTACCTTTTGTAATTATGAAATATTTACAGATGTTGTATTAATATAACAGGTGAGATCACTAAAACCTGTAATCGCATCATAACTCGTAAGTCAGGTCTATGTAATTTTAGGAGAAGTAAGTTTGAATTGCGATCTACGCGATCAAAGGTTCAGTGTTTTCAGTGTTTTACTCGTCAATGTACCCGACAAATAATTATTATGCATTAATACAAATATGGAGACAAAAAACGTGCAATAATAAACTTTACTTCCATACCTCTATATGGCCATAAATGCAGTAGTTTTCTTGGCTTATTTTTGTTGTTGTTGACACTTCTGGCACTATCCTTCGAAGACTTCCTTGAGACCCTTCTTCTGTACAAATATTTGTATCTTTTTTTGTTTAGGAATAGCCAATATTTTCCCAAATATTAATGCACTTATCAGCCAGATATATTAGTTACTTCCCACATTCGCGAAAACTGCCGAGGAATCGTTTTTACTAGCATTAATTTTGGGGAGAAAATGCAGCGCGTGCTCAACATTACGAACCCAAGAAATAACCATATGCAGGTTCCATTGGCTACTGTCCACTTTTATACTTGTTCTGTATCAACAATAGAACGCTCTGCTGTAAATGTGTGTAACAAGAAAGTCAAAAGCAGAACTCATCATCAGCTCTGGAAAATGAGTGAAACATACCTTCATTCTTCGTAACAGGTATTTTTTCGGTTGGGATTTTCGTTTTTCATAAAGGTAACCTGCACCCATACTAAGAAAATGAAAACTTTAATGTATTTACTTGTACAGTTCTATTTTCGCCGTGGTACGCACAAGTTCTTAGCATTGTGGCAAATGCGAAATTTCACACACTGTATTTAAATTTGTAGCACATTATATTTCCACAAAAACGTGTTATACCATAATAGTTAAATGAATAAATTACACGAGAAGTATTACGTCCCTTGAATTTACATTACTCACCACGTGAAGATACCATGCCTAACCTAAACTATGTGGTCTCATTATCTTAATAACAGCTGTTTATGTAAATCCTGATGTGATAAATTTAACGAAAAAACATGCAATATAGTTAAATATAAATTTTTGTCCCTCAACGTTCACAACGATCCTAAGAATTCTCCCAATCCTTATTCACAAGTACAAATTGTAACATTCGCTTAGCTCGCCTCAATTGATCAGCTGATTGGCTTGGCGCGCTTTCTACAGTACGGCCTGTATATTATGAAGGCAGTGCTACAACGCAGGTATCGGGAAAAGGAATGGGTGGACCTGAAAAAGTGGACTGGGGGGGGGGAGGAATAGAACAAGAATTGACTTAAGCAGGTTAGGTGTGAATGACAAAAGTATTCTATGGAGCCTGTCACACTCGTCTGTATAGGAAGAGGTTCAATGGACCCGGATCAGCACGGTAAAGAATTAACTATATTCATAAAACCTTTCGAGCAATGTTTGAATTAATGTGGAAAAGGATTGGTACCGAAAGAGTTGGGCGCGCGGTTCTGGTCTCGTAGTTGTGAGCTTTCATTCGGTAGATCATGGATTCGAAAATCATTGTCGGCAGTCTTGAAGATAGTTTTTCCTCAGGCAAATGCTGGGGCACCTATTGAATGCCATGATTCCCGTCTGGGGTTTCTTTTGCTGCGTAAATTTGGAAGCAATCCTTAGGAGGCAGTGCAGATTTGTTCCTTCCCTTCTTGTTCCAAACTTATTCATGCTTGTTTATGAAGTGATTGTTGGATCGTTTAAAACATATGTTATGGAATGTTATTTGTGTGAAGAACACAGATTTTTGATTTGTGATTTTAAAACTTTTAAAGTCATATTATATACAAACAATCTATAATTCAACGATTTTTTATTTCTTATAGTTTATAGACTATATCTAATAGCTTTTTAATTTCCTGTTGCTATGGTGAGGTACTCTGATTGAACTCCACGCAGGGCTTATGACAGATAATGATTAATCAAAAGCGTGTACTTGGTCCTATATGCTTTAAGAAACATAGGGAACCATTTAAATTACAAGAAGAAAATTTGGTACTTTATGGGTTTATTAAGGCCACGGACCTTTCCTATCCCATCGTCGTCGCAATACCTAACTGAGTTGGTGTCACTAAAACACTTGCAAAAAGTGCGAATGAGGGAAGTTTCCTACTTCGATGAGCTGAGAGAGCTGCTGGTTTACTGTTAACTATTTTCATTTTGAGGGAAAACGGGCGGGATAACTCGACACCATTCATTTCTTACGCAGTTTATAACGGTTTTTAAGTGCTTCAGTTGCTGTGTGTTTTGCGCTCGCATCATCATTTGTTCTAAGTTATATAGTGTAAATATTTATTTATGTACTCCTGTTTCAAATGGCTCAGCTGAAAGGCTGTTTTTGACTCTTGCAAGGACTTCAAATGATTTAAATAATCATCTCAAACTCAAGAACAGTACGATTGCGTCATGAACATGTCAGACAAATTTTCTAATGACAAAGAAAGATGGAAAGCATGAAAGTACTGATTATTCTAATTTTCATGTGTGTACATACCGAGGTTTTGGGGTATGAGGTAGCGGTTCATAATGTCTTAGGCCCGTGGGTGCTGCAGTAGTGAAATTCGGCCCACTGGTTCGAAAGGTTGCGCACAAACTGAAGTAGCCGATAGAGGGGTCGAAGTACAACAAATTTCGAAGAGGAACGAAGTCTATGACGAAACCAAGCATCAGGACAAGCCTGGGCAAGTCGGGAACGACATCAGGACAATGTACAGTATTTTATTTATTTTTTCCAAAATAGTCCCCATTGCACAAACAGGCATCACTTTATTGATTGTCAGTTCTGCGTTGTTTAAGAATACAGAGCATTGTGGGAAAAAAAAATACATTGTCTTAATGTCACTCTTGACACTTCCAGCACGTTCTTATTCGAAAGTTGAACTTCGACCTCTCTATGGGTTACGTCTGTTTCTGTGCAATCTTTTGAATCACCCTATTATTTTGAGAGAGTCGGTGTCAACAACCAAGTACAAGAACACATTAGCAAACAATAATTATATCACACCACACGTGTCATTATAAGACACATTATCTTTTAACCACACCACATAAGAATCACGAGTCGCCCTATCTCTGCTTGTGGTCGTTGTTACTGTTCAGGTCATCAGTTAATATACTGGTTTGATGCAGTTCTCCAAGATATCATATCTTCAGCTAACCTTTTCATCTCTGTTACTGTCTACTTATAATATGTTTGTTAAAGTCAAGTCCGCTCTTATACTCCACACTTTGCTCTACAGCCAATGAACAAGACACGTCAAATGTTTCTCCCCTTATCAAGTTAGGGCAGTTTCTCTTCGTTACGATCTATCCATCTCACCATCGCCATCGCCAGCTTCCACCATCTGACACGATCACATACTACAGTCCACCAGTTACAACAACACAGCTTCTGTAGCGTTCCACTACTCCTTCCAGGCATCTGATTTTGGGTCTCTCTCTCTCTCCCACGCTGTCCTCCAGAGATTCCAATTACGGTAGAAGTTTCTTTGGTACTACAGATTCCTCCATCCTTACCACATGAGTAGCCACCCTTAGCCTTGTTAATCTTGTTACTGGTTTATCAGAATATATAGAATATAGTTCCGCATTATATCGCTTACTACATCGGCCATAATCACTCAGGGGGACAAATATCCTTCACAGGACCTTCCTCTCAAATATGGCCAGCATCTACATGTTCATTTTAATTGAAGACCATGTTTCCGAGGCATATGTGACGATTGGCCTTATAAGAGTTTCATAGATCGTCAGTTTAGTTCTTCGGCTGAAGGGCCTTGACCAAAATCAACTATCCAAAGCAAAAAGACACTGAACTCAACCAGAATCAATTGGTAGGTGAGGGAAGGGGGAAGGAGTTGGTGGGGTATTGAACTCTACATAGTATATTAATAATGGGAAACAAACAGGAACAGAACGAACATGCATGCCCAGAAATGGTGTCTCGACATAAAAAATCAACACTGCGCCACTCCAGTACTGAAAAGGAGGGGAGGGAGTGAAGGGGTAGTGTTGAAGGCCACTCCTGTACCGAAAAGAACGGGAAGGGATTGAACGGGTATAATAGTACTGAGGGCTCAGGGAGCCACTGTGCCCATTCCAATCACAACAGTCTTGTAGCGGGCTGTCTATCTGCAGTAATGCGTTGAGCGAGGACGTGGGGGACACCATTTCTGTGCATGCGTGTGCCAGAAAACCATTTCAAACTCTTTCTTACATGTAATGTTGACGGGTTCATGCACGAACCAATGCCAACGGAGAACATTTCATGTAACAAAGAGTGTCATGTGATATTCTGTTCCTGTGTATTTCCCACGATTGATGCACTATACAAAGTTGTGGAAAATGAGTTCTAACATGGAAATAAAGCTTTTCCGGATCCATGTCCAAATAAAATATTTTCTTCTTCTATGTGTGAAGAATGTGTCCTGAAAATCTGGCCATACTTTTTTTTTACAAGTTTCTTTACGTCGCACCGACAGATAGGTCTTATGGCCACGATGGGACAGCAAACGGCTAGGAGTGGGAAGGAAGCGGCCGTGGCCTTAATTGAGGTACAGCCCCACCATTTGCTTGATGTGGGAATGGGAAATCACGGAGAACCATCTTCAGAGCTGCCGACAGTGGGGTCCGAACCCACTGTCTCCCGAATACTGGATACTGGCCGCACTTAAGCGACTGCAGCTATCGAGCAACCTTATTGTTACATCCTGTATATAATGCTACGCTGTACACAAATGGGAAAAAAGTTACATTTTAGAAAACCTGGCCTGACTTGTAGTACCTTGAAAAGGCTCCTTGTCAACGGCATCAGTGGTGGAGAGGATATGTTTCAGAATGGCGGAAATGGCAGAATTAATGATCGCCCAAAAGTCGGATGAAAATGAAAACGCCCAAAGGCGGAAAGAAGAGTGAGTTATTGCAACGTCTGTATCCCCAAGGAGTTGCTGCACACGAATGGAACATTTTTTATTTTTTTTATTTTTTGTTGGGGGCGAGTAGATGGAGAGTCCAAGGGCGAAAACTGTGCCCTTTTACTCATCTGTTTCCGAGGGCTACCCGATGAGTCGGGAAATCTCTGTTCTTCTACACTGGCGGGGGATGAAACAATCTGTCATGGAGGTGGAATTTACCTCCAGTCAGAGCTGAAACCCCCACTTCGTTAGTAATTTGGAAAATATTGATAATTGTTATTTAGTGTGGGTGAGGGAAGGCCAAGCTTCTTAACCAACAGCCCCTTTCAGGCTCAATTTTGTTTTCATTTAGTGACAGAAATGGTGCAATTTGGAGTAGTCCGAAATATTACTCAGACCAGGTCGGAACGGCCGACATAATAACATTTAGCAGTAAGCATCAAGTGTATGTAGAAGGCAACTGGAAACCACGGCATTATATTCCCAAGTTTATCAACCATGCTATTACGGTAAACAAGAAACATTCTGAAGATTTCAAAGTGCACGAAGGAGTTCGGCAAGGATGTATGTCCTCTTCTATTTTTTTGCTAGTGGAACCGACACAGATAGGTTTTATGGCAACGATGGGATAGGAAAGGGCTAGGAGTTGGAAGGAAGCGGCCATGGCCTTAATTAAGGTACAGCCCCAGCATTTGCCTAGTGTGAAAATGGGAAACCACGGAAAACTATTTTCAGGGCTGCCGACAGTGGGAGTCGAACCCACTATCTCCCGGTTGCAAGCTTACAGGCGCGCGCCTCTAACCTCACGGCCAATTCGCCCAGTACTCGCATGGAAATGGGGAATGTGTAATGAGTAGGCACCGGATTTTTTGAAAATGCATATGCGCATACGCAAATGCATATTTTGTGGGTTTAATGGATTTATTGCATATTCTAATCATAACAGCATATTTCAGCGTATACATTAGAAATTGTAATTTAAAACATCACGAACAAAATTGGTTTCGCAAGAGTGTTGGACGTCCCTTGTAAGCAACTTTCTGAGGAACAGATAACAGTATTTTAAGCAAACATGCTGTCTGGCTCTTTCAAGATAGGACTGGGGCGGGACATTTCTTTGACCATCTGGGCAGCCACTAGCTGGGGGTTAGTTTTGTGAGGAATCTCTTCAGTTAATGTTTTACTTTATTCTAAACCAATATATACTTTACTGAAAATGCCTAAAGAGAGGAGCAGCAGAAAGCAGTGTCAAGTATGCTCGAAGAAAGTGAAATGTGAAATGAAATTTCAACTTGAACAACATGCAAAAACGACCGTACATATTACGGCAAAGAAGACCAACACACTGCATGCAAAAAGCGAATCCTCCACTTAATACATTTTCAGCCGATCTTTGTAAGGCTTCAGTATTCAGCAGTATTCCGTGGAATAAATTAAACAATCCACTTCTACAGTCATTCTTGAAGAAATACTGTGTAAGCGAGAATATCCGAGGACTGTAGGTGATTCAAGCAATTAGTCAGTACTCGAGTGGAGTCAGGGTGTCTTTGCCATAATTATACAGTCGAACTTCGATATCTCGAACCTCCATTATTCGAATTTTCAGTATCTCGAAGTAACTTAAATTTCCCGGCCGATTGTCTTCTTCTCAATGTGTATTTATTTCTTTATTACTCGAAATTCGGTTACACGAATTTCTTTATTTCTCGAAGCAAAAATTTCCTCCTTTGAAGCAAAGAATACTGTGTGACTTGAATTTTGTGCAACATCAATCAATCAATCAATCAATCAATCAATCAATCAATCAATCAATCAATCAATCAATCAATCAATCAATCAATCAATCAATACTGATCTGCATTTAGGGCAGTCGCCCAGGTGGCAGATTCCCTATCTGTTGTTTTCCTAGCCTTTTCTTAAATGATTGCAAAGAAATTGGAAATTTATTGAACATCTCCCTTGGTAAGTTATTCCAATCCCTAACTCCCCTTCCTATAAACGAATATTTGCCCCAATTTGTCCTCTTGAATTCCAACGTTATCTTCATATTGTGATCTTTCCTACTTTTAAAGACACCATCCAAACTTATTCGTCTACTGATGTCCTCCCACGCCATCTCTCCACTGACAGCTCGGAACATACCACTTAGTCGAGCAGCTCGTCTCCTTTCTCCCAAGTCTTCCCAGCCCAAACGTCGCAACATTTTTGTAACGCTACTCTTTTGTCGGAAATCGCCCAGAACAAATCGAGCTGCTTTTCTTTGGATTTTTCCCAGTTCCTGAATCAAGTAATCCTGGTGAAGGTCTCATACACTGTAACCATACTCTAGTTGGGGTCTCAGCAGAGACAAATATGCTCTCTCCTTTACATCCTTACTACAACCCCTAAATACTCTCATAACCATGTGCAGAGATCTGTACCCTTTATTTACAATCATATTTATGTGATTACCCCAATGAAGATCTTTCCTTATATTAATTATATTTTTTTTTTTTTGCTAGGGGCTTTACGTCGCACCGACACAGATAGGTCTTATGGCGACGATGGGATAGGAAAGGCCTAGGAGTTGGAAGGAAGCGGCCGTGGCCTTAATTAAGGTACAGCCCCAGCATTTGCCTGGTGTGAAAATGGGAAACCACGGAAAACCATCTTCAGGGCTGCCGATAGTGGGATTCGAACCTACTATCTCCCGGATGCACCTAGGTATTTACAATGATCCCCAAAGGGATTAACAGTGCGATACGGCATTTATGGTTTGTTAGGAACAGTTAACAAGTAAAGAAAGGGTTACAGTGGTGCTGGGAGCTAATATGACGGGGACAGAAACAATTAAACTTCTATTAATCAGAAAAATCGGCGAAGCCTCATTGTTTCCCGAGTGTGAATTCATTACCGGTCATGTACGAAAACGACCTCCGAAGTCGCGATTTACAAGCTCCATTTACGATCTCGGCTGCGTGGTATTGACGAGAAGTTTCAACGTGAAGGGAGGAAGGTTTAACAGTAACAAACAGAAGAGACTAACGGAATTTTTACAAAGGTGTTAACAGAGGTATCTTTCTTGTTTCACTACTGTATCCTGTCTTCTAAAAATTATAATTAAAGTAATGCCGTAAAATAGAGTTTGTATGTATATTTTTATATACTGTTAAAGATAATTCCGGTCTAGAAAGCCAAGAATAACGGTTGAGAGGATCCGTTACGTTGACCACACGACACCTCGTAATCTGCAGGCCTTCGGGCTGAGCGCGGTCGCTTGGCAGGCCATGGTCCTTCGGGGCTGTTGCGCCATGGGGTTTGGTTTGGTTAAAGATAATGTATTCAGTATAAGCTCGTAGTTACATATGATTCAATTATGTGCTATACACGCTCACAAACGGCATTCTCTGTATCTCGAAATTTCGATTACTCGAAGTGATTCGATATATCGAGCTTCCACTGTAAATATTCGGAACGTTTGGTGCCAGTGTATGAATTTTTCCCATCACTTCAATTAATGTAGAAAGGTCATTAACAGCCTATAAACTTATTTTGACAGACAATAGACGGTAATTTGTCTCCAGAAAATATTTAAAAACTCGCAGTTATCTATTGTGATGTTTCTTTTTGCAGTGAATGACAGATGTATAAAGTGAGTGAATAAGATTGGCTTATTCTTTAATGCATATTTTCTGCATTTTAATGCATATTTTCTACATGTTAGTGCATATTACAATCTTTCTTGGTGCATAAAGATACGGCCCCTAGTAATGAGGGCTGCAGTTGAAGGATGGAATGGTGGAGTGAAAGTTGGTGGCCTGAAGATGTCAAACTTCAGACCTGATGAAACTACCCTCATCAAAGCAGACTTTGTACTCAAAAGAGTTGAGGATGAAAGTAAAAAACTGGGTCTCGAGATCAACTGCCAGAAAACGAACAAAAATAACCAAGGTTCTGGAAGAAACATCTTGGGAGTCTTGGAACAGTGTCGGAATTCATAAACCTCGACTAAAATATTACCAGCAATGGATATTGCAGCAAGGAAATCAATCACAGAATCGTAATGGCGAAGAAGGCAATGTCACAACCGAATTCTGTTTGGAAAACCGTTAACTTTCTACGACATCAAAGTGCGACAAGTTCGTACACTAATTTCTCTGTCTTCATTTCGCTGTGGAGACGTGGACTGTTAGAGCATCAGCTAACTTTTGAGATGTGATGTTGGAAAATATGGCTTCATATTTCGTGAACAGAACGACTCAGTTTTAAAGGAACTGAAAATTGAGAAGGATTTGCCCACTTTCTGTCCCCAAAGAAAACCGTAGCTCTTTGGCCATATTAGACATAGAGGAGAGGTATCTCTAGAGAAGGTGGTAGTGGTCGTCCAGATACTTGGTAGAACGATGGTCTCAACATTAAAAGTAGTGTTGGTCCTGTAATTGTTAGCACATACAAGAAAGCTCAGTGGAGAACAATATTCTGAACCCGCATAAAAATATCAAGCAAGGTTATGATCCTCAGCGATGAAGGAACGACCGAGAGAAGATCAATTATGCGGTTGTCACAGTGAGGCATGATCATGATGTACGGAGTTCAAGGTCCGGCAGAGAAGGGACGAAGGGGTTTCTCAGTTCGTCATCCACCGCAAGAATTGCTACACAGAATGTACGAACTTTATTGGAAAGAGGGCGAATCGAAGAAACCAAGAACATGATTAACCGGCAAATATGTAGCCTGGGCTTCGTGGCTCGGTCCAGGTAGCTTACATTCGCTATATGATGGGTTCGAAATCCACTATCGGCAGCCCGGGCAAAAGCCAGAGGTGTACCTTAATTAAGACCACGGTCGCTTCCTTCCCAGACCTAGCTCTTTCCTCTCCTTCTCCTTTCATAGATAGAAAAAATACATAAGTATATGATTTTCTTTTAAATTGTTAGATATTTTAAAAAAATTTGTACGGCTACAAATATTACAGCCACGGTGCAACTTTCCTTTGACAGGTCCTTTGTGTACGGAGGGTGACGGCTGTCGTGTGAAGTATAGTGCTGTGTGAAGATGTAGCGGTGGAACGTATTGTATGCTGCGTGTGAGTTGCATATAAGTGGGGAGATATCACAAGATATCCCAGAGTCATAGTAATTAACCTTTTAAGTTGAATTTCTCACAGCCCGGCAGAGGGGGAATATCGAACGCGAGACCACTTATATCAAAGACAATAGCGCTGCTAATCAACTACAGAGCCAGACATCATGAAATAAAGAACGTTCTATCACAATAATATTTGAGTACCCCATTTTCAAACCATACAAAACTTTTTTTTTCGAATTGGAGTCATTGACACCTACTAATGGTAAGTTCTCAGCGCCCTCTACATGGCTAAGATTTTTCTGCCTGCAAACCCTGGTAAAATAGCTTAAAATGGCTAAATTGAGATGGATTCAGATGCAAAACCTGCTAAAAATGTATACTTGCAAAATCCGCTAAATTACAAAAGAAACATGGCCGCACGTTAGGATACATAGGAAAAACATGCTAATTTATTTTGTTTCAACACAATCATAACACCAAGTAAAGCATCCGGGTTCCTACATTAATATAATAAAAACCACGGCAAAGTTATAAAGCTAGGACAAGAATGTATTGTTCGAGGCTGGGAACGCTGGTCAGACAGTACCTTGAAGGAAAACGGACAGTGGCATTTCCAGTTTCGAAAAGCTAAGAAACTTATGATAACGGAGAATAAAAGTAAGACTCGTGCCTCGTTCAAGGAAAATCGTTTTATAATTTCCAATCCGGACAGTCGAAGAGCTGAAACAAAAGTCGTAACAAACTTCTTCCTAATTCCAGCCCCAAGGGCATCGTCCCTGAAGAGTTAAAAATTGAATGCCGTCAAAACGTTACTCTAAAATCTCTACGGAGACAACTGGGAGGAGCTGGAAAATCTCAAGTTCTTTTTGGACCTTTTCAAGGAAAAGGACCGCCTACTTGGGAATGAATATAATAACGAGGATAGAGAAGTGTTTGATGTCATGGACGCTGAAGACGTTGAGATTACTTGATCGTTTTGAACATTGTCAGTATGTTTTACAATGAAGATTTGACTGTTACACGAACGTACGTTTCTCGAATTAACTTTTGCAGTTAGTAAATGCCTGTGTTTGTTATTTTTCTCTTCGAATCTTTTACTGCGATTTTTAGTTAATATTTTTGGTCATAATGATTGTCAAAGTTTTGCGTTTTTAAAAGCAATGATAGCCGTTTTTCTCTTCTAGTTTTCAAGTACGATTTGTTGAGTAAATGCACAAGACATCATGATGTGCGAACCATGAAAAGAATTAATTTTGTTAGTTACCTGACTAGACGTTTACTCTTTCATCGATGTTCTTAATTCCTTGAGAGTTCAACGCAATCAGGAGGTAAATTGTTTAATGTGTTCAGATAATTATCCTGTAAGTTTAAGAGAATAGGGGTAATTTCAACATGGACAAAAGTTATTTGGTATAAACTATTTTGCGATAGTTTATTTTTCATTTATTTCGTTTGGTTGTCACTCCCAAGTTACTTGCTCCGAAATATAATATTGCAGCCTCTTGCATTTTAGAACACTAAAAATGAGTTCAAAATACGTAGACAAGAAAAAGTCAGACGAGCTATAATTCTCTGGCAGGTTTTGTAAGTGGAACTCAAATTTGATAGGTTTTGCAAATCAAAATGTGATCAAGATAACCGTTGATGCTGAAGCAAAACCTGCCAAATTTGACTTCCACTTCCAAAACTTTATATCTGTGAACTTTAAATTATTATAGTTCGAAAGCTCTTTGATGAGATGTACAGACTTTAACATCAAAATAAAAGACTTTTTCCTGATTTATAGGAAAAATCATTAATTTATCTTGGGTATTAGCCGTAAGACGTTTTTGTCAGTTTCCTCCGTTACGTTTATAATGCGTTTTTCAGGGTTTGCAAGTGGACAACTCATGTATAGAAAGGGGAACGGTTATGAGATTGTGTATGGAGAATATTGAGTAATTTCGGAAACCACTCAGCGGAAAAATGGATAATACATGCAGGATTTGGAATTCAATTTTATGTAAAAAGTATTCATATCTCTAATAGTCTGCCAGAACATTGAAGGATCACTTCAAGCATGCGGCCCAGGGCGCTTGTACGTCGAGTGCGTACAGCTGGGTGGCTTAGGATAAAATCAGCTTTTTCCGTCCCATACTGGTACAAGTCTCGTGAGAGGAAGATTTATAAAGCGAATGGGGAAAGGGGGGGGGGGGCGGCAATGAAACAAAATCAAGGAAAATGTTATTAAAACAGCAGATCATTTGTTTGTTGAATTGTTTGAGTGGAATAGTGTAATTCTGTAGAAAATTGAGCAGAATTGATGAAGGGGTACCCCATTTTGAGCTGATTCGTAAAATACCTCATTTCTCAAAAACTTGTTTAAATAGATGAAGGTAAAATCGTAAATTATCAGAAAACTTCTACCTCAAGAATAATTTTCTAAAAACATGACTTCATCATTAGGGTTTTAGTGCTTGGTTCACGCGGGAGGACGTGAGTTCGATTTTCCGTCGGGAAATCGGAAAATTTAGAAACGAGATTTCTTTTTCTGAAGATAGAACTTATAAGCTTTTCAGCCCATCGAAACATGAAATGTAATTCTTAGAACACCGTAACATACCTGTAAGAAAATAGTTGTGGAGAGACACGTGGTCCTGAGATTCACCCAGTCTATACCAAAAATAAGTTATTCCAGGTTAGTTCCTGGGACGAAGGCGGTGGGCCATAAAACTCATCACTCTATCCCAGTTACCGCCGTGATTACAGATGGTGGAAAGCTTTACCTTCCACTCCTCCAAGGGCCTTAATGGAAATCACATTAATAATAATAATAATAATAATAATAATAATAATAATAATAATAATAATATGTTACGAGAATATTCGGCTCCTAGGATGAATGATCAGCGTAATGGGCTTCGGCTCATAGGGCCCCGGGGTCGATTCCCAGATTTTAACTTTATCTGGTTAATTCCTCTAACTCGAGGGCTGGGTGTTTGTAATCGTCTTAATACAAATCTTCACTTACACACAACACACTACACTACAAACCACCAAAGAAACACGCAGTAGTGAGTACATCCCTCTACACAGGATTGGCCTCAGGGAAGACATCCGGCCGTAAGCGTGGGCTAAATCCACATACAGTGCCGACGCCAGGTAATTGATACAAAGGCCAAGAAGAAGAAGAAGAAGAAGAAGAAGAAGAAGAAGAAGAAGAAGAAGAAGAAGAAGAAGAAGAAGAAGAAGAAGCATGTTACGAGAACGCCAGTCATAGGTAACCTATTTTCGTACACCCATGCAATATTTAAAAGTTAATAACTTAAGTGTCCACATCACGAGTTCGTGGCACAATGTTTTGCCTTGTAGAATACTGCGGCACATCTGATCTGCTTTGGAAGGATTTCAAATGCTAGGGAGCAGTCCCGATAGAGAAAGTATACAGACCATCGGAACGCACGGGAAACATGTCCATACTACTTCAGACGTCCGCACTGAACAGAAATGATGTGAGAAACGAAGATACAGTATTTATTTCTGTAGATTAAGAATTATGGGTGTGTTTGTCTGCTATTACTCTCTGTATAGACAGATTTTACGAAAGTAAACAATCCCAACAGAGGAGTTTGGTCCACGGTTTGGGTCTTGTAGCTGTGAGCTTGCATTCGGGAGATGGTGGGTTTGAATTCCACTGTCGACAGCCCTGAAGAAGGATTTCCATAGTTTTCCACTTTCATACCAGGCAAATGCTGGGAAATGCACTTTATAATTAAGGCTACGATCACTTTCTTCTCAATCCTAGCCCTTTCACATCCTTACGTCGCAAGAAACCTTCTTTATGTTGGTGCGATGTTAAACCACTAGAAAAAAATCTCAAATTTCCCACTGAGTTGCAGCAATAATACAACTACTGACAGAACATTCTTAATTTTTCAGTTGCTGTTAGGTCATTTCAATTTTCTAAGGTTAATACATACATACTAAAATATTTAGTACACATGCTTCTTTTTTCATATTTATAGTTTACCAATGTATTTTTTCACAGCACTGCCAATCGATTTCGAAGCACATCCTACGAGATCCGCTGCTCTAGATTATGAATGAACAGATAAACCACAAATAGCCCAACTGGGCTCATTTCATTTGGGATGAGATCATTGTCAAAAGAAAAAAAGTAATGTTAATATTCTTACGTGACATGATGTAACATTATAGGCCTAGAGTGTGTTTTATAAACAAAATGATCCACACTTTCGATCTTCTCTTTGGAGAGGTGAAAAAATAAGCACTGATAAAGTCACTCAGTCAATAATGTGCACTGACCTGTGGGTTCGACTCCCGCGCTGTTATCGGCGATGCACACACACTGACTGTGGGCAGGTCCTCTTGATTGCTCTAATATAAGGAGGGCATGAGACGCGGGCGGAGAGAGGAAGGGGGAAGGCTATCAGCTGCGCCCACTGCAGGACTTCCCAAGTTCAAAGGAATAGGCTTGGTGTTCCATTCCCCCCGTCTGTCAGTTGTGTCGTCTAAAGAGATGAGAACAAACGTTCGCTTTGCCCTTTCCATCAACTATTGTCTATGATTTTTATGTTGTCAAGTGGTGATGGTACAACTACGTAACCATCCTCTGTATATTGTCATCGCTGTTATCTAATAATATATTCAAGCACCTTGTCTGAGTGACTACCTTCATCTCTACCTACATATGGTTTGGTCAGATTAAAAGATTAGGAGTTCTGATAAAAATTTGCCCACCGGGCGAGTTGGCCGTGCGCGTAGAGGCGCTGGGCTGTGAGCTTGCATCCGGGAGATAGTAGGTTCGAATCCCACTATCGGCAGCGCTGAAGATGGTTTTCCGTGGTTTCCCATTTTCACACCAGGCAAATGCTGGGGCTGTACCTTAATTAAGGCCACGGCCGCTTCCTTCCAACTCCTAGGCCTTTCCCATCCCATCGTCGCGATAAGACCTATCTGTGTCGGTGCGACGTAAAGCCCCTAGCAAAAAAAAAAAAAAAAAAAAATTTGCCCGAACAGTCTGTCGCTATAAAATGCTCCCGGCAATCTACTCGATGTCACATGACATCACAGACGTCACGAATCGAGGACGAGATATTGTAGTGAGGCTTCCACTGTCCAGTGAGACAGTCAGTTGTGTTCTAAAATAAATATACTCTACAACATTAGACCACGTCATTTTTCGTGTAGTGAACAATGTGGTGTGATACGTTTCTTGACTACAGTCAACAGTTATAGGAGCATTCTTGCTACACTTGAAGACTACTGTGTTTCACGAAAACATGTCCACAGGTGGTGCGCACGTTCCTGTGAAGAAGATCGTATACTGTACATACACTTGCGAGCAAATAATAATAATAATAATAATAATAATAATAATAATAATAATAATAATAATAATAATAATAATAATAAAATAAAAAATGTGGCCAATATAGAAACAGCGACTTAGGTTGGTTATGAATGCCACGCTTTCTCCAGTGTCAACCTCTTTTCCCTTCTTGCATGCTTCTTGCAATATGACTGATAAGTCACCCAAAAGTTCAGTGGAGGATAACTATCTCTCATTCCTCTGCAAATTCAAGAGACTAAGAAGGAGGTGGTGCAGTTAGAAATGGCTGTGGAAGTAAGGAGAAATTGAAGGAACTTACTAGAAAATTGAATCTAGCAAAGAAGGCAGTCATACGAATTTTAGTGAAAAATGGAAGGGTATGTATAGGTATTTTAAGGCAGAAACAGGTTCCAAGAAGGACATCCCAGGAATAATTAATGAACAAGGGGAGTGTGTATGTGAGGATCTTCAAAAGGCAGAAGTATTCAGTCAGCAGTGTATAAAGATTGTTGGTTACAAGGATAATGTCGAGATAGAGGAAGAGACTAAGGCCAAAGAAGTAATAAAATTTACGTATGATAACAATGACATTTACAATAAGATACAAAAGTTGAAAACTAGAAAAGCGGCTGGAATTGATCAGATTTCTGGGGATATACTAAAGACAATGGTTTGGGATATAGCATATCTGAAGTACTTATTTGATTATTGTTTGGCCGAAGGAGCTATACCAGATGAATGGAGAGTTGCTACAGTAGCCCCTGTGTATAAAGGAAAGGGTGATAGACATAAAGCTGAAAATTACAGGCCAGTAAGTTTGACATGCATTGTATGTAAGCTTTGGGAAGGCATTCTTTCTGATTATATTAGACATGTTTGTGAAATTAATAACTGGTTCGATAGAAGGCAATTCGGTTTTAGGAAAGGTTATTCCACTGAAGCTCAACTTGTAGGATTCCAGCAAGATATAGCAGATATCTTGGATTCTGGAGGTCAAATGGACTGTATCGCGATTGACCTGTCTAAAGCATTTGATAGGGTGGATCATGGGAGACTACTGGCAAAAATGAGTGCAATTGGACTAGACAAAAGAGTGACTGAATGGGTTGCTATATTTCTAGAAAATAGATCTCAGAGAGTTAGAGTAGGTGAAGCTTTGTCTGACCCTGTAATAGTTGAGAGGGGAGTTCCTCAGGGCAGTGTTATCGGACCTTTATGTTTTCTTATATATATAAATGATATGAGTAAAGGAGTGGAATCGGAGGTAAGGCTTTTTGCGGATGATGTTATTCTCTATAGAGTGATAAATAAGTTACAAGATTGTGAGCAACTGCAACGTGACCTCGAAAATATTGTGAGATGGACAGCAGGCAATGGTATGTTGATAAACGGGGCTAAAAGTCAGGTTGTGAGTTTCACAAATAGGAAAAGTCCTCTCAGTTTTAATTACTGCGTTGATGGGGTGAAAGTTCCTTTTGGGGATCATTGTAAGTATCTAGGTGTTAATATAAGGAAAGATCTTCACTGGGGTAATCACATAAATGGGATTGTAAATAAAGGGTACCGATCTCTGCACATGGTTATGAGGGTGTTTAGGGGTTGTAGTAAGGATGTAAAGGAGAGTGCATATAAGTCTCTGGTAAGACCCCAACTAGAGTATGGTTCCAGTGTATGGGACCCTCACCAGGATTACCTGATTCAAGAACTGGAAAAAATCCAAAGAAAAGCAGCTCGATTTGTTCTGGGTGATTTCCGACAAAAGAGTAGCGTTACAAAAATGTTGCAATGTTTGGGTTGGGAAGAATTGAGAGAAAGAAGAAGAGCTGCTCGACTAAGTGGTATGTTCCGAGCTGTCAGCGGAGAGATGGCGTGGAATGACATTAGTAGACGAATAGGTTTGAATGGCGTCTATAAAAGTAGGAAAGATCACAATATGAAGATAAAGTTGGAATTCAAGAGGACAAACTGGGGCAAATATTCATTTATAGGAAGGGGAGTTAGGGATTGGAATAACTTACCAAGGGAGATGTTCAATAAATTTCCAATTTCTTTGAAATCATTTCGGAAAAGGCTAGGAAAGCAACAGATAGGGAATCTGCCACCTGGGCGACTGCCCTAAATGCAGATCAGTATTGATTGATTGATTGATTGATTGATTGATTGATTGATTGATTGATTGATTGATTGATTGATTGATTGATTGATTGATTGATTGAAGCCTCTATTCACAAAACATTGAGTTTGCACAGCTCTCTTTTGTTTCCTCCGGTCATAGCACATTTCATTAAGGGAGACTATTTCCGACCCACTCTTCATATTACACCGAATGTACCATCGTTCATTGGTTTATATTCGTTTCTTAGGTTTTCCTTCAAGTCAGTTCTTTCGAAACTGGAATCACATGTTGCACACGGAGGTTCCTGTAACGCGCGGATGTCACTGTATACCTAACACGCCCCCGAGGGGTCACCTCCTCAAAGAAAAACGGACCGAGAATGAAGGAGCTTGCAAAACCACACCAAACTGTCACGTAAGCTGAATGCAATGATTGTTCCTGTAGCAACCAAGGAACTAACCATGGGCGTAATTTGAGCATTTTGACTGGGGTGGGGGCAGGGCTCCTCCCATTTGAGACCAATTTGCGATCACAATTTATTGCTAAAATTCTCTATCTTTCCTTGAACATTCTATGTTAATCACTTTAATTTGGTAACCAAACTTCTGGTTTTTTTTTTTTGCTTTACGTCGCACCGACACAGACAGGTCTTATGGCGACGATGGGACAGGAAGGAGCTAGGAGTGGGAAGGAAGCGGCCGTGGCCTTAATTAGGTACAGGCCCAGCATTTACCTGGTGTGAAAATGGGAAACCACGGAAAACCATCTTCAGGGCTGCCGACAGTGGGGCTCGAACCCACTATCTCCCGAATACTGGATACTGGCCGCAATTAAGCGACTGCAGCTATCGAGCTCGGTCCAAACTTCTGTAAAGTAAAGAACAGTCACATTAAAAAGTAGACATAATTCAAATGTATTTGTTACTTGTCCTGTTTTTACCCGTAAAAGTAAAAATCAAGCAGACTACATGGACGAAATCCACACCTTTTCTTTAACTTACTATACTTTGATCACATCATATTTTTATACAAAATTAAGGCTTCTCGTTCCATTTGAATTAAAATCATTAGTTACTTTTGAAATGGCAATATCAGTACTACTTCTGATAGCCAAAAAGGCTATATACATATAAAATAATATGTACTGACTGACTGACTGACTGACTGACTGACTGACTGACTGACTGACTGACTGACTGACTGACTGACTGATTCATCATCGCCGAGCCAAAACTACTGGACATAAGGAAATGAAATTTTTCTCACTAAGGGAGGATTTTTGGATATTCCGATGCTAAGGGGGTCAAAAGGGAGGTGAATTTTTAAAATGAGGATATCTATATCTCAAAAACTTAAAAAGTTTACAGACGTAAACATTAGTATTTGGAATCTTCTTTAAAAATAAAGAAACGCGTATTTGTTTTCGGAAAATCCCATGAAGGGGGGGGGGGGGGGTGAAAAAAGGAGGAAAAGGGGTTGAACACCTTTTATGAGGAGCCTTATGTCTCAAAAACTGAAGATGTTACAGACATGAAAATTAGTATTTGAAATCTCCTTTGAAAATAAAGAAACGCGTATTTTTGTGTTTTTGGATAATCCGTTGAATAGGGGGTGAACAGGAGTGACAAACGGGGTGAATTTTTAAAAAGAATATATCTGAAAATTATGTCAGATACGTAACATATTACAGATTTGAAAACTGGTATTTGGAATTTCCTGTAAAAGTAAAGAAACATAAATATTGTTTTCGGAAAAACCACTTAAGGGAAACTGAAAACAGGGGACGATTTTTTAAAATTAGCATATCTACAGTATATCTCCAAAATTTAACATGTTTCAGACGTGAAAATTGGTATTTTGAATCTCCTTTAAAAATAAGGAAACACGTATTCTTTGGTTTTCGGGAAAAAACCCTTGACGGGGGTGGGGGTAGAAGACTAGAAAAATTAGTTAAATTATTTGTAAGAGAATATATATATACCAAAAATATCTAAAGATGCTACAAACTTGAAAACTGGTATTTGGAATCTCCTTTAAAAATAAACACGCATTTTGTGGGGGGGAGGGGAATCAGCTTTGTAGGTGGGGGGTGAAAACGAAGATGAATTCCTTTTACGAGGATATATATATCTCAAAAACTGAAGAAGTTACAGTCGTGATAATTGGTATTTGGAAGCTCTTTTAAAGAAACGGGTACTTTTTTTTTTTTTTTGGAAAATTCACTTGAGTGAGGAGTGTGAAAGGAAGTGAAAAAATTTGAATTCTTTTCCTGGATAAACTTATATCTCAAAACTGAAGGTTACAGACGTGGTATGTGTAATCTCCTTTAAAGGTAAAGAATCACGCATTTTTAGGGTGGGGGGAAACCAACTTAACGGGCGGGAGTGGAGTGAAAAAAAAAAGAGTTGAATTATTTTCATGAGGATACTTATATCTCAAAAACTGAAGATGTTAGAGGCATGAACATTTGTTTGGAATCTTCCTTCAAAGTAAAGAAACACGTGTTCTTTAGTCTTCGGAAAACCCACTTAAGGGGATTAATGAATTGAAAAATTAGTTGAATTCTTTGTATGAGGATACTTGTATCTCAAAAAGTAAATATGTTAATGACGTGAAAATTGGTATTTGGAGTCTCCTTTAAAAATAAACACGCACTTTTGGGGAGGAGGGAATAAACATAACGGATAGGAAGGGGGTGGGGGTGAAAAAGGAGTTAAATTACTTTTGTGGGGATACGTATATCTAAAAACTGAAGATGTTACAGACGGGAAAACTAGTATTTGGAATGTCCTTTAAAAATAAAGAAGCACGCTTTTTTTTAAATCGAAGTAAGGGGTGTGGAGTTGAAAATAAGTGAATAAGGAGTTGAAATATGTTTATGAGGATACTTTATATTAAAAACTGAAGCTGTTACAGACGTGAAAGTTGGTATTTTGAATTTTCTCTCAAAATAAAGAAACACGTATTTTTTGTTTTCGGAAAGTCCACTTAAGGCGGGAGAGGGGTGGAAAGAAGTGAAGAAAAAGTTGAATTATTTCTATGAGTATACATTTATCTCAGAAAATGAAGGTGTTACAGACATACAGACATGAAAACTGGTATTTGGAATCTCCTTAAAAATAATGAAACAAGTACTTTTTGTTCTCGGAAAATCCACTTAAGGGCTTGGAAGGAATTGGAAAAGCGGGTAAATTTTTTAAATGAGTACCGGTATATCTACGTTATATGTAAAAAAACTCAACATGTTAGATACAAGAAACTTGGTATTTGGAAAGTCCTTTAAAAACACAGGAACATGTGCCATTTCTTTCGGAGAAGGCACTCAACGGTGGGGGGGGGGGGGGTGAAAAGAAGTGAAAAATATTTGAATTATTTTTATGAGGATACTTATATCTTAACAACTGAAGATGTTACAGACGTGAACATTGGTATTTCGAATCTCCTTTAAAAATAAACAAACCTGTGTTTTTGTTTTCGGAAAATACACTTTGATGGCGGTGGGGGAAGGGCTGATCAAGGGGTTGAATTATTTTTCATGCGGATACTTATGTACATCTCAAAAACTGAAGATATTACAGATGTGGGAATAGGTATTTGGAATCTTCTTTAAAAATTCAGACCCAAGTATTTATTTTTGCGACTTGAGAGAAGACTCTTTCACACATGTACACTTCTACAGTATGTCGCAGAGTCGTCTTAGCCCCAAGAGGTAATACCACAAACATAGTTTACAAAGAATTTCTGGGGTAAATGGAACTCAATTTTTGGATGAGTTTTTCTACTTTAGGAATTTTCGGATAATGTCTTCGTACAATGCCGAGGAACGATTACTTCGATCAAATTAAGAAATCCACGCGAGCGAAGCAGCGCGTAATTGCTAGCTTATTTATATTTTACATTAAGTAGTGCCTTAGACGTCCAGAATATAAATATTACGCGCTGTAGCTTAGGTTCTACTTTGTTCCGATTTTGGGTTGGGAGTAGAAAGAATATTATTTTACGTTGTAGGTTTGTCGATAGAATCACAATCACTACTGATCTGCATTTAGGGCAGTCGCCCAGGTGGCAGGTTTCCTATCAGTTGTTTTTCTAGCCTTTTCTTAAATGATTGCAAAGAAATTGGAAATTTATTGAACATCCCCCTCAGTAAGTAATTCCAATCCCTAACTCCCCTTGATATAAACGAATATATGCCACAATTTGTCATCTTGAATTCCAGCTTTATCTTCTTATTGTGATCTTTCCTACTTTGTTCCGATTTTGGGTTGGGAGTAGAAAGAATATTATTTTACGTTGTAGGTTTGTCGATAGAATCACAATCACTACTGATCTGCACTCAAACATATTGTCATTCCAAAATATCCCTCCACTGACAGCTTGGGACATACCATTTAGTCGAGCAGCTCGTCTCCTTTCTCCCAAGTCTTCCAGCCCAAACTTTGCTATATTTTTGTAACGCTACTCTTCTGTCGCAAATCACCCAGAATGAATCGAGCTTCCTTTCTTTGGATTTTTCCAGTTCATGAATCAAGTAATCCTGGTGAGGGTTCCATACACTCGAATCATACTCCAGTTGGGGTCTTACCAGAGACTTATATGCCCTCTCATTTACATCCTTACTATAACCCCTGAATACCCTCACAACCAAGTGCAAAAATACGTGCACTTTTTTACAATCATATTTATGCAAGTTGCTTTACGTCGCACCGACGCAGATAGGTCTTATGGCGAAGATAGGACAGGAAAGGACTAGGAGTGGGAAGGAAGCAGCCGTAGCCTTAATTAAGGTACAGCCTCAGCATTTGCCTGGTGTTAAAATGGGAAGCACCGGGCGAGTTGGCCGTGCGCGTAGAGGCGCGCGGCTGTGAGCTTGCATCCGGGAGATAGTAGGTTCGAATCCCACTATCGGCAGCCCTGAAAATGGTTTTCCGTGGTTTCCCATTTTCACACCAGGCAAATGCTGGGGATGTACCTTAATTACGGCCACGGCCGCTTCCTTCCAACTCCTAGGCCTTTCCTATCCCATCGTCGCCATAAGACCTATCTGTGTCGGCGCGACGTAAAGCCCCTAGCAAAAAAAATGGGAAGCCACGGAAAACCATCTTCAGGGCTGCCGACAGTGGGGTTCGAACCCACTATCTCCCGAATACTGGATACATCATATTTATGTGATTACCCCAATGAAGACCTTTCCTTATATTAACACCTAGGTACCTACTTACAACGATCCCCAAAAGGAATTTTCACCCCATGAACGCAGTAATTAAAAATGACAGGAGTTTTCCTATTTGTGAAACTCACAACCTGACTTTCAACCCTGATTATCATCATACCATTGCTTACTGTCCATCTCACAACATTATCGAAGTCATTTTGCAGTTGCTCACAGTCTTGTAAATTATTTATACAGAATACAGAATCTATACCGAATGACATCATCTGCAAACAACTTTATTTCTGATTCCACTTCTTTACACATATATCAGATATATATGTAAGAAAACATAAAGGTCCAAAAATACTGCCTTAAGGAATTCCCTTCTTAATGATTACAGGGACAGATAAAACTTCGCCTACGCTGATTCTATGTGTTCTATTTTATAGAAACATAGCCACCCATTCTGTCACTCTTTTTCTAGTCCAATACCACTCAATTTTTGCCAGTAGTCTCCCATGATTTACACTATCAAACAAGGGCACCCATGCCCGGGGGAAAGGGGGTGGGGCGGCCCCTCCCTAACTCTCAGGAAAAAGAAAAATTCTAAAATAGTCGGGTGTTTTTCTTTCAAGGAAATGATTTAAAAGTCGATATTACGGAGAAGTGGTAGCACCACCCCCTCCACCAACAGGCAGGGGATACCGTGGATGTTATTCTTCCGCGGAATACAAGTCGCCATTCATCTTCCAAAATATTAAAAAACTGCATACCCCTAGGTCTAGCCCGCCCCCCCTCCTTACAAACTGTTATATGGACGTCCATGCTATCAAATGCCTCAGATAGGTCAATCTCGATACAGCCCAATTGACCTCCTGAATCCAGGATGTCTGCTATATCTTGCTGGAATCCTACAAGTCGAGCTTCAGTTGAATAACCTTTCCTAAACCCGAACTGCCTTCTATCAAACCAGTTATTAATTTTGCAAACATGTCTGATATAATCAGAAAAAATGCTGACTGGCCTGTAATTTTCAGCTTTAAGTCTATCATTCTATCATTCTTTCCTTTATACACAGAGGCTACTAAAGCAACTCTCCATTCATTTGGTATAGCTCCTTCATGAAAACAATAGCCAAATAAGTACTTCAGATAAGGTACTATATACCAACCCATTGCCTTTAGTAAATCCCCGGAAAACTTATCAATTCCAGCCGCTTTCCTAGTTTTCAACTTTTGTACCTTACTCTAAATGTCATTGTTATCATAGGTAAATTCCAATACTCCTTTAGTATTGGTCACCTCCTCTATATGGATATTATCTTGTAACCAACAGTCTTTACATGCTGCTGACTGAATACTTCTGCCTTTTAAAGATGCTCGCGTACACACTCCCCTTGTTCATTAATGATTCCTGGAATGTCCTTCTTGGAACCTGTTTCTTCCATTTTTTCACTAAAATTTTATGACCACCCATTATGCTTGTCATCATGTTACCCTTAGCTGACTTCTTTGCTAGATTCAATTTCCTAGTAAGTTCCTTCAATTTCTCCTTACTTCCACAGCCATTTCTTACTCAATTTCTTTCCAACCTGCACCTCCTTCTTAGTCTCTTTACATCTCTGTTATAATATAGTGGATCTTTACCATTCTCACCACCTTTAAAGGTACAAACCTATTTTCACATACCCCAACAATTGCTTTAAACCCATCCCAGAGTCTGTTTACATTTTTATTTACCATTTTCCAGCGATCATATTTACTTTTTTTAATCCCTCATGCCTGTTTTATCAGCCATTTGGCACTGCCTAACAATCCTAATTTTAATATCTTCCTTTCTTTCACATTTATTTTTAACTACCACAAAAACAGCTTCATGATCACTAATACCATCTATTACTTCGGTTTCTCTATAGAGCTCATATGGTTTTACCAGAACCACATTCAAAATATTCATCGCTCTATTTGGTTCTATCACTTTCTGAATCAGCTGCCCTTCCCATATTAACTTATTTGCCACGTGTTGTTCATGCTTCCTGTCGTTCGCATTACCTTCCCAATTGACATTTGGTAAATTGAGATCACCTGCTACTATCAAGTTCCTTTCCATATCGTTTCCCACATACCTGATTATCTTATCAAATAATTCTGAATCAGCATCAGAGCTACCCCTACCCGGTCTGTACACTCCAAAGATATCAAGTTGTCTATTATCTTTAGACATGAGCCTTACACCCGAATTTCATGTTTATCATCTTTAACTTTTTCGTAGCTTACGAATTCTTCTTTCATCAGAATGAATACTCCCCCTCCTACCATTCCTCACCTATCTCTACGATACACGCTCCAGTTCCGTGAGAAAATTTCTGCACCCATTATATCATTTCTCAGACATGATTCAACTCGTATTGCAATATCTGTTAAGTATATATCTATAAATTACTTAATCCTATTCCTTTCTTTACAATACTTCTACAGCTGAGGACTAACATTTTTATGTCATCCCAACTTCCAGTTCCCTGTACCCTTATCACCGCTCCCTAGACTACGCCGTTTCCTTGAATGTACCTCCCTATAACCCATCTAAACAATTTCCTAACTTATATGTACCTCTGCGGTTTAAGTGAAGGCCACCTGAGCGCAGATCCCTATCTCCTACCCACCCATTAGGATCTAGAAATTTTCTTCCAGTTTCCCACATATCCACTCCATAGTCTCATTTAAATCCCCAATCGCTCTCCAGTAAGTATCCCTCCTACACAGTATTCCATTGATAACAAGCTCCGCTTCCTTAAACTTCACCCGTGCTGCATTTACCAGGTCCCAAACATCCCCAACAATTTTGGTACTCATACCTGCTTGTCTTACTTTGTTAGTGCCAACGTGGAACAATACCGCCTTCTCCTTTCCCTCCTCTTTCTCTTCTACTTTCCTCAACATATGCCCTTAACCTAATTCCTGGATAACACTCTACGCTGGTTCTCTTTCCTCCACACACTTTCCCGACATGTCTAACAATGGAATCCCCATGACCAGAGCCTCAATCCTACCCTACCCTACCCATCTTATTTGATCCCCTCCCCTCCTGGTCAGCACTACCTTTCCTGACAGCTGCAGAAGCTACTTCCTCCTTCCTTTTCTTCCTACCATGACCCAGCTTCACCTGTCTTTTCCTATCTACTACTCCACATTTCCCTTTCCTACCTTTTCCCTTCCTCCTACTTGCACACTTCTAAGCAACAGTTCCCTGTTCCTCATCTTCCCTCGGTTGTTCTACCTGCAGTGACACGTACCGATTTCTCACAGACATCTGTCCTGAATTCTGATCCTGAATAGAGCCCTTAGCCTGCAATCAACTTCCCCTTAAAACTTTAGACCACCTGTCTTCTACAATTCCCCCTTTCCTTCCCATCCCACTTTCACATCTACTCTATCCAGTACATTGTTTGAGGGAGGCCTACTTTCCTTCCTGTCCTCTGAGAGAATCCTAACTATCTCCCTCAAACTCTCCAATTCCTCCCTCATACTCCTTAATGCCTGGCCACACCCACAGTTCCTACACTTGCACTCCTTAGACATTCTTTACGGAATAATGAAAAGGAAAGGAAAAATACCTTATTCTGTGCAAAATAAAAATTAAAGGAAAGAAATATTGACTACGATAATTCACGAAGATCACACGAAAATAAGGCAATTAATATAGGCTACTACTACACTACAACACTATTTAGTTGTACGATTTTTTTTCCTGCAACACCCTAACAGAATGAAAATTGCTGTTAGTTACTGAAAACCGAAAGTAATACACAAAAATTACATAATTCTAAACTGCAGTTAAGTTTACCCTAATTACTACAACAGAATTCTAGTAAGAATGTTACTACAGACACCGCAGGTACTACAGATACTATTACACACAAATATTTGACACTAATAGATAAACACTCTAACTTCTAATAAGATACTATAATACACTACAATAACTTTAAACTACGTTCAGACGTATTCCAATTAAAACAGGTTATTACTAAGCACGAACAGAAATGGCAATTACAATTAAAGTTTGAATTTCGCAAGATTATTCAAAATAATAGATTAAGCACTCTAATTTCTAGTAGGCTGTTACTACTGTGCACTACAATAATCTTTAAACCACGTTCAGACGTATCCTAATTACAATAGGTTATTACTAAGCAAAAATAGAAATGAAAATTGCCGTTTTACTACTCAATCCTACTTTGTTGTAATAGAAACGAAACCTGTCCTTTGGTTAAATGCTAAAGTATCGAAAGGCTTACCGTACACAAAGATACACACGAATATAACAGGAAAGACACTATCTAATATACCGTATCTACACTACAATTCTCAACTGAAATGTGGTTATGTGATTATTACAGCTAGTGGATTACTATTATTTTCCCTACTCCACGGGACGGAGAATCAAAGTGTCCTTAAATGCTGAAAAATACGAGGTTGTCTACAATAATTTCTCAAAAATACTTCTGTCAAAACTACGCCAGGGACTTGAATTGCAATTATTGGGATATATGAACTTGATTATTATAAGCTAACTGCTCATAAATACTGAAAGATCGAGGGTGCGAAATATAAATTACGGATACTTTAACTAGATACCTACTCAGAATTACAAATGATGGGAATACAAGTATCAGCTGATTTTATTTATATTTTCTTGACTACACTACACCCTTTGTTCATGAATGTAGCCAACAATGCAATATTCGAATATGAAGAGTGACAATAATCGATAACAATACAGCGACTGTTTACTATTTCGCCAGTAAAATACTCTATATTCTGTTGAAATCCTTTCTTTAAACAAAATTCACAACAGTGTCGCGTTATTTAAAGAAGTTATTACCTTCGTGATAGGTGGAACAGGTGAACTTCCATTTGAAATACCCTGTCAATTGCCTGCACTAATATAACCACTGCCGAAGTTACGACTCTTTTTAATATCCCGTCTTTGTAAGTATTTTATCAACAAACCTAAGGTAATGATATTTTAATAATAATATTTTTTAAAATATATTTCTTCTTTCACACAGTCCTAAATTACAACTTGTAATCTAGCGAACGCCTACGGAACTACTCAGTGTAAAAATTGTAAATAAATACCACTAATCTCATTTACTACAAACAAACAGTAAACGCCAATATTTGTGAACTAAGTGTATCACAGATACACAAACTTTGCTAAATTTCTTCAACTATTAACTACTTTATCACGAAGATAATACAGAGCTCTTGGAACAGTCAACCACTCGCTAGCCCATCCAACAATGGACTTCGGTTGAATACTTACAAAGACAGGATATTGTAAAACGTTGTAACTTTCGCAGCGTTTTCTTTCCATTCGTACAGGCAATAGACACGTCATCTCCAATAGAAATTCGCCGACCGGGTGAGTTGGCCGTGCGGTTAGGAGCGTGCAGCTGTGAGCTCGCATCCGGGAGATAGTGGGTTCGAACCCCACTGTCGGCAACCCTGAAGATGGTTTTCCATGGTTTCCCATTTTCACACCAGGCAAATGCTGGGGCTGTACCTTAATTAAGGCCACGGCCGCTTCCTTCCCATTCCTAGGCCTTTCCTGTTCCATCGTCGCCATAAGACCTATCTGTGTCGGCGCGACGTAAAGCAACTAGCAAAAAAAAAAAAAAAATCGCCGGTTCTGCTTATAACGAAGGTAATATTGTTTTTTTAATAAGACAATACTCACCGAGCCCTGCAGTTTGCGTTTCGTAGCTATCAGCTTGCATTCGTGACATAGTGGGTTCGAACCCCACTGTCGGCAGCTCTGAAGATGGTTTCCCGTTGCTTCCCATTTTCACATCAGGTAAATGCTGGGGCTGTACCTTAATTAAAACCACGGTCGCATCTTTCTTACCTATAGCCTCCTCCTATCTCATCGTTACCATAAGCCCTTTCTGTATCGGTACGACGTAAAGCAGGTTGTAAATAAAAAATAAAAACTTGTAAATTTTGTTTAAAAGAAAGAAATTCAACTGAATATAACTTACAATATTTCACCGTCGAAATACAATAGTTAACAGTCGATGTATTGTCATAGATTATTGTCACTCTTTGTATTCAAATATTACAATGTCAGCTACCTACGGTCGAGAACAAAGGGTATAGTGTAGTCAAGAAAACAAAAACAATAATCAGCTGATTCCTTTATTCCGATAATTAATTTGTATATTCCGATAACTTACCGTATTTGTGGTTTTGAGTAGTTCAAGTCTCCGGCGTCGTTCATACGTCTTGCATCCTCGATCTTTCAGCATTTGAACAGTTTTAATTTCTGTTAGCTTGTAGGAATAACATGAAACTACTTTCTAATGAGGATTTAGTTTTAAACTACATTTCTGTTGTTTCAATTTACCAGTTGTAATTAGGATACGTCTCAATGCAGTTTAGAATTATTGTAGTGAAGTTATTTTATTAAAAATTGTCGTACATACTGTACCATTGCCTAATATTTCTCTAAGAGAATAAAAATCTCTCTTCTGTTAACGCGTAGATAGAAAAAGAATAACCCGAATAAGTATAAATGATTTATAAAATACAATTGTTTCAGCTAACCTGTTATAACTAGGATACGCCTAATTATAATAATGCATTCGAGAGCTGTAGTGTACCGTACTGATTATATTAGATAGTATCTTACCTGCTATATTCGTGTGTTATCCTTGTGTACGGTACAGTAACACTTTCCATATTTCAGCATTATATAAATGACAGGTTTCATTTTAATTAGAGCATAGTACGTTATAATAATAATAATAATAATAATAATAATAATAATAATAATAATAATAATAATCTACTCATTTAGCTTTGTTGTGTAATCCTCGAGTACCTATTTCTCCCGAATTTCAAATTTTTATTGCAATTTTCATTTTTGTTTGCGCGTAGTAATAACCTCTTGTAATTAGGATACGTCTGAGCGCAGTTTAAAATTATTCTAGTGTAGTTATTTCATTAGAAATTAGCGTGCTTATATTATTATTGCGAAATATTTATCTAGTAGGAGAAATATCACTCCAGAAACTTAGCTCTTACTCAAATTCTATTGTTGTATTTAGGATAGGCTTAACGGCAGTTCAGAATTGTGTAATTCTTGTGTATTCCTTTCGATATTCAGTAATAATGCCTTTGCTGGCAGGGTGTACTGTTTACAGTGCACTATATCTTCTGGTATGGGCTGGAATAAATTTGTTACTTTTATTGACCTGTCTCAGTCTCATCCATGGCTTTGGCAATATGAAAATGGCCGAGGTATGAGCGATTCTAGTAATACCGTTCCTTATGCAGCCAGTCCCTGTTATCAATGGTGTGAAAATATCGCTCATAGGGTCGGTTGGTGCATGTATTTCAGTGGGCTTGGCAGACTGATATGCAATAGCAACATCTGGCTCGGTGAGGAAAGCAACGGGAAACTACCTCACTCCTCATTTCCCTAGTATACCTCTTCAGTGACACCTAGGTTATCTATGACAGCTGTTGGTGGAGCTGGAGAGGATCAAACCAGCCTTCGGGCTGAATACCCAACATACACATACATTCAGTAACACTTGAGAGATTTCATTTTGTTAGGGTGTTGTAGGATGATCATATCATATCATATCATATCATATCATATCATATCATATCATATCATATCATATCATATCATATCATATCATATCATATCATATCATAGCATATCATATCCGACTCGTTGGCTGAATAGTCAGCGTACTGGCCTTCGGTTCAGAGGGTCCCGGGTTCGATTCCCGGCCGGGTCGGGGATTTTAACCTTCATTGGTTAATTCCAATGGCCCGGGGGCTGGGTGTCTGTGCTGTCCGCAACATCCCTGCAACTCACACACCACACATAACACTATCCTCCACCACAATAAAACGCAGTTACCTACCCATGGCAGATGCCGCCCACCCTCATCGGAGGGTCTGCCTTACAAGGGCTGCACTCGGCTAGTAATAGCCACACGAAATTATTATTATTATATCATATCATAATATATCATATCATAATATATCATAATTATGTCTAAGTAGTATTGTAGTGTAGTTAGTATTACCTTATTGCCATGTGATCCTTGTGTACTATCCTGAACAATATTTCTTGCCTTAGGTTTTTTTGCACAGAACAATATATTTTATCTTTACTGATTTTTCATTATTTCGTACTTTACTAAGTATGGCTAAGGAATGCACGTGTAGAAACTGCGGGTGTGCCAGGCGTTAAGGAGCTTGAGGGCGGAGTTAGAAAATTTGAGGGAGATAATTAGGATTCTCTCGGAGGGCAGGAAGGAATGTAGGCCTCCCTCAAACAATGTAGTACAGGATACGGTAGGTGTACAAGAGGGATGGGAAGGAAAGGGGGTAGATAAAGAAGACAGGTGGTCTAATGTTTCAAAGGGGAAGGAAATCGCAGGCTAAGGGCTCTATTCACGAGCAGAATTCAGGACAGGTGTCAGTGAGGAATCGATGTGAGTCACTGCAAGTAGAACAAAGGGAAGATGAGGAAGAGGGAACTGTTGCAGAAGAGTGCGGAAGTGGGAGGAAAGGAAAATGTGGGAAAGGGAAATGTAGAGTAGAGAATAGGAAAATAAAAGTGGAATAGGGTCATCGGAGGGAGAAAAGGGATGAAGAAGTAACTTCTGTATACGTCAGGAAAGATAGGGGAGACCAGGAGGGAAGGGGATCAAAAGAGGTGGGTAGGGTTGAGGCTCTGGTCATGGGGGATTCCATTGCTAGACGTATGGGTAACATGTATGGAGGAAAGGGAAACAGGGTAGAGTGTTACCCAGGAATTACGTTAAGGTAGATGTTGAGGAAAGTAGAAGAAAAATAGTGTGGTAGATTTTCACGTTGGTACCAACAAAGTAAGGCAAGCAGGAGTATCAATGTAGTTGTAGTTGTATGGGATCTGATAAATTCAGCACGGGTGAAGCTTAAGGAAGTGGAGATTGTTATCAGAGGATTACTGTGTAAGAGGGATGCGACTGGAAGGTGATCAGGGACTTAAATGAGGCTATGGGTATGTGGGAAACTGGGAGTGAGATTTCTAAATCCTAATGGGTGGGTACGAGATAGGGATCTGTGCTCACGTGGATTTCAGTTGAACCGCAGTGGTACGTATACGTAAGACAGTTTGTTTAGAAGGGTTGCAGAGAAACGGGGTGGACTAGGGAGCGATGATAATTATAGAGCGATCTGTACTCATCTAAAAATGTTAGTGTTGAACTGTAGGAGTAGTGTAAAGAAAGGAATAGAATGAAATAATTTAATAGATATATACTTACCAGACATTGTAATAGGAGTTGAATCATGGCTGAGATGATATAATGGATGCAGAAATTTTCTCAAGGAACTGGAGTGTTTATCGTAGAGATATGATAGGAATGGTAGGAGGGGGAGTATCCATTCTGGTGAAAAAAGAATTTGTAAGCTACGAAAAAGTTAAAGCTGACGAACATGAAATTCTAGATGTAAGGCTTATCTCTAAAGATAATAGGCAATTTGGTGTTTTTGGACTGTACAGACCGGGAAAGGGTGGCGCAGACTCTGTTTCGAAATTATTTGATAAGATAATCAGGTATGTGGGAAACGATATGGAAAGGAACGTAATTGAAGCAGGTGATCTCAATTTACTAAATGTGAATTGGGAAGGTAATGCGAACGACAGGAAGCATGACCAAGAAATGGCAAATAAGTTAATATGGGAAGGACAGTTGAATCAGGAAATGATGGAACAAACTAGAGGGATGAATATTCTGAATGTGGTACTGCTAAAACCAGATGAGCTCTGTAGAGAAAACAAAGTAATAGATGGTATTAGTGATCACGAAGCTGTTTTTGTCGTAGTTAAAAATAAATGTGATAGAAAGGAAGGTCGTTAAAGTAGGGCTATCAGGCAATACCATATGGCTGATAAAACAGTCATGAGGGAGTTTTTAAAACGTAAGTATGAACGGTGGAAAACTGTAAATAAAAATGTAATCAGACTGTGAGATCGGTTTAAAAAAATTGTTGAGGAAATTAAAAACAAGTATGAGGGAGTTTTTAAAAAGGTAAGTATGAACGGTATGGACCTTTCAAGGTGGAAAGAATGTTAAATACCCACTATATTACAACAGTGAAGGAGTTGCAGTTTGAAAGGAAACAGAGTTAGAAATGGCTGTGGAAGCAAGGAGAAATTGAAGGAATTTACTAGGAAATATAATCTAGCAAAGAAGTCAGCTAAGAATAACATGATGGCAAGCATAATTGGCAGTGATACACATTTTTAGTGGAAAATAGAAGTGTATGTATAGGTATTTTAAGGCAGAAACAGGTTCCAAGAAGGACATTCCAGGAATCATTCATGAACAAGGGGGGAACGTGTATGCGAAGAACTTCAGAAGGGAGAAGTATTCGGTCAGCCGTATGTAAAAAAAGGGTTGGTTACAAAGATAATGTCCAGATAGAGGAGGTGATTAATACTAACGAAGTATTGGAATTTACCTATGATTACAATGACATTTACTGTAAAATACAACATTTGAAAACTAGAAAAGGGGCTGGAATTTATAAGATTTCCGGGGATATACTAAAGGCAATGGGTTGGTATAGTACTATATCTGAAGTACTTATTTTATTATTGTTTTCATGAAGGAGCTATACCAAATGAATGAAGAGTTGCTATAGTATCCCCAGTGTATAAAGGAAAGTGATAGATATAAAGCTGAAAATTACAGGCCACTCAGTTTGTCATGCGTTGCATGTAAGCTTTGGGAAAGCATTCTTTCTGATTATATTAGACATATTTGCGAAATTAATAACTGGTTTGATAGAAGGCAGTTCGGGTTTAGGAAAGGTTATTCCACTGAAGTTCAACTTGTGGGATTCCAGCAGACATCCTGGATTCAGGAGGTCAAATGAACTGTATCGCGATTGACCTGTCTAAAGCATTTGATAGGGTAGAACATGGGAGACTACTGGGAAAAACGAGTGCAATAGGACCAGAAAAAAGAGTGACCGAATGGTGGCTATATTTCTAGAAAATAGAACTCAGAGAATTAGAGTAGGCGAAGCTGTATCTGTCCCTGTAATCAATATGAAGGGAATTCCTCAAGGCAGAACTTTTGGACTTTTATGTTTTCTTATATATATAAATGATATTAGTAAAGGTGTGGAATCAGAGATAAAACATTTTGCGAATGATGTTATTCTATACATAAGTCCCAATAATAATGTTATTTGTTTTACGTCCCACTAACTACTCTTTTACGGTTTTCGGAGACGCCGAGGTCCGAAATTTTGTCCCGCGGGAGTTCTTTTACGTGCCAGTAAAGCTACCGACACGAGGCTGACGTATTTGAGCACCTTCAAATACCACCGGACTGAACCAGGATCGAACCTGCCAAGTTGGGGTCAGAAGGCCAGCGGCTTAATTGTCTGAGCCACTCAGCCCGGCACATAAGTCCCTTTTAAGACCCCAACTAGAGTATGGTTCCAGTGTACGAGACGCTCACCAGGGTTACTTGATTCAAGAACTGAAAAAAGTCCAAAGAAAAGCAGATCGATTTGTTCTGTCTGATTTTAGACCAATAAAAAGTAGCGTTACAATAATGTTGCAAAGTTTGGACTGGGAAGACTTGGTAGAAAGGAGATGAGCTGCTCGACTTAGTGGTATGTTCCGATCTGTCAGTGGAGGGATGGTGTGGAATGACATTAGTAGACGAATAAGTTTGAGTGGTGTCTTTAAAAGTAGGAAAGATTACAATATGAGATAAAGTTGGAATTCAAAAGGACGAATTGGGGTAAATATTCGTTTATAGGAAGGGTAGTTAGGGAATAGAATAACTTACCAAGGGAGACGTTCAATAAATTTAGAAATTCTTTTAAATCATTTAAGAAGAGTCTAGGAGAACAACAGATCTCCCACCTGGGTGACTGCCCTAAATGCAGATCAGGATTGATTGATTGATTGATTGATTGATTGATTGATTGATTGATTGATTGATTGATTGATTGATTGATTGATTGATTGATTGATTGATTGATTGATTGATTGATTGATTGATTGATTGATTGATTGATTGATTGATTGATTGATTGATTGATTGATTGATTGATTGATTGATTGATTGATTGATTGTTCTGTCACATGACTAGGTTCTATTTCAAAATATTAACCTGAAAATATATTATTTGCGAAATTGTTTGCGAAAAATCGCGTAATAAAATCACGCACCATGGTTACGTGAGCATAGCAAACACATACATCTGTTGATATGAAGTCGATTGCCGACATATTTGCCGAGCGTTGTGAAAGTACGTAGACTTGCGTAGAAGTTTCGAACACCAAAAGTGTACGTTTGTAAATTATCTTGCTTAATTGACCTCACATTTCTAACAGGGCAACTCAAAAGCACCTAAAGCTCCAAGGCTACTCACAAGTCTAGGAGAAATCAGAATTTACAAATTCTGTTGCACAGTAGTCTATTTTAACGTGGACTTACGTTCCTCGACAACGGGCACGTGGAAAGAAAAATGTTAAGACGCTTTTAGTGGTGGGTAGAACGCGATTTTCGCCGAGTTGTAGTTGTACTTCCCCTTAAAGCAATAATCACCACCACTACCACCACCATCACTCATTCAACCACAAGTTAATGTTGTGGAAATGTAATAGATGTGTATTTATCTGGAATCAAACCTTCTAAAATATCAATTTCTAACTTCACTTACGGTATAAAGAACTGTTGTCACCGGACTAAGACATGTAGCACACCGAGAAAATAGGAAACTATTAAAGCTCATACTGCATTGAGTTTTTCATTTTACGGTGAATTTTTAGGAGATTATTTGACTTATCAATTGTACTTGGTGCACCACCATGTTACACTCGTAAGGCAAGGAATTTTGAAAATCCTGTGCAATAAAATGTTACAATGGCCACAGCCAACACTGCGTAGCCAAACAATTCAGATCTCTCTTTCCAAAGCTTCTGACAGAGGATTAAATGAAATGTGCATTGCTTTTTACATGTATAAAGCATTTTTCAACTAGAATCATGCCCCAAGTAACAGCATAAATTTCCCGAGGGGTTTGTTAAGCATCTTTGATGGAGGTCCTTCTCTCGAAAAATCATTGACCTCATGCAGTAAAATATCTGTGTCAGCACAACACAAAACAGATCTGAAAATCTCGTAAGGACCATGATCCTAGAGTCTCTTGGTAATATGACCACTAACACAGTCTGCAGAGCGCATAACACTGTCACCTGGAAATAAGGCCTCGTCAGAATCAGAATGTTATCCACAGACTTCAACCACATCAGGTTCATGATCACCAAAAACGGAACTGTCGTAAATTGGACAGAAGCTCTGCATCATCGTCTATACAATTGGAACCTCGCAGGATGTCTCCAAATGCCAGACCATTGATGATGCAGAACTTCAGTGTATCTACACACTGTCATTTTGTAGGATGATCATTGCAACCATAACCTGATCTACGAGTAATTAATCCAAACACATTTTAAACAGCATTCTCATTTAGATACCTCAGCTGTAAACAGCGAACCTCAGCAGCTAGGTTTACACGGTTGAGGTTAAAATACTTTATATTTATCCATAAAGGCTTCATAGCTTTAATGGGCATAACCCAAGCATGCGCAGAAGGGCTTTCTTGTTCTCTTTGGGAGCCTGACCTACAACACTTGAAGGAATCATGAATCGTAATGCCTCCGGACTTGTGATGAATTTTCTCCACATCTTCTAGTGTATACTTCTGACTTCAAGACGGAATTTGAATGGATCTCAATCTGTAAGGAGATGGGGAGAGTTAAAAATAATGTACACTCCTTTCTCGGAAGAAAAAAAAAACAGATCTTCTCTTCTTTAAGATTATTCGATGTCACTCTGTTGTTGGATTTAAATCACACACCGACGCCGTGAAATTGGCTTCAGCATAAAAGCAAGCACCGAATACCTGTTGGATGTTCTCCTTTAGGTACTTTGATGACACCCCACTTCTACTAAAGTAAAAAGCAGTGGGCGGCTTCCACTCCCACACCAGTCCATGAATCATGAACACCTGAGCATACTTTACCCAGGTATCCACGATCCTCCAAACCCTCAGTGCATTCGAACTTCGAATTGTAACGCAGACCCTCCGTTAATAACATCTTATCAAAGATAAGATAGCACAGTTTGTCACGATCTGGCACTTCGTTGAATGTGGTGCAGATGACATCATTAATCCCAACAGAGAAGGGTAATTAACCAAGGATTTCAGTTTACGCTTCCAAGAGAGCACAAAAACGTTACTCAAGACTGGGTAACATTTCGGGCTCTGCTTGTAATGGGACAGTGCTAACATTTTCTCTTCAACAGTCCAGCGCTTTCCGTGTGTATTTGTTTTTCGAGCAGCTTAATTGCAACGTCAAAATAGTAGCTTTAGAAGATATTTGCTTTCGTAAAAACTGCTTATTTTTTTTACAAAAGAAAATATCTCTCAGCTCCATGCTCTTACACCAATACTTCGCTCTGACCGTAATTTAAAAAAACTCCTTCAAAGGAGTTAACTCTGTCCTAGATCACATTTTTAATTGAGGCACGGTCAACTTCTTGCGTTTTCTCTTTCCTGAAACAGTTGATAATGAGCTCCTTCCTGCGTCAGTAACAGTATCAACCGATTCAGTAACAGAAAAGGTTACAAAGGATGGCTCGGGACGTTACTCAAGTGGTAGGCATCCTAGACTTGTATCAGAGACATCTGGGATTGGGAAACCAAAGGAAAGGTGAGATACGCAACGGGGTGTGGAAGTTGAGGTACTGGGCAGAGAAGGATGAGTCTCAAGAGGTTTCGAGGATATCAACGGAGTTCTAGGAAGAATTGGTTTATAAAGTTCCAGGAGAGAAAGAAAGGGAAGGCTGAAAGATAGAGAAACCTGGGGGAATGAGACGGTGCTGGAAGTGAAGATACAGCGTTCCTGTCAAGCTTCTCCGGTAATCCGTTCTGCTAAGGACTTTTAGTCAAGCACTGGCACAGAGAAATCGGAGCAATCCTTCGCCTCCAGTCCCAACAAACGTTGATTTTCACAAAATTCCACTCTTTAAATCTGCGACAAATGATATAGGCCTAAGTACAATTAGAAATGTTGAAACAGTATCATATTTAGATAACAGAAGAGTAAAATAGTAATAGTAAAAGTTAGTGGTTACATGCAGAATAGTTATGTAGAAGGTAATTTGAAACGCACGCTCTTCAAAATAAATTAGAAAATAGACAACTTGTAAGGCCTACATGAAACTGGTACTACGCCAGAAAATGCAATGATTTCATATTGGTTTAAGATGTATTCTCTTACCTTTCTTCGGTTCTCGGGAGGCAATGAAACCTCACGTGTGAAGTATTTCCACGCCTGGATACTATAAATATCTTCTGCCTATCCATACAGAGGTACCAGATATTTTTAATAAACAACAAGCACAACGAATACAGGCTGGCGATTTCTAATGGCACATGGAATGAAAACAACATCATAGGAACTATCGGTAGAAACTGATATGAGCGAATTCGAGCAAATTCCATCCCTTTGTCGAAGTCGGATTCAGTTCAATCAAACAGAATTGTCTCCGCAATACTCGACGATATATGCCTAATTCTTTGTTGGAAGGGCTCATAGATGGAGGTTCAACCTTTGAAATTCTTAAAGAGCCAGTCTTCTTCTTTTCCCACACTGGTGAGGACGCGGGTGCGGACTGAGTTACATATGCGGATCTAACCCGCTGTTGTGGCCAGATTCCCAATATTGCATGTTTCTCTAGTCGTGTGATGTGCTGTTTGATCGGAACTGAAGGCAGGTACACTGACCATCAGCCAAAGACCCGAAGAAAGTCAAACAGACTCTCATGTTATGTTTGCTTGCCTGCCATTTATGGAGCTCATTTAGAACTATCTTCGCGTCTGTGAAGTATTCCAGTGGCCTCCAGCGCGATCTATCAACAATGAAAAGACTATGTGAAGCTAGCTGCAGATTGGTACCGAAAGCTAAAGTTTCACCCCGCCGCCCTGTTCCAGGGCGTCCACGATTCGGCTATATATTTGGCCGGTTCTTGGTAGGTCCTGGTAATTCAGATTGACATCAGCGTGTGTGAAGGTTGCTTACTATTATATATATCGTTCGTGGGCTGCAATAGTAGCACAACGCAAAAAATACGAAATCGGAGTTATTGCCTACTCTAGCATCGTCCGTAAATTTAATTCATTTTTATAAGCCGCATACTCCGAAGATAGTCCAACATAATCTACTTTTTAAATTTTTTAGCAATAGTGATACATCTAAAAACGTCTAGGTCATGGCTTCGGCAAGGGGAATGAAGGAACAATTTGTAAGTAACATTAGTACTGCTTGCTCTTTATTTCATAGTTGATTCGTATGATTTCTGAATTTCAATACTAAAGTTATACTTTGTACCTACTCAATTTATCACAGAACTGGCTATATAATTCGTATTTGAGATTGACATCTTGGAACAACACTGTAAAATGTAAATAGTTAACCTCGAGTAAGACTTTTCTGCCTCAAAATAAAATCTCTTACATATTTTGAATACTTTTAGTCTAGTGACTGGGGTCGGATATCTAACATATTACATATCGCGCTTTTAGGGCCTTATGTTTATAACATATTAATCGTTATACCTTAAACGGCTAATGTTTTGCACGACGAAAACAGTGGTCTCTACAAGAGTTAAGCTATCCTGTTTAGAAACGCAGGAACTTTTCTCGCTCAGAAGTCTGCACTCCCCAATCATTGTAATCGTAAGGGGCATTTCCGGTACTTAAGAGCAGCGCGCGGTTGATGACAATTTCTCTTACATATGCGCAGCTTCACTTGCCGGAAATTCTCATGAGCTCAACAAGTAAGACTGAATGTACGCTGCAGTGTGAATCTGTTGGAGTCCATGATGAAGAGAGCTGGGATTCATTTCACCAATTGGCTAGATGAGCCGCCTCCCCAGCGTGATGGTTCTCGAGGTCTCGGGCTCGATTTCCCTTCTCTCTTCTACATTCGACCTTTACATTAATATACAGTTACTCCCATAAATATTCGGTCACTCTGATTTTTGACATACTTTTACTGGATAATTATTCTTACACTATAATGATAATGTACACTGACTGACAGAGCAAATGCAACACCAAGAAGGAGTGGTTCGAAAGGGATGAAAGTTGGGGAAAAAACAGAGACGGCACGGACGAATAATTGATGTTTATTTCAAACCGATATGCAGGTTACACAATGCGCACGGCATCGACTCAGTAGGATGTAGGACCACCGTGAGCGGCGATGCACGCAGAAACACGTCGAGGTACGGAGTCAATAAGAGTGCGGATGGTGTCCTGAGGGATGGTTCTCCATTCTCTGTCAACCATTTGCCACAGTTGGTCGTCCGTACGAGGCTGGGGCAGAGTTTGCAAACATCGTCCAATGAGATCCCACACGTGTTCGATTGGTGAGAGATCCGGAGAGTACGCTGGCCACGGAAGCATCTGTACACCTTGTAGAGCCTGTTGGGAGATGCGAGCAGTGTGTGGGCGGGCATTATCCTGCTGAAACAGATCATTGGGCAGCCCCTGAAGGTACGGGAGTGCCACCGGCCGCAGCACATGCTGCACGTAGCGGTGGGCATTTAACGTACCTTGAATACGCACTAGAGGTGACGTGGAATCATACGCAATAGCGCCCCAAACCATGATGCCGCGTTGTCTAGCGGTAGGGCGCTCCACAGTTACTGCCGGATTTGACCTTTCTCCACGCCGACGCCACACTCGTCTGCGGTGACTATCACTGACAGAACAGAAGCGTGACTCATCGGAGAACACGACGTTCCGCCATTCCCTCATCCAAGTCGCTCTAGCCCGGCACCATGCCAGGCGTGCACGTCTATGCTGTGGAGTCAATGGTAGTCTTCTGAGCGGACGCCGGGAGTGCAGGCCTCCTTCAACCAATCGACGGGAAATTGTTCTGGTCGATATTGGAACAGCCAGGGTGTCTTGCACATGCTGAAGAATGGCGGTTGACGTGGCGTGCGGGGCTGCCACCGCTTGGCGGCGGATGCGCCGATCCTCGCGTGCTGACGTCACTCGGGCTGCGCCTGGACCCCTCGCACGTGCCACATGTCCCTGCGCCAACCATCTTCGCCACAGGCGCTGCACCGTGGACACATCCCTATGGGTATCGGCTGCGATTTGACGAAGCGACCAACCTGCCCTTCTCAGCCCGATCACCATACCCCTCGTAAAGTCGTCTGTCTGCTGGAAATGCCTCCGTTGACGGCGGCCTGGCATTCTTAGCTATACACGTGTCCTGTGGCACAGGACAACACGTTCTACAATGACTGTCGGCTGAGAAATCACGGTACGAAGTGGGCCATTCGCCAACGCCGTGTCCCATTTATCGTTCGCTACGTGCGCAGCACAGCGGCGCATTTCACATCATAAGCATACCTCAGTGACGTCAGTCTACCCTGCAATTGGCATAAAGTTCTGACCACTCCTTCTTGGTGTTGCATTTGCTCTGTCAGTCAGTGTATTATATAACGAAACATGTAGGAAAACATAATACAACGTTATAGACACATTGTGATGTAAGTCAAAATCTTCTGGCAGTCATTATTACGCCATCTGTCGTACATTTAAATAAAAGCAATAATTCCAGTGCCGCCTCAAAAATATTCGGCCACTGTACAAGAAAGCAACATAAACTCGCATAATTCACAACCCTGTAACACATTCTGTACTTTGTAGGTCCACCTTGATATTTTATGACCTCTTCCAGTCGATTCGGCATACTGACGATAACTTTCTTGACATAATCAGGGCTTAATGCCGCCCATTCTTGTAGCAGTCTCCTCTTCAAGTCTGTGAGGGAACTTGTCGTCCGGAATTGCAGGGCAGTCTTCATTTGACTCCACACATTCTCGATGGGGTTCAGGTCGGGTGATTGTGGTAGAGTCTCCAAAACCTTCGGGCAGTTGTACAGGAGCCACTCCCTGACAAGTTACGACTTGTGCTTGGGGTCTTTATCTTGGTAGATCTTGAAAGTACGCTGTATACCAAGTTGTTCCGCAGATTGCCGCAAATTGTTCTTGAGGATAGCCAAATAGCCCTCTTTTGTCAAAATGTGTTCAGTGAAACTCAGTGCACCAACCCCGTTCGATGCAATACATCCGCACACCATTTCACTTCCTCCACCATGTTTTACGTTGCTTGTAAATTGGTTGTCTTCAGTTCCTCGTGACGTTTCTGCCACACTAATTGCTTTCCATCGGACCCAAACACGTTGAACTTTGACTCATCAACAAATAACACATCCTCCCACCAATCACTGGGTTTTCTTACGTAGGTTTTGTGAACTCTGACCGCTTCTTTTCATGTACCACGCTAATGAATGGTTTCCTCCCAAGTAACTCGTTCCTTCGCAGTGCTCGTCGCTCGGTTTCAGTACCCACTTTCTTTCTATACTCCTCTAAAACAGCTGTTACCACTTTCTGAGCACTAATTTTTGGATTTCGTTTCCCGTTCCGAAGCACAAACCGCTCCTGCCGTTCTGTCAGCCTTCTTGGTCTGCCTGTGTGAGGAGCTGAATCAATTCTGTCTTCCTTTTTGAATCGTCTGATTATATCTCCAACTATTATTCTGCTATGTTAAGCATCTGCGATATCTTTCTATGCGATTTACCTCGAGCATGATGGAATATCACGATCTGGCGTTCTTCAAATGTGGTATTGTGTTGTCTTTTGCACCCTATTTGATACCTGTCCGCAACACTACAGCGAATGACTTCGGCACGACGTGTCTTGCGGCACCGCATTTCTGAACTGAAAGTTTTGCAACGATATCTGCCCTGTCTCTGTCAATGAACACAACGGCAATCCTGGCCTTTCCGGGTGACTGAATATATTTGGTTTCACATCCTGCTCATGGTTGCGTTATTGTCATCACTTTTTCGCGGATTTTATCAGTGGCCGAATATTTATGGGAGTGACTGTATCTTCTTAAGACCTGATGTGTCGTATAGGATATAATGGGTCATTTCATTCTTTCCAAGAAGTACGAGGCTAGGCCTGTGGTGTCATACGCTTAACAGATGCCCCACCTATACAGTAATTTTGATATTAGTCTGTCCTTGTGCTTTCACATATGATGGTTAGTGTTCTCAAAATTAAAATAATTAAACTGTTATACTAAATCACGTGGTAGAAGAGATGCATCTCCTAAATAAATTAACCGTGAATCATGTGTAACTTCATCCATTCTATCGCAATAATGACTTCTTTCGAGTGTATTAGAACTCATTGATATAATTTTGGAGCTTGAGGAGGTATAGTGGAAATATCACTGAGATAATGAATTCCTATTGAACTTGCAGAAGATATAAAAACTAAATTAGTATTAATCTGAATAAAAGCTTACAATAATGCATATGAATTGAAGATGAAGACAGTCCAGTAAACGGGATGTGAACCCATTTGCTCCTTCCTTAGCTTTCCTTCCTAATAATCAATAAAAACTGTAGGCTGATTTGTGTTACATCGATTTTGAAAGAACGGCTGACTCGATTGACATCGTAAAGTATTCTGACTAAAGCTCTTAGCCTGCAGATTTGCAAAGTGTCTTTGAAAGCATAACAGTTTCTTGCTGTATATTTCTAAATTACTAAAGAAAAATGTAATATTCTGATTCGCCAAAACGTTCTTCAGTACTTCAAGGTCACCTGGACTGTTGTAGCACTGAGGCATACGACGCGTGAGGAGATGTGAAAGGGGGTAAGCAAACATGCGCTGTCTTCCTGGTCAGCTGTTTCAGTCTGTGTTGTGTTGTAGTTGCAAATAGTCGCTTAGTCGAGAAGAAGCTATTCGGTGCAACGTTAACGTCTCTTTGTAGCTCTCCCTATATTTGCTAGCTTAAAAAATGATGTCGGAGAAATGTAAAAGTCCTTTTATCCGAGTCGTAATTTTATCACTAAGGCTGTGAAGTTCTTCCACTCCGGTAGTTAGGAAAGTGAGTCGATCCCCGTGTCATAATTTACTGTCGTGGGAACCTGAAGGATTGTACCTTTACCACGAGCAAACTGTAACGTGCCAATTTTCAAATCTGATTTGGCTGACATTGTGCTCATACCAAATCAGGAGAAACTTTCAATTATATTAATTAAGTCCTAGACGTGCTCAAACAAAACAATACAAATTCAAGAATGCATTTTTTTTATCGCTGGTCCCGTGCGCACAGAAAAAAACTATAAGTTATGCTTAATTCAAAAGTGCTTCAATTTAGGGCTTCGTGTTTTATTAGTAGCATGGACAGAAATAGCCACAATTTTGCTTGCCAACGGTTGATCAGTGCACTGTTCATTCAAAATAGGCAGAGATCTATAATCCCAAGAGATGATTTAACTCCTTCAGATAAAACACTCCCATTTTATTGTAAGTGACCCAATTTCCAATTCGTTTCGCATTTTGTATCACGATCAATAAAGCTCAAGGGGAAACACTAGAACATTCAGGTTTCAGCCATGGCGTATGTTGCAAACTTTGGACGTTCTTAAATTTGCAATACTGCCAAAAAGTAATTGTACAAAAAATGTATATTTAAATATTTACCCCATTGGCCGTCATGTTTTTGACGGGTTTCGGCTAGTATATAATAACATTATGATAATGAATGCCGACCAAGTGAGTTAGCCGCATGGTTAGAGTCGCGTAGCAATCAGTTTGAATTCGGGAGATGGTGGGTTCGAATCTCACTGCCGGTAGCCTTGAAAATGGCTTTCCGTGGTTTCTCATTTTTACAGCAGATAATGCTGAGGCTGTGTCTTAATTAAGGCCATGGCTGCTACCTCCCCAATCCTAGCCCTTCCCCATCCTTACGTCGCGACGTACCAGAAGGCTGTGTGTTGGAGTACATTTGAGTGGAACTGTGTTGAATGGAAAACTCAAACCCGATTGAATTTGTAAATAACTAAAAATAGTATTGCAATAAATTTAGTGGGTAGTAAAACACGCCATCTTTCTGGGCAGAACCTTTAGTTTTAAGGAACCTGGAAACCCGCCACAGCTCACAGCTGGTGCCAGAAGCGGGATTAAATCGGTAGCGCTTTTAGTATGAGGAAGTTTTTAGGATAATTGACATAATGGAGTCAGGGTCTAACCTCTGTGAAGGTGAAGCCGGTCAGGATAAATTTAAAGCTAACCAGGACGAACTTAACGTAGAGTTTAAGGTTAACCAGAACGAACTTAAGGTATGGATGAACTTTTCAGCTGGGATGAACTTAAACGTGAGATGGACTAACTTCAGAGTGAAAAGCAGGAGGTGCAAGCTCTTGAAGTAAGGTCAAAAAGTGACATTATGAAGGACGTAAGTGAAATGGTAGAAAAATAGTTCAAGGTAATACCTCAGATTGTAGAGTCCAGTGTTCGATACTTGAGGCAAGATATCAATGAAACGGTTCATAAACTGTTCAAGGCAATAACTCAGATTTTGGATTCCAGTGTCTGAGACTTTAAGTAAAAGGGGAGTGATTTGCAGGACAGGATGACGACCGAGGCGTTCCAGCGTCGACAACAGTACATCCTGGGTGACATTCTGTACCCAGGTCAGGACTGTGGCCAGCCCCAATGGGTGGACGCAGGAAGGTAGAGCTGGGTTGCAGGGAAGGGCGACGGAGGTGCTGAACAGCCGGACATATTTGCCGTTTACCAGAAAAAATGTATATTAAATCTCGGCCATGGAGCGACCAGTAGAGATCTGTTTCTCTGCTATATGCCAGAATAAAACCTAGTATAATACAGTGATGATAAAGCAACACAGAATAATACGTTGAAAGTCTGTTTCGATTACAATGCGGTCGTGAAAATTCAATATTCATCAACACAGAATACCCTGTTTGTATAAATGAAACTCGAATTGATAACGATTGAATTATTTTCACTTAACGAATAGTTTCCTAAAGGCATCTGTATGGAATTTGAAGTCGACAAGAGTAGGATTCAGTGCGTGGAAAAGAGGAAACTGACTCAGGGCCTAGTAAACTACCGCGAATGAAATAATCAGTTCTCTAGAGAAGAAGTTCTCAAACTATTATGAGATTGTACCCCTCATTCATGGCTAAAAGTTCAATGTATCCCTACGAAAAAATCCCTAAATAATAGGTATAAAAAATCTGAGTACCTGGCTAAATATTAAGCCAGTTTAATTGCTTATAAACCATTCTTTTTAAATGCACATCGTAAATAAGAAGATAATGTGAAATGAAATACATTTTTTATAACACATCACAAGAAACTTACTGTCGGATTTTTTATTATGGACACTCGAGTTTAGGCTTTAATTACAAACGAACCAATAGGCCTATTGCGATGCGAATTATACCAATATTTTACTTGATTAATTCTACATTAGCGTATATAAGATACATTGTTTTCGACGTTCATTAAATATTTTTTATTTGTGGTTGTAATAAATATTGTCCGGGTTTTTGGCTTCTTCTCTAGGAGGCGCTCACTTAGGAATATATACAAGGAAAACTACTTGTCTGATGGTAATGAAATGTTTATATGTTATAACCACATGTATTTGTAGTGTAATACTCAAGTTACAACTTTTTTCAGCTACCCCGAAAAACGTTCTTATCGTTTTTCTAAAGCAACTCTTTCTCAATCCAGGATAAACGTACACCAGCAAACTTGGGCTTGTTTTGAAGCACTCAGTCATGGTTGTAAGAAACTACAACAACTGTAACCGTACAGTGTGGCACCGAATTTATGAAGAGTAATATTGAAAAGAGGTTTTGTGTACGCCGGACCGTGCAATCAACAGCAGGCCGGGTGGTGAAATCGGGCGCAGTGTTGCCGCGTTCAGTCGTTATCACGCGCGCAACGAACACAGCTTTTCGTTTACTTTCAACCTTTAATTGTATTTCCTCTTATAAATTCCACTTCCCATCACCTTTTCTCATAAGTACTTCGGACCTTCAATGGCAGGTTTAAAAATGGTTGACTTCCTAATTTACAAATATCACACTGTACAATTTTTACAAGAGATATTTGCATTATTATTTACAATATTTAATTCTATCAATTTTCTTCGTCTGAAAAATCACTGTCTTCCGAAGAATCGGTGTTTCTGTCATTCATGCTGATAATGACTAGCTCGAAATAAGGGACATTTGCAGACAGTCCATCTTTTTCCCAGTAGTGGTCTTCAATTTTCTTAGCGTGTTTGATTGTTTCCAGAGTTCAGCGGTCACGGTACGTAAGGCTTCTCGGCATAAAGCGTTAATTGCTTCCATACCTCTTCATTTTCTAATGTGTTAGCCATATTTGTTTTTGCTATTTTTCTTTTTACGTAAGCCCAAATGAGCTCGATTGGATTAAGCTGTACATCTGGTCGAAGTCGTTTAGTCAGTTGTTCCAGCTTCTTTACCGGTGTTTGAAAATAAGGCCTGGAAAGGACAATGAGATCTGATTTAGTTAATTTTTTTATAATCGTCAACTCCACTTGGTAGTGAAATATTATTTGATGTTATCCAAGATATAATTTCATGTTTCAGCCATGACATTGCGCCGTTCCGGCGTCCAGGCATGGACACAAGAGATCCTGACTAGCTCTAAATTCAATTGGTTCAACGACTAAGTTTTATAGGTATGGGTTCCGTAAGAGAAAAACGTTCAGGTCGGTTAATGGTAGATTCTAACTAACGTTGAAAGACGTCTCTTACCCGTTACTAGTTAGATACCATACTCTTATTAGCTCATAGAGAAGTTGTCGTCAACTGAAGATACCACTATCTTATAACTGATACTTATTCTAGGAACACATAGAAAGAATGCTGAGGTTATACTATCTCACATTTATTTAAATATTAAGTTAGACATTATAAGAAAAATCATCTTAAATTCGACCAATGAAAACTTCTTGAAGTGAGTAATTCGTTGTTATTCGTACAGTCTGTATTCTTCACCAACATTTCAGAAAAATCATATCCTCCGAACTCATCGTAAATAAACGCATTCTAGGATTCTACCATTTCATTTCATGAGTCCATTGATCTCTCAAAATTATAGAATATTAGAAGAAATATTACATAACATTTGGGAATTATAAAGAAACATATGGTTTCATTCGTGGGCAATTCACTTACGAAGTTGGGCGATAATGAATTAAACTAATATGAATGAAATTAATTATATTTACATGTGCCGTACTGGCAAGAAAATAAACATTAAAATCAAGAATATTAAGAGTGTTGGATGCATCCTTTAAGAAAAAAAATAAATAAATAAAAATTGTATCAATTACTATTTACAATATATCTGATTAAACTTTCTTGAGAAATAAAGAACGCTTATGGAATCATCGAGTTGGTGTTCAGATAAGAATTGGAGTTCAAATTGTCTGAATATCAGTTATTCTTCGAATAAATACACTGACTGACAGAGCAAATGCAACACCAAGAAGGAGTGGTCAGAACTTTATGCCAATTGCAGGGTAGACTGACGTCACTGAGGTATGCTCATGATGTGAAATGCGCCGCTGTGCTGCGCACGTAGCGAACGATAAATGGGACACGGCGTTGGCGAATGGCCCACTTCGTACCGTGATTTCTCAGCCGACAGTCATTGTAGAACGTGTTGTCGTGTGCCACAGGACACGTGTATAGCTAAGAATGCCAGGCCGCCGTCAACGGAGGCATTTCCAGCAGACAGACGACTTTACGAGGGGTATGGTGATCGGGCTGAGAAGGGCAGGTTGGTCGCTTCGTCAAATCGCAGCCGATACCCATAGGGATGTGTCCACGGTGCAGCGCCTGTGGCGAAGATGGTTGGCGCAGGGACATGTGGCACGTGCGAGGGGTCCAGGCGCAGCCCGAGTGACGTCAGCACGCGAGGATCGGCGCATCCGCCGCCAAGCGGTGGCAGCCCCGCACGCCACGTCAACCGCCATTCTTCAGCATGTGCAAGACACCCTGGCTGTTCCAATATCGACCAGAACAATTTCCCGTCGATTGGTTGAAGGAGGCCTGCACTCCCGGCGCCCGCTCAGAAGACTACCATTGACTCCACAGCATAGACGTGCACGCCTGGCATGGTGCCGGGCTAGAGCGACTTGGATGAGGGAATGGCGGAACGTCGTGTTCTCCGATGAGTCACGCTTCTGTTCTGTCAGTGATAGTCACCGCAGACGAGTGTGGCGTCGGCGTGGAGAAAGGTCAAATCCGGCAGTAACTGTGGAGCGCCCTACCGCTAGACAACGCGGCATCATGGTTTGGGGCGCTATTGCGTATGATTCCACGTCACCTCTAGTGCGTATTCAAGACACGTTAAATGCCCACCGCTACGTGCAGCATGTGCTGCGGCCGGTGGCACTCCCGTACCTTCAGGGGCTGCCCAATGCTCTGTTTCAGCAGGATAATGCCCGCCCACACACTGCTCGCATCTCCCAACAGGCTCTACAAGGCGTACAGATGCTTCCGTGGCCAGCGTACTCTCCGGATCTCTCACCAATCGAACACGTGTGGGATCTCATTGGACGCCGTTTGCAAACTCTGCCCCAGCCTCGTACGGACGACCAACTGTGGCAAATGGTTGACAGAGAATGGAGAACCATCCCTCAGGACACCATCCGCACTCTTATTGACTCTGTACCTCGACGTGTTTCTGCGTGCATCGCCGCTCGCGGTGGTCCTACATCCTACTTAGTCGATGGCGTGCGCATTGTGTAACCTGCATATCGGTTTGAAATAAACATCAATTATTCGTCCATGCCGTCTCCGTTTTTTCCCCAACTTTCATCCCTTTCGAACCACTCCTTCTTGGTGTTGCATTTGCTCTGTCAGTCAGTGTATGAAATTCAGTTCGTTACTACCTATTCCTTACTCATAGGACTAACACATATTTCAATTTACACTAACTGTCTGTCTCGATGCAGGTGTAAAATTCTCAATGAAAAACTATCTCAAAACTTCTCCTGATTTTGAATTGACAAGTACACTCACGTATGTTTCACGGTTTAAATATTCACATTCGCATGCTCAATTGCCTCTTAGTTACTTATATTTCCCTGTGTCACTCACCATAAGCTAAGCTATGTCCAGTGTAAGTCGTAATCACCCTCCAAGTAACGTTATCATAAGATTTAACTTATAAACTTAAGGTAATGTGACCTTAATTTTAGTGATAAGTATTAGTCTACGTGCGTATTTGGTTGTAAGAAACGTCATCATACATACCCTATGAAATTTTCATCACACCTACTACTAACGGAAAATCTACTTGATCAGAAGACACTATCTTGGACTAAAAAATGATCCTTTTTGAATAGCTATGTCACCAGTGATTAGTCTAGTAGGTTGAATATTGTTCAGAATAATGTTATACACAGTGAGAGTGTTCAAATTCATCCGAAATAATTCAGTGAAGGCTTAAATATTATCATGACTACATGTATGACTCTCTAGACAATCCTAACATGGATAAAAACATTGCTCTATCAATCTCGAGATCGTATCCTAAGCTATGTGAAAATGCATAGGATTAAGAATTATCATATGGAATTGGCAAGAATTCACTGACACTCTCAGAAACATCATTTGAAAATCACATCGTCTCACTTAGAACAACTATGACTATCTCTCTCGAAGAAAATAATAAATATGACCATCATAAATCACTATCATCCTTATACCATATCTATAACGCGTCAATTATTACTCACATTTCACGTATAATAAATCTCTCTCTTCATCATATGCAAATCACTTCATTAAACTGCACGTCAACGTGCCGTGACATTCTTAAAATGCCTTCTTTATTTCCTATCGTCATAGTGCCAAATTTAACATCATAACTCTGAGTAATCTACTGCCTTATTCCTTCATAAACACTTCCTATATACGATCTCGCACCGAGTGACTTTGATTAAAATAGTATACACTGGTGTTAATGTCAACTTCACACTTTACTCTTCACTGATAATAATAATAACACTAACTATTTACTCTCACATATCACTGGAAACATTACGATCGGAATATCACTTGGTGACCACGCCTACTAATGAAATGACATTTCATATAGATGAATACTTACTTCCAATAATCTCATCTAGACGTTTATCTACGCACTGTCTTCGCACAAATGCACATATAAACATATAATTATAAAAGGTAATATTCTCTTACTTACGAAAGCGACTCAGATAATGGACTTAGCTTTGCTCAAGGTGGTCTCGGTGTCTTCTCATCTCCGGTCATCTGAGATTAGGATCTCGTCATCTGGTTCCTCCACGAGTGATCGGGTTCATCGTAGCTCTCCACAATTGATTACTGGTCATCTGGGATGATCAACATCGTATCGCCTCATCAGGATCCAAATAGCGTTGCCTTGCTTCTTTACAAGCTCATAGTGGAATCTCGTACGTATGTAACAGAATAATAACAAAATATGTGATTCATTGCTGTCATTCTTCAACTAATATATCTCTTGTGAAGCTCAAATTGTATGGATTTTGCTATGGTACATTTAGTCCAATACGCTAGCTCAAAATCGACTAGGATAATTATTAAGTATTTATTCCAATTTGAAAAGGAACTTCTTTCCTCTATATTTTTATTGGTGTGAACGCACTCAATAGCTGATCAGTACGTATCTTTTACTATTAAGCGGTATCGGGCAAATTTATTTAAGCTCTGCGCCACTTCGTGACGTAGCTCTATTGTAATCTGGTTTATCTCCTTTTATAGTATTTTATCTTTCGCGCAGCGATTAAATCTTGATAACAAGTGTTGGGCGTGTAGCCGCGAATTATATTTCCTTCCAAATTACGGTATTTACTCCAGATGAATAATCTCTTTCAGTCTAGACCTACGTCTTCTTACTGCTTCAAGGTCTGATTATATAGTGAGTGATGAGCAAATTTTTTCTTAAATAATAGGTTTAAATAATGTCCATTTGTCATTCTTTTCCTGCGCCTTCTATACATGGTTCTTTCCATAACTGACTGATGAAAATAATTACATTTCGGCCCGTATTGACGTTAAATGCATTTATTTTAACATTTTGATCGCAGAGACTCCATGTTTGTTCCTATCAGCTCGTATAAAGAACTGTGAAACGGCACAACATGTTCGGGTTTTTAGATGAAGGATCGACCATCGTATGATATGGAGCTTGATCTAACGACAGGCGACCTTTGAGGTAACAAACTCAGGACTTTCGTGAACCATTCTTCATAATGAGTCGAGTTCATCTTATTGTGGTAATCACCACTTCCTTTCTTGCCAATAAAACAAAGTTCTGCACCGTCAAGAAATCCTTCACTTCCGTTGTGTAAAATTATGATGCGTTTGCCAGTTCCAGACGGTGTTTTGAACCCTCCATGCCATCCATAAATTTGCTTAATGTACCCTCTGTACAGATTATAGTTGTCAAAGTTGTTTTCTAAAGCTTCATCCACGTTTTCTTGCCACCCATATTTCATAGTATGATTATGTCCGCACCAGGTCTTGTCTGTAAAGAAGATCTTGTAACCCTGTGCTCTTAAGTCTCTAATTCGTCTAAGATAGGTATGTCGGGATGCAGCAACTGTCATAGATTCCGTTAGCACTGGTTTCCTGTTCATATACAAATCGTGCATATTTCTTCGTATTGTGCCCAAAGTAAAATCATCGAGATGGATGTTCGGACGCCCCGGTATCACACACTGCTTCTTCCTTGACCTGGATGACGTATTTCCATCATTCTTCTTTGAATCGGCTCCTACTCTCTTCACTGACAGCGATAATCCAAGACAATCTGCCACCTTCTGGTGCACAGGGAACCTTTTGTCCCCTACTTTCCCCCCGCACATTGAAAGAAACAAATAGCACTCAAAATTATTGCAAGTTCACCCTCTGATAACGGCTGTCTCGGAGGCATCTTGAAGTGATGTGGCCAACATGCAGAACGTAGGACAACTGCAAATAGCTTGCGGACAAACCAAGGTCACGGGCATTCCGTTTCACAACTGCCCGGGGCGAGTGTACTGTGTTCGTTGCGCGCGTGATAACTATTGAACGCGGCAACACTGCGCCCGATTTCACCACCCGGCCTGCTGTTGATTGCACGGTCCGGCGTACACAAAACCTCCTTTCAATATTACTCTTCATAAATTCGGTACCACACTGTATGGTACCGAGCTCAATAGCTGCAGTCGCGTAAGTGTGGCCAGTATTCAGTATTCGGGAGACAGTAGGTTCGAACCCCACTGTCGGCAGCCCTGAAGATGGTTTTCCGTGGTTTCCCATTTTCACACCAGGCAAATGCTGGGGTTGTACCTTAATTAAGGCCACGGCCGCTTCCTTCCCACTCCTAGCCCTTCCTTGTCCCATCGTCGCCATAAGACCTATCTGTGTCGGTGCGACGTAAAGCAACTAGCAAAAAAAAAAAAAAAAAAAAAAAACCACTGTATGGTTACAGTTTTGCTTTACAAAAATTATAATAACGTTTTTCGGGATAGTTGAAAAAGTTGTAACTTGAGTATTACACTACAAATACATGCGGTTATAACATATAAAAATGTCATTACCATCAGACAAGTAGTTCTCCTTGTATGTATTCCAAAAGGTGGTTTTTTTTTTTTTTTTTTTTTTTTTGCTAGTTGCTTTACGTCGCACCGACACAGATAGGTCTTATGGCGACGATGGGACAGGAAAGGCCTAGGAGTTGGAAGGAAGCAGCCCCAGCATTTTCCTGGTGTGAAAATGGGAAACCACGGAAAACCATCTTCAGGGCTGCCGACAGTGGAATTCGAACCCACCATCTCCCGAATACAAGCTCACAGCCGCGCGCCCCTGATCGCACGGCCAACTTGCCCGGTCGGTGGGCCCGACGTACCTGCGCGCGCATACCGAACATCACTCGAGCTTGTGCTCTCCACCCACACATTTCATTAGCTTGTTGGTGGTAGAGTGAATATTTTACTCGTTCATGTGCATTGCCATATTGTGATAGTTCTTTTAATGAACATGGAAACATCAAATAATCTAGCACAACAAACGAAGGAGATGACAAAACTATTTACAAGTCAAATACTGATCGAGCAAGTGGCTGTGCGGTTTGGATCACCCCAGCTAAACGCTTGCATTCGGGAGATAATGAGTTCGACCCCACCGTCGGCAACTCTGAAGATGGTTTTCCGTGCTTTCCCATTTTCACACCAGGCAAATGCTGGGGTTGTACCTTAATGAAGGTCACTGTCGCTTCCTTCCCACGCCTAGCATTTTCCTATCCCATCGTCGCCATAAGACCTATCTGTACCGGTGCGGCGTAAAGTAGATTGTAAAAAAAAGAACAAATAAGAAAGTCGATTAAATACTGAAGAATTAATTTTTGAAATTGAAAGAAAACCGACCATTTGAGATTCCAGCATTGAAACCTACGCAGACAAAGTAGAAAAACTGAATTCTTGAAAGAGCATTTGAAAGAACTTTATTCCAGAATTCGAAGAAAAACCCCTGGGCGAGAAGAGTGTTCTAGGTAATTTTTAAACTACTTGTACTATTCAGTATAGAAATGTGTAATATTTATAAGGAGTCTATATCATTTAAATTGTACCATTGTTTCTTTGTCTTACTGTATTAGTGAATTATAGCTCAGATGGATTTGGTAAATTGAAGAGCAAATAACCTTTTGTAGACCTGAAATTTTATTTAGAAAAATCTTAAATATGATTTACACAACGTTTCTTCAGTATTTTATATGAGAGAATAATTACCATTAATTAAAGTTGTACAATAAACGAAAGTTTCTTGTTTTACCTACTTTATTTACTACTAGTTACTAGTATTACTAGTTACTAAAATTATTTTCATTGCAAAGTAAATATTTTTACAGAAACAATTTTATATTAACTAACATTCATGTTTTTCTAATTAGAATTATTTTAAGTATACAGTAGTTCGTTAGGAAGAACTAGTCAGCGCGCGCAACAACTATGTCACCGTCAATAACGTATGCATGTATGTACTGAACCATTATGTTCATGGGCCAATTGAAGCAATATTTAATGCATTGAGAATAATTGTATGAGACCACAGGAAAAGGGCGCAAACTGGAGCAATAGCGCGTTTTTGGGAGAATCACCGCATCAGTTTGGGTGTGGTTCACTGTGTGACAAGGACAAAGACAAGGGAGGCCAACCACTTGAGGCTAGGGGATTTTCTGATGCCAATCTACGGACAAGAAACGCGGGAGATTCCAGGCCTGACGAGAAAATAAACTTGAGACATATCTCGGCCCACCGAAGGAATCTGGAGGAAATAAAATGATAGGAAAATCAGAAATAACTTTCCGAGTGATATGATATGCATGGCTATGTTAATTATCATCTCCTGCAATTAACAGATGTTCACCACAAGTACCGTGAGAACCACGCCAGCACCATACAATGGACTCAAGTGGATTTGAAGTATATTAGGTGGGGAAAAACTTGGCTTGGATTATCGAGCTAATGAATACTGAGCAGACGCGGCCAGGAAGGCACTCTATCCTCAACTCTGTTCGTGAAACTACGTGACGTGTGTCGATCTCACCGAAGCATAATCTTGTATAACAAAGCATCATCTAAAAACAGTGTTAGATATGGGGAGAACATTCTTTGTCTGCACAGTTAAAATACCGGTCTTTTATTCCAAGACTGTATTGTAAAATCGAACAGCAATTAGTTGATTATGGTTCGAATTAAAAACATTCTTATTTTGGCTTGAATCGCCCGCTATGGAGGCTTAAAATCCAGTAAAGCTTGATTGCTAACTTGCCCTCAGAACTGTGTAAACTCATACTCAACTGTATAAATTAGCAGTCTCGTAATTGCACTTTTCATGAGGACAGAAATAAATCTGTGGATGGACAGGACGCTAAGCTAGGTGAAACTAGAACAGTGATTGTAGATACCACTAACAGTAGTAAGCTTCGCGGGAGTAAGGATGAACTAGCATAGAACTTTGCTATTCACTTGCTAGGATAGAGGTGCCCGTGCGGTTTAGCACGTTGGCTTAAGTAAACACTTTCGGTCAGATAAAATGACAGGAGCAACGGTGCCATGTGAGAGTAAAGAAATTTGCACACATAATAAACACGGACATTACACATAATAAATACGGACATTAATGCAGTATTTCTTACCATTAGGCCGCAGGTACACTCATCAGTAAGTGCTGATACACAACTGTGCATCCCAGACGTACGAGAGGCTGTAAGAAGACAACGGGTGTTGCCGGGAGAAGAAGATCAAGGACAAGCGGAAGCCCAGGATCAACACGGTCGTAAAGGAGCCAGCAGCCCAGGATCGACGGCCAAGAAGACGCAAGACCATGGGGAAGTTACTGGAGATGAACCGAGGACCCTAGACCCGTGACAACAGCTGTACCATGGTGTGTTAGGAGCCTGGAGAACCGCTAAAGTCAGGAGCTATAAAGGTGGGACAGACTCTATTTTAAGCATGGGTTAGGAGTAGGATAGCTTCGCAGATGTCTGTAAATAATTATTTCAGCCCTTCACGCAAGAATGATGTATATTTCACACTCAGACTTTCATGCGTAGTTAACGTTTCTATTTGGTAGTGTTAGATTTTATTTTGTTATCAGCTATGGATTCGGGTGTACTTTTAAGTATTTACTGGTTAATTTAAGTCCTGTAGTTCAATGTAAATAGATGTGTGGGTATTTTGGAGATAGGGCTAGCAGTGCAAGGTCTTTAAAGAAAGAGCGCTTGTGAGTTAGGTGAGCTAGTTGGAGAGAGGTATTTGCATAAGCATGAAATATAGATGTAGTTTTACAATCTGATGTCGATACCGTTGTCGTCAGGAAGGTCATCACAGCAGTTCCCTCAAATATTCTCTTTGACATGAGCGTGGCTCGAACGGTGGGCCTCAGAATTCAGAGAGACGATGCCCAGACCAGATGAATAATATTTGATTAGCCCGTAGGTAGTTAGGCTGGATAGCCTTAATTTGCGTGGTTACGCAAGAGATAAATTTGTAATGTATGATTTTGAATGGCCGGTAGGAATAGCTCAGCAGAAGAGCTTTATTGTGTGCGAAATACGCATAAAAATAAGAATGAGAATTTCTTCGTGATACGTAATGATAGTGGGAACGGCCATTTTTGAGGGTCTAAAGGGCAGTAATAATGGCCGCTGTGGTGACGTATCGCCATGTTTGGAGAGTTGCAGGTAATAAAGAAACTGTTAGTGACGTCATTTGTTTAGGTTTCGAGTCGCTCCCCTCACCAGGAAGGAGGTCAACAGCCCAAGGCAGGGTGTCTTTAAACAAGGCCATCTTTGTCATTTGTAAGCTGCGAGAACCTCCACATTTTATCAATGTACTTCTATTACAGGTGATCAAGATGCATGTATCGTTCGGTGTGTTGTCATTATATTGTTTCTTTCGTCTGCATTTATGTTACGCTTAGAGGTATCGCACGGGTATGAGAAAGGGTCTCATATTCGTATCCCAGCTGGTGAGCTGTGACGTCTTCGGGTGTAGTTTTAAGTATTTAGTCGTTAATTTCAGTCCTGTAGTGCAAAGTAAATATTTCCCTACACTGGGGAACTGACAATTTAAGTAATGCGAAGTGATTCCTCCCTAATCTCATGTCCATTATGTTTAAGCAACACTCCTTAATGAGTCAAATGAGTCTGTCCACACCAAAACACTAATCCTGCTCAAATGAGAACTCTCGCCGGTGAACGCCAAATGAAGATTAATTTGCCACTTCGTGGCACAATTATTTGCACATATTTTAATGTAATTAACTAGTCATTGATTTAAGTTTGCTTTGGATTTCACATCCATCTTAAGTTACAATAAATTGTTATTTTGTTTTAAAGTCAGTTTCGCATACTCACACCTATATAAAGATAAAAACCCTAGGCATATCTCCTGTACCTCTTAATTTCATGTATAAGTCACGCGAACATTTTTCCATGGATCCCGGCGACTGAGCAGCTTGGTGCCGAAGAGGACAGGATTTAATGGTAAGCTATGTGCCAATATTCACGACCCACAAAGGTAGGTATTTCTACGAGACTACAGTACTTCCGTTAAGTTCTCAACATTCGCTTGACGTGTATTGGAGGCTGTAGGGCACATTATGTATGTATGCATGTATGTATGTATGTATGTATGTATGTATGTATGTATGTATGTATGTATGTATGTATGTATGTATGTATGTATGTATGTATGTATGTATGTATGTAAGTATACCCTTGTCCCGTTTCTATACGGGTGGTGTATGAAGCGAAATGAATCTTCGGAGCTAGTTTTTACGACCGGGTGCCCTTTCTGGCGTCAACCTCATCAAAGGAGTAAATGAGTCAGTTACTAATGATTAACTAAAATAATCTGTGATGTATTCGAATAACAAGATTTTTTCAAAATTACGGGTGATTGTAAAATATTTATTATGAGAAACTATGTAACGACTGTGGCATGACTTACCCCAGTGTGGGAGCAATTTATCTTCTACTGGGAAACTCTTGTTTAGTCCTGTGTCGTTTTCTGTTATATCTTATTTTATGTAGCCTATCAATTAGTAAAATTACGATTTCGACATGCGACGACAACTGAAAAATTAACTGTAGCCCGCAGTTAGATCGTTAACCAATGTATAATATGATCCTCTAGTCAGTTGAGAAACAGACACAGGATGTTTTCGCATTTTCCGAACCCTTCAGCTTTTCATTTTTAAAAGAAGAGCAAGGAGAAGAAGTTCATCATAGAGCACAATTTTCTTTCTCTCTAGTGACTATGTCCCCGATGTGAATTGAGCAATTATTCATAAGTTGGGCCACAAATCGCCCGGTACTTACATCCTCAGGCAACTAGTTGCGCCACTAGTCGCCCTCGGCTAATAGTGTCCTTATGCACACGACAGCTAATAATAATAATCATGTTGCTTGCTTTACATCTCACTAACTACTTTTACGGTTTCCGGAGACGCCGAGGTGCCGGAATTAAGTCTCGCAGGAGTTATTTTGCTTGCCAGTAAATCTACCGACACGAGGCTGACGTATTTGAGCACCTTCAAATACCACCGGACAGAGCCAGGATCGAACCTACTACATTGGGGTCAGAAGGCCAGCGCTTCAACCGTCTGAGCCACTCAGCCCGACGACACGGGTATTATTATTATTATTATTATTATTATTATTATTATTATTATAAAGCCCTGTAATAAACTGACACGTCCTATGTAGAAAAACGAAGGACAATATGCCACGTGAGCTTACAATCATTATAATAGTGATTGAATGTGCCATGGAAGATGCCGTTATTCGGTAGACTTCATTGTACGTAATCCCACAGAGAGCGATTGTGGTAGACTCATTTGATATTCCATTCATTCCTTTATTCACGTCCGGTTCAAAGAACCGGGCCGGGATTTCAGCCGCGTTTGTTAGCTCGGGAGCTGGGTCTTTGTGATGGCATCTATACACATTCTCATCTGCATACCACACGTCGTCACACTACCAACAGCCACAGCAACAGCAATAGTGAATACTTTCCCTCCTCATAGGTTTGTTGTCAGAAAGGGCATCCGCCCGTAAAAGTTGACATAGATCAGACCCCAGATAACTGGAGAAAGGCCAGAAAAGAAAAATGCCTTTCCCTTGTTCACTTTGAGGAGCATTAACATCGAGATCACCGGCGGCCCCAGGTTCGATTCCCGGCCGGGTCGGGGTTTCTTAATTGTAATGATTAATATCCCTGGCCTGGGGACTGGGTGTTTGTGTCGTCCTTAACGTTCCATTCGTCACATTCAACACTCTACACTTTCGCAATTACACTTACACGCAGGTTCCTATCATATGTGAAAGTCGTGGCAAAAGATCTACAGAGATCGACGCCACGAACAAATATATATATTTTTTAAACATCGAGATAAGGAGCACTGTTTCGACGTTGAAGGCACGTGGCGGATTTGGCATAGGATATTTTACTTTACTGACTACTATGGTAGAGCCGGCCCCACGAGTCTGCCCCTTACCCGGAGACAGACCGCGTAAGAGAGTTTTAACCTGGACCTGAGGGCTGGTTCGATGTTCACACAGCCTGCACGAGAACAACTGAGGAACTAGTTGACGATGAGATAGAGGCTCCGGTGTACAAAATCCAAAAATAACTGCAAAGAATATGCCTCCTTCCTATTCTAAATAGTTACGGGCATGATTCTTGATACCTATAGAACAGGAGGTGTAGAAAGTGACAGGACATCAGGTCTGGACGAGGTAGTAGAATAAGAACAAAAAACGCCGTGAAATTAATTTAATTTTCCTTTTGTGTTCTGAATTTTCAATTAGGAAGAACATGTAAACAAAATGACTGAAATATTTTTAAAAAAACACTAAATGTAGTAAGGTTACAACAAATTTTGTTAAACATTAGGAGAACCGGCCTCAAAGAAATTCTAATTGGAAAAGAAGCCAAACTATAAGGCGCACAGAGCAATCATACAAGCCCCATTTTACAAAGTAGATAACAAGTCTGCTACATTCACGTACCGCAAAGAAAATAAACACTATTACCTTAAATAGAGTAAACAACATACTGTGGCAATGAACCGTAATTGGGTACATGTACCAGAACGCACGAGAGCGAGTCCCATACTATGTAAATTGTCTAAAAATAAAGCACTCTTTACTCCAAACGGTGAAAGAATAAACGTAGGAAAGGCCAAATATAGCAAAAGACAAATGATTTCAAAACACAGGAACTCCTTTAAATGAATGACAGCTGTGAGCTTGCATCCGGAAGATAGTGGGTTCGAACCCCACTGTCGGCAGCCCTGAAGATGGTTTTTCCGTAGTTTCCGCAATTTCACAGCAGGCAAATGTTTGGACTGTACCTTAATTAAGGCCACGGCCATTTCCTTCCCACTCCTAGCCCATTCCTATCCCATCGGCGCCATAAGACCTATCTGTGTCGTGCGACGTAAAGAAAGTTGTTAAAACAATGAATGACACTAGACAACACCCCACTGGGGCACGGTTGCCCAGAAGAAACAGGGGTTAAGCCCAAACTACGCTGCGACCAGTCGGCAGAGAGTTTTAAATTCGAAAAGATCAACAAGGTTTAAGTTTAGAAAGGACCTAGTCGCATTAAACAGTGAGGCGGATACCAAGGGTAACACACTCGAACATCCTTGTGACATTTTAGAGAAATACAATTAAGGTTATACGCTTAAGTTAGTAGCCAACGGCCGTAGCCGTGTTGAAACACCAGATCCCGTGAGATCTCCGAAATTAAGCAACATTGGGCGTGATCAAGACTTGAATGGGTTGGCACGCCCTATTGGCGGGGGGGGGGGGATGGAGAAGCGGAAAGGAACTGACCACCCTACCGTACGTAAACTCCGGCTGCCACATGCGAGATTAACTAAGGCAAACTAACCTGACAGTTAAGTCATTTCTAAACTGTAATTTTAAGTTTTAAAATATCTCCCTAATCTAGGAGGGGAGTCTCGACGATAGTGGTAGCCTTTAACGTTTCGAAGCTGTACTACCTTATTAGCCCACCAGCTATAGCGTTGTTGAGCATTAATACATTAAGATGGCGCGCAGGTTAGGTGCAAGAAGTGTTGCCTAAGTGCCAGGCCATTGACCTTGTTACAGCACTCTTGGTACAGATTTAATAATAATAATAATAATAATAATAATAATAATAATAATAATAATAATAATAATAATAATAATAATGCCAACAAATGAGAAGCGAATAACGCTAACCGTTACACTACAGATATAATACAATAACAATAATCAAACCTAAATTCCCAGAAAGGAACCACAAATTAATAATTTAATTTCACCGATTGAGAATATTATATTATTCAAGTTCTTTAGACCTTTTCAATCCTGAGATTACTTATTTCTGATTATATTAGACACGTTGGTAAAATTACTAACTGGTTTGATAGAAGGCAGTGGTTTTAGAAAGGGTTATTCTAGTGAGGCTCCACTTGTAGGATTCCAACCAGATCGTATACAAGATAGGAAAGGTGAAACTAGGGACGCACTTGGACAGAAAATAATTTTTTTGATAAAAATGGAAAATTATCAAATTTACAATGAAAAAGATGAAACTAGGGGCGCACTTGGACAAATAATATTTTTTGGATAAAAATGGAAATTTAATAATAAGAAAGCTTCATAATGGGCATCGATAAGATTTCTGGGGATGTACTAAAGTCTATGGATTGTGATAGCAAAGCAAAGTCATCTCCGTACAGGCCATGACGGCCCCTGGATGGGTGGAAGGTAAAGGCTTCCACTATCCGTAACCTCGGCACTTGGTGGGGTAGAGCGGTTAGCTCTACGCCCGGCGGCGCCTTTGCCCCCAGGAATTAACCTGATACTCATTTTTGGTGTAGGCTGAGTGAACCTCAGGACCATATGCACCTCCGGAAGTGAAAATCTCGTGTCTTAAATTTTACGACTTCCTAACGAGCAATCGAACCCACGTTCTTCCGGGTGAACCGAGCACGCCTTTACTGCTTCTATAGATTGGGATACAGTACCATATATAAAGTACCTATTGGATTACTGTTTGCATAAAGGAGCTATACCAAATGAATGGAGAGTTGCTATAGTAGCCCCAGAGTACAAAGGAAAGAGTGATAAACATACAGCTGTTGGTTTCAGACCGATCACCTTGACACGTGTTGCATATAAGCTCTGGGAAAGCATTCTTTCTTATTATATTAGACACGATGGTGAAATTACTAACTGGTTTGATAGAAGGCAGTTCGGTTTTAGGAAGGGTTATTCCAGTGAGGCTCAACTTGTTGGATTCCAATAAGATATAGCAGATATTTGAGTGGTTTTCTTTTTTTCTATTTTTTTCGAGTTGCTTTAAGTCGCACCGACAAAGACAGGTTTTATGGCGACGATGGGAGAGGAAAGGGCTAGGAGTATGAAGGAAGCCTCCGTGGCCTTAATTAAAGTACAGCCCCAGCATTTACTTGGTGTGAAAATGGGAAACACGGAAAGCCATCTTCAGGGCTGCCGACAGTGGAGTTCGAACCCTTTATCTCCCGAATACTGGCCGCAGTTAAGCGACTACAGCTGTCGAGCTCGGTTATTTGAGATTCAGGAGGTCAAATGGACTGTATCCCTATCTACCTATCCAGGGCTTTTGGCAGCGTAGATCATGGAAGATCATTGACGAAAGTTATGGATGTTGGACTAGACAAAAGAGTGACAATGGGTGGCTAAATTTCTATAAAATAGAACTCAGAGAACCATGTAATAATTAAATAAGGTGGGGGAGCCGGTGTAAAGCAGAAATTAGATCTCTGTGTATATAATAATACAGAGGTTACAGGATTTTGAGAGACTGCAAAAAGTCCTGGACAGTGTTGTGAGATGGACTTCAGACAATGGTATGATGGTAAACGGAATGAAAAGTCAGGTTGTAATTTCCACCAAGAGGATGAGTCAACTTTTAATTACTCTGTTGAAGACCGGGCGAGTTGGCTGTGTGGTTAAGGGCGCGCAGCTGTGAGCTGGCATCCGGGAGATAGTGGGTTCGAATCCTACTCTCGGCAGCCCTGAAGATGGTTTTCCTTGATTTCGCCTTTTCACACCAGGAAAATGCTGGGGCTATTCCTTAATTAAGGCCACGGCCGCTTTCTTCCCATTCCTAGGCCTTTCCTGTCCCATCGTCGCCATAAGGTCTGTCTGTGTCGGTGCGACGTAAAGCAAAAAAAAAAAAAAAAAAAAACCTCTGTTGAAGGGGCGAAAGTAGCCTATGGTAATCGCTGTCAAGTACCTGGGTGATGTCCGGCTCCATGCCTAAATGGTTAGCGTGCTGGCCTTTGGTCACAGGGGTCCCGGGTTCGATTCATGGCAGGGTCGGGAATTTTAACCATCATTGGTTAATTTCGCTGGCACAGGGACTGGGTGTATGTGTCGTTTTCATCATCATTTCATCTTCATCACGACGCGCAGGTCGCCTACGGGAGTCAAATCGAAAGATCTGCACCTGGTTAACTTGTCCTTGGACACTCCCGGCACTAAAAGCCATACGCCATTTCATTTTTTTTACCTGGGTGATAATATAAGGAATGATAATCAATCGGATAATCACATAAACGGGATTGTGAATAAGGTTACAGATCTCTTCATGTGGTCATTAGAGTATTTCATGGCTGCAATAAGGATGTAAAGGAGCGGGCGTATAAGTCACCGGAAACACGCGATTTAGAATATGATTCCAGTGTTTGGGGTCTCACCAGGATGACTTGATTCAAGAACTGGAAAATAATTAAAAAAAGGAAAGCAGCTCGATTTGTTCTGTGTGATTTCCGACAAAAGAGTAGCGTTACAAAAATGTTGCGAAGTTTGGGCTGGGAAGACTTGGGAGAAAGAAGAGCTGCTCGACTAGGTGGTATCTTCCGAGGTGCCAGTGGAGAGATGGCGTGGAATGACATCAGTAGACTAATAAGTTTGAGTGGTGTCTTTAAAAGTAGGAAAGATCACAATATCAAGATAAAGTTGGAATTCAAGGGGACAAATTGGGGCAAATATTCGTTTATAGGAAGGAGAGTTAGGGAATTGAAGAACTTGCCAATAGGAGATGTTCAATACATTTCCAGATTCTTTGAAATCATTTAAGAAAAGCTTTTTTTTGCTAGCTGCTTTACATCGCACCGACACAGATAGGTCTTATGGCGATGATGGGATAGGAAAGGCCTAGGAGTTGGAAGCAAGCGGCCGTGGCCTTAATTAAGGTACAGCCTCAGCATTTGCTTGGTGTGAAAATGGGAAAACACGGAAAACCATCTTTGGGGCTGCCGACGGTGGGATTCGAACCCACTATCTCCCTGATGCAAGCTCATAGCCGCGCGCTCCTAACCGCACGGCCAACTCGCCCGATTTCAGAAAAGACTAGGTAAAGTATTATTACGGAATCTGCCACCTGGGCGACGGCTCTAAATGCAGATCAATGACGATTGATTGATTGATTGATTGATTGATTGATTGATTGATTGATTGATTGATTGATTGATTGATTGATTGATTGATTGATTGATTGATTGTGGCGAGAAACAGGCTCTGTTTCCGATAGGAAGAAGCAGTGCTCTAAACGAGTTTTCACCGAGGAACGGCTTCCTTATATCCGAGCGAGAATGGAACAGAGTCCGAAAAAAATTCGGTCCGGCGGCTCTCCCAAGAATGTGGCATATAAAGGCCTTAACGTGATCAAAGCAAGTAAGAATGAGCATTCAATACAATGTCTTTTAGGCAGGTAGCTGTTGTTCACCGGCTCTCCTTAAGTGCTGCCCCGGCGAAGCTGTCCTCATTGTCCGCCAGGCGGCGGAGGAGGGCCCGAAAGAGCATGCGTGGCGCTAGCTTCTGAACGTCCTATATTTCATGCGTTTACGTTCTTCGAAATCATACGTTAAATGCAACTTTATCATACTGTAGTTACTTACCACACTCAACTTATACCAACATAGAAACATAACATCATAAATATTTTTCCATGCTTATAAAACAGTTACCGGGACTTAGATTGTACCTCGATGGGAGAGCAGTTTTTAATAATATGATAATTTCTTCTTTAGCAGGTTAACAATCCTTATATGCTAACTCTGCGAGGATGTTGGACGATCTGCTACTGTTACGTAGCGTCTTGAAAAGGAGTGTCTCTTCAACTGACGAGCCCAATGGCACGATCGGGGGGAAAAGCTACACATACACATACACATGGCCCTCATATACTTACCATGTGGAAGAGTCAATGCATCTGTCGACTGGTTCTTGAATGTTGCACTATCGATTCGTTCTGTTTGAATGGTGGATCCTGAACTGAGCATGAGGTATTGTTCTTAATATTATTTAAATAAAACTAAAGAAATTAAAGGTGGTTTGAAATAAAATACTGTAGCAATAATGTTGTATTTACTCATTATGATAGGTTTAAGTTGTAGATTTTACAACATTTTACTCCAGTTCGGGAACTTAAGTTTCGACTTCATGAACCCACATTCTTTTTCAGTGTCGACTCGGTGAATATAACTTATAAACTTTCCAGTCTGTCGGACACGACTTAGAACACTATAAAATTCTTGTAAATATAATAGTAATTGCTCATTTTTAACGTTGCTTTACTTCGCACCGACACAGATAGGTCTTACAGTCTAGGAAAGAGCTAGGAGTGGAAATGAAGGGGTCGTGGCCTGAATTAAGGTAGGCCTACAGCCTGGTGTGAAAATGAGGAGCGATGGAAAACCATCTTCAAGGCTGCCTACAGTAGGGGTTTGAACCCTCTATCTTCAAAATGCGAGCTCACAGCTGCGCGATCATAACCTCACGGCCAACTCGCTAGGTGACATATTTGATAGTGTTCTGCGCGTTCTGTTTGTGGTAGAGTGCTGGCCTTCTGAGCCCAACATTGCAGGTTCGATCCTGACTCAGTGCTGTGATATTTGAAGATGATAGACTGAAAAGCTTGTAAGTTATATTTCACGTATTCGTTTCGACAATCCTGCCAAGCCTTCTCAACTCATACGCAAAACCTCATTTTCGACCCTTATGACGTAAATAACTAATTTGTTATCTGGCTATTATTAAAACATAAACTCTCGTGTTTGTTACACAACCAGAAATGCTGTGAAGTATAAACAAATGGAAGATAACCTATAAGCAGTAGTTTCGCAAGCCCATTGTTCCAATTCTACTGTCTGTGTAGTAAGGGGATGCATAACTTTCGAAAGAAGATATCAACTGTATAACATTTGTCTAGCAATCATATACACGAAATATTATCTTCTTCTTGCTTCTTTTTCTACCGCTTTTCCCACACCTGTGGGGTCGCGGCTGTGAACTGTGTCGCACATGTGGATCTGGCCCTGTGTTACGTCCGGATGCCCTTCCTGACGCCAACCCTATATGGAGGGATGTAATCACTATTGCGTATTTCTGTGGTGGTTGGTAGTGTAGTATCTGAATATGAAGAGAAAATTGTTGGGACAAACACAAATACCCAGTCGCCGGTCCATAAGAATTAATCAGAGGCGATTAAACTCCCCGACCCGGCCGGGAATCGAACGCGGTACCCTCTGAACCGAAGGCCTTAACGCTGATCATTCAGCCAATGAGTCGGACATACACGAAATATTATATTTGTTGTCAATTGTCCTACTCCTTCACTGAATGGTCAGCACCGGGCTGAGTAGCTCAGACGATAGGGTGCTGGCCTTCAGAGCCCAACATTGCAGGTTCGAACCTGGCTCAGACCGATGGTCTTTGAAGATGCTCAAATACTTCAACCTCATATCGGTAGATTTACAGAAACATAAAAGAAATTTTGCAGGACAACCTTCCGGCACCTCGGCGCTTCAGAAAAACACAAGAATGTAGTTTGTGCGATGTAAAACCAATTTGAGTGGTGAGCATTGAGGTCTTCGGTTTATAAGGACACGTGTTCAATTCCCGCCCGAATCGGGGATTTTAATCTCGTCTGGTAAATGTTTCTGGCTCGAGGCGTGAGTTTTTGTGTTGGTCTTAAAATACGCTCTTCTTCATTGACTTACCACACTAGCAGCCACCACAGAAACACGCAATAGTGAATGGATCACTTCATACAGGTTTGGCGTCAGGTAGGGCTTCCTGCCGTAAACCAGGGTCAGGTCACCACGCGCTACACCCGCAATCTCTCTAGAGTGTGGGGAAAGAAGAAGAATAAGTAGCAAATTTGTCCTCAGTGGTACGCTAAATATTCACCGCGATGTCCCAAGACAGACGGTGTTAGACCTCAAGAGACGGAACCGTATCTCTGGCTGTTGGAGGTCGCAGGTCTCACGCACGCACTGCTGCCGCCGCCATCTTGAGCTGCAGTTAAATAGGAAGTAACAAATCTGATGACCTGAATTAGAGGGGCGGGGAGGGTCGGGGAGGTTCGTTAGCGAACACGAGGTGTGGGGGAGATAGAGCACACTGTAAAACTGAATACGAAACACTCTGGAGGGAGAATAGATTGGAAAATCAAATGGCCAAAAATAGGAAATAGGGTCAAAATAACAAACAAACAAACAAACGCATGACTCAGTAGCAAATCTGATGATTCCTGGCCTTCCAAAAGAGTTGATGCTTGATCAACGCGACGAATCCTCTCGGTCGTTAATCTTAGCTTTGTGGACCGCTGCCACTATCCCACGGTCAGATAGCTCCTAAGTTGTTCTCATACAGGATGAGTAGTCCTGGAATTACTCTCAGTTGTAAATCTGATCTCACCGGGAATCGAACCTAGGGCTTCCTGGGAGGAGGCAGGTTCACTACTCATGAATAGGAATCATCGTAAATTAAAATGGATAAAAATACAAAACATTCTGAAGAGACCACACACTGTAAAATAAAAATAAAAATGTTAAAATCCAAAACAGTCTGAAAAGAATATACACTCTAACTCAAAATGCTTACAAATTAAGCAGAACCTTGGGAAGTGATTATAATTACAAAATGAGTTACTGGTATAATTTCATTAAAGAGCAGTTTTAAGGAAATACACACTGTAAACAGAATGGTACAGAAAGTTAAAATAAAACGTTTTAAATGGGACACACACGATTTACAAAACTTTTTTTTTAATACTTCAAACCAACTGAAAAATAAAGGCAGATGTAAATAACAAAATATTGTTGAAACACAGTCAGACTCCTTGTCTGAACGGTCAGCGTAGCGGCTACGGATCTAGGATTTTAGCCACGTTTGGTTCAGGAATGTTGGTGTTTGTATTCATCTTAGTTCACACAAAACACATCACACTCACAAACTCACGTAGTATAGAATACATTTCTCCACACAGGTTTGGTGACAGGAGGGGCACCGGGCCGTAAAAGTAAGTCCACAAGAACTGCCGACCCCAAAAAATCTGAGTAGGCCAGGAGGATGAAGAAGATTCTGAAGAGAAGACATAGTCTACTGTATACAAAGCTGGTGGTGTACCTTGATTAAGGCCACGGTCACCTCCTTCCCACTCGTAGGCCTTTCCTATCCCATCGTCGCCGTAAGACCTGTCTGTGTACGGGTGACGTAAAGCAAATTCGAATATATATATGTGAAGATTACTGAGAACGTATCTTCTTTCTGGCTTTTTTGTCAATTCATTGCGATCAGCACTTGACGTGGAACTGGCCCTGTTTTGCGGCCGGACGGCCTTCTTGGCGCCAACCCGGTGAGGAAAGATGTTCACTATTGCGTGTTTCCGTGCTGGTTAGTTCCAAAGGTAACAGCCCATTTCCCTCATATTCACATTTTATTTAGAAACTTGCTGCTGTGTTGTATTTAGATGAAGAGAAATGTATTAAGATGAACACAAATATACAATCGCCGAGCCAAAGGAATGACCCGAACTAAAGATTACTGAGAATATTTCGTGATTATTAGTATTATTATTATTATTATTATTATTATTATTATTATTATTATTATTATTATTATTATTATTATTATTGAGGAAAGCACCATGTACGTAAGTCTCCATTAAGGTAAACACGTTGGCTGGCGATAGGCGAGGGGACCTACAACAAATACAGTACACAGTAAAGTAATATTATTATTATTTTTTTGCTAATGGTTTAACGTCGCACTAACACATCGAATATTTTCTGCTCAGGCCCACCTTTCCCTTCTATTTTGCCTTCCATGATCAGTTATCAGTCTGTATTTGTCATTTCGGAAGAAGTTACAGTTCCTGCGTTTTGCGAAGATTTTCAGATGGTTGAGTACATGCTTGTCCGCCTCTGTGGTGTAGTGGTTAGTGTGATTAGCTGCCACCCCCGGAGGCCTGGGTTCAATTCCCGGCTCTGCCACGAAATTTGGAAAGTGGTACGAGGGCTGGAACGGAGTCCACTCAGCCTCGGGAGGTCAACTGAGTAGTGGTAGGTTCGATTCCCACCTCAGCCAGCCTGGAAGTGGTTTTCTGTGGTTTCCCACTTCTCCTCCAGGCAAATGCCGGATGGTAGCTAACTTAAGGCCACGGCCGCTTCCTTCCCTCTTCTTTGTCTATCCCTTCCAATATTCCCATACACCCACAAGGCCCCTGTTCAGCATAGCAGATGAGGCCGTCTGGGCGATGTACTGGTCATCCTCCCCAGTTGTATCCCCGACCCAGAGTCTGAAGCTCCAGGACACTGCCCTTGAGGCGGTAGAGGTGAGATCCCCGACCCTGGAGGTTAAACAGATAAAGAAGAAGAAGAAGAGTACATGCTCTAATTTGCTACTAGGATCTTCAGCAGTCTGCGACACACCCACAGTCAGTTCATTGACGAGGCCTCTAGAGTCCATCCTTCGACACCGTAAATCGTAAAGAAACACAAATAATTTAACGGCACGCCAACCAGCTTTGAGCCGGAGGTCACGGTTACATTTATTGCGCCTTCTCTCCGTGGCGTAGTCACTAGCGGTTTGGCGTTAGGAATTGAATTTTAGGGGCAAAAGATCTCTATAGGTCTATAGGTAGGCATTTCTTGCAGTGTTGCTGTGGCACCATTTCCTGTCCAGGGATGGTGATTCTCTGCTTGTGATTGCCACGTTATATATAGTAAGCATATAAATATAAAAACAATACTTTTGCGTGGCTGGTGGAGACTCCCGGACGCAAATGGGCAGCGTCTGCCGTGTACGAGAGACTGCGTGTTAGAGTGGTGGAGGATAGCGTTCTGTGAGGTATGCGAGTTGCAGAAATATTCGGAAAGACACGAATTCCCAGTCCCTGAGGCAAGGGAATTAACCCTTTAAGATTAAAATACCTCGACCCGGCCAGGAACCGAACCTGGGGTGTCAAGGACCGAGGGCCAAAACGCTGGCCACTCAACCATTGAATCGGACATATAAAGCAGTATACCTTTTTTGCTATCTTCTTCTTTTCTATTAGTCGGTTCTGAGATTGGTTTGCAACGGTTGTCTCCTCCACTCTTGCCCGTCCTCGGCCAGCCTCCTCAGCTCCAGGCACGAGAAACAGTCCCAAGTCCCTGATGATCTGGAAGATGTACTCCAGTCTGGGTCTTTGCATTGGAGCCGTCGACAGGTCCACCTCGCCCGGTGGCTGAAGGTGTGGTCCACCAGGAATACCTCCGTGAGCGGTGTTAAATAAATCCATGACAAAGAAACAATGCATAAGCGTATGTTCTATTTTTTCTGCAGTTTCGTTTATTTTCTCCTCATTAAGCACACAGTTTCTTGTCTTTTGCCTTGTTATCGAGTACATAACCCGTTTCTCTCAATTTGTTTACGAGTTTCCACACGATATCCCTATGTGGGGGCGTACACCTAGAAATTTTGTTATGAATTGTCTAACGACTTCCCTTGTTTCCACATAACTATCGTACTGTGTACACATGTTGAGGCATTATGAGAATAACTATTATCCTCCGAACTAACACTGCATACTGGAGAACAATTTGAACGACCAATCGACAGTTGTTGAACGTTTTCCGAACGGACCACACCTGAGAAAGTGAGAGAATAGTTTCTCTTCTGCTAGGGGCTTTACGTCGCACCGACACAGATAGGTCTTATGGCGACGATGGGATAGGAAAGGCCTAGGAGTTGGAAGGAAGCGGCCGTGGCCTTAATTAAGGTACAGCCCCAGCATTTGCCTGGTGTGAGAGAATAGTTTTGCCGCGAGGGGGGGGGGAGTGGGAGGGGCTGCGTGCCAAAACTCACTGTTTACAGTAATGTATACAGGCATCAAAATTAGTTAATGGAAGAATATAATTATTCTTCGTTCTGTAACTGGCCAGAAATTCCTGCTGAACAAGGAAGCAAGCAAGAAAGAAAGATTTATCTCATAGAGCTGCTAAACTATAACCCTAAATCAAGCATTCTTTATTAATATAGATTTATTTATTTATTTATTTTATTTATTTATTTATTTATTTATTTATTTATTTATTTATTTATTTATTTATTTATTTATTTATTTATTTATTTTAGTTCCGTTTGGGCCTGCTATGGACCACGTGGTTCTTATCTCTAGCAGCTTTCTTCTTTGACCAGTACTCCTTCATTCTTGCACTGTGAATGTCTTTTCGCGTCCATTTCACACCTCCTCCCGGACGTGCTGTTTTTTCTGTTAGTGACTGGAGAGAGTTTGTTGTTCTGATCAACGTTCTATACCTATTCCTGTCATAAATTTCACTGGGAGCAATGTCCAATTCCTGAAGGTCTTTTCTGACGAGTCTTGCCCACTTGGCATTAGTCGCTTTCCCTCTAGAGATGGTGTGGAAGATTCTGGAGGTGAGCCTCTGATTGTCCATTCTCATGACATGACCATAGAAGTTCAATCTCCTCTTCCTCATAGATGTTGTAATGCTCTCCAATTGTTGGTACAGTTCGTTGTTGTGCCTGATTCTGTACTTGCGTTCTTCTTTAATAGGGCCCATGATTTTTCTCAAGATCTTCCTTTCCTTCAGCTCCAGTTTTCTAAGTTGCCCTTTTCTTACCATGTTTAGGCATTATTTATTTATTTATTTATTTATTTATTTATTTATTTATTTATTTATTTATTTATTTATTTATTTATTTATTTATTTATTTATTTCTCCTCCATAAATAATTCAGCACCATCATACTTTTCCATGTCCAGTGATTCCAACTGGCATCATGAACGCCGCCATTCTTTCCACATCATTGAAACTTATGAACAATATAACTTGACAAAGTGTCAATTTACCTTTCGGTGCTTCCATTTTGTTGGTAGCAATGCTATTCTTCGACAGGTGAATAATGTGAGATAGTTACTTATAATTTTAGAACCTACTGGAGTTGAAAGAGAAATACAGTGGCAATAAATACATGCTCGATTTAGTCGGAAGAACGTGGGTGTGATTCCCCGCCAGGGACTCCCAATTCTAGAAAGTCACATGCCCCTTAGGTTCACTCAGACTACACCAAAAATTTATTTTTTATTGCTATCGGCTTTACGTCGCACCAACTCACATCGGTCTTAGGGCGACGATGGGATAGGACAGGACCAGGACTGGGAAGGCACCTCAATGAAGGTACAGCCCCAGCATTTCCCTGGCGTAAAAAATAGGAAACAACAGAAAACTATATTCAGTGCTACAGACAGTGGGGTTCGATCCCGCCATCTTCCGAATCCAAGTTAACAGAATCCAAAAATGAATTGCCAGCTTAATTCCTGAGAGAAATGTGACCGGACAGGTGGCGGTGGTGATTATTGTTTCAAGAGAAGTACAATTAGGCAACCGTTCTCTATATAACACTAATCAGAGAGAAAAATGGAAGAGATCCGCCACTTCGAGAAATGAAGGTTTCGGCCAAAGAAACACAAGGGCTACGAAGGGTGTGAAAATGATAGACTCCCTCGGGTTCGAGTGCTCTAATACCGTCGGAGTCTGAAAAGAGCAAGAGTTGACCAAGGGAGGTCGGATAGGATAGATGAAAGTGAGGAGCCTGACACAAGTAAGTGGAAGCAATGCCAGGACTCCGCTCAGGACCCCGTGGTCGTCAACCCACGCTTCCAAGTTCAGAGCCCCTGGGGTCCTTTTGTTCGCCTCTTACGACAGGCAGGGGATACCGTGGGTGCCATTTTGCCACCCCCACCCCCACAGGCTCCTACAGTATTTCCCATAATACAGAGGTAACAGAAAGTGGAAAATGTTACCTTCCATTCCTCCAAGGACCGAGCTCGATAGCTGCAGTCGCTTAAGTGCGCCCAGTATCCAGTAATCGGGAGATAGTGGGTTCGAAGCCCACTGTCGGCACCCCTGAAGTTGGTTTTCCGTAGTTTACCATTTTCACACCAGACAAATGCTGGGGCTGTACCTTAATTAAGACCACGGCTGCTTCCTAACCACTCCTAACCCTTTCCTATCCCATCGTCGCCATAAGACCTACCTGTGTCGCTGCGACATAAAACAACCTGTAAAAAAAATCTTCCAAGGACTTTCACGGCCTGTATATTATATTTCAAAGGTTCATAATTCTTTTTTATATTTCTGTAAAATGAAATCAACAAACCGGCTTTTCTTCGCCACTACAACGCTAATGTTGTTATGTACTTCGTGAAATGCGTTATATAGGCCTTACTTCACTTTGATGGTCGCATTTCATGGCATCAGCGAACTCAAAACTCACGTGCCTTATATTCAGAACTGAGAACAAAGTAAGTAGGGCTACCATACACGTTTTCAAATAAGAAACAATCACAGATGTCTTTAATACCACCAAACACCGCCGCTAGTCACGACGTAATAGCCCAAGAGTTTAAGACATGAACAGTTCGTTTACTGGGTACCTGTACATATTGCGTATGCTTGAAAGATTATGCATTGCCTTACCAATAACAGACGCACACTAGAACCCAGCGTTCTATTCTTTCGTTGACCCGTACACTGAGTGGCCAAAAGTCATGGGAAGACACTGAATGCGAAGTTAATAACGAGTTGCTCCTCCGCGAGCCCTCAAAATGGCAGCAATACGACGATGCATCGCCTCTACAGGGTGTCGGAATCGTTCTGGAGGGATCTGGATCCACGCATCTTGCACTGCTATTTGAGTCGTTGGTGCGGGGTTCATGGAGCGTACACAAGCATCGACAGCATCCCATAAATGCTCGATTGGATTAAGATTGGGGGATCTGGGGAGCCAATCCATGGTCTAACTTCACTGCAGTGTTTCTCCAACCACAGAGCGGTGATACGACGCATTGCCTTGTTGAAACATGGCATTTCCCTCAGGGTTCTCTAGGGCCAGAAAGGGATGCAGATGGTCTGAAGGAATGTCCACATAACGTGCACTTGTCAACGCTCCCTGCAGCCGGACAATGGGTCCTAATTGCGACCATGAGAACGCTACCCGGACCAGAACTGAGCCACCTCAAGCCTGGACACACCTTGTTGACACGCAGGATCCATAGCTTCATGGGGCATACTCTCCGCGCCCATCAGCTCGATACAACTGGAAGCGGGATTCATCGGACCACACCGCACCCCGCCACTGTTCCATGGTCCATTGCCGATGTTCGCGAGCCCATGCACGTCGTTGAACTCTGTGTCGAGGTGTCAGCAAAGGGACACGAGTTGGTCGTCGGCTGGTGAAGCCTATGCGGTGCATTGCCACCTTACAGTCCTGGTACAATTGGGTTCCTGACTCCCAACACTCATCTGGCGGTGATCTGACTCACAGTAGCCCGTCGAGCGCCCAGGATGGTTCTACGGCGGCGACGTGATGTCTGTTCGTTAAACACCTATGGTCTTCCCGAGCGGTGGTTTACGCGGGTGGAAACATTCTCTCTGCGATATTGAAAATCCACACTGTTAACCTCGGAAAACCGAATTCGCGTGCAATCTCCGCAATACTATGACCCATGCGCCATGCGCCGATGATCATCCCATGTTCAAAGTTGGTTAATTCGCGACGTGTTACCATTTTCAAGACACTGGTGTCTGTGACAGACTGCTCAGCTACGCCGCAGCTAGCCACAACGCTCGGGGGTCATTCACGGCACGTTTTCTAATGGGACACCCCTTCCCGTGACTTTTGGCCACTCAGCGCATAGTGGAAAAGGCCCGTAGCTGATACTCGTGTACTCGGTACAAAAAGCTATCAGCTCCGCCTAATAGGCTTACTACTGTACAGTACACATCGCTCGCCGCACGATGCGCGGATAACACCGAGATCTGGCGACATGAGCGGCTGTCATTGCGCTAGTCTCTAGAGATCTCGAGATCCCTTCTCAGACTGTCTACCACTACTCACCCTAATGCTATTCGTGTTCAATTGTTGAATTCCACTATATATACCTGTAACTCAGGAATCTAACCCATGTCAAAAAATGGTGCTCTCGTAAAGTGTCGAAAATACCCTGAACTTGAAAATACAGTGGAACCTGCCTATAGGGGCCACCAATCGTTCTTCTGAAAATATGGCCGTTAGTACAGATGGCCCGTAAATGAAGGTTACACAATTTTGAAATTGGGAAGAGGTCAATTTAATTGCATGATTAGCTACAGTACGACCTACGATACATCTTTTCTTTCTTTCTTTCTTTCTTTCTTTCTTTCTTTCTTTCTTTCTTTCTTTTTTAATCTGTTTACCCTCTAGGATTGGATTTTCCCTCGGACAGCGAGGGATCCCACCTCTACCGCCTCAAGGGCAGTGTCCTGGAGCGTGAGACATTGGGTCGGGGGGTAAAACTGGGGAGAACGACCAGTACCTCACCCAGGCGACCTCACCTGCTATGCTGAACAGGGGCCTTGTGGGTGGATGAGAAGGCTGTAAGGGATAGACAAGGAAGAGGGAAGGAAGCGGCCGTGGCCTTAAGTTAGGTACCATCCCGGCATTTGTCTGGAGGAGAAGTGTAAAACCACGGAAAACCACTTCCAGGATGGCTGAGGTTGGAATCGAACCCATCTCTACTCATTTGACCTCCGGAGGCTGAGTGGACGCAGTTTCAGCACTCGTACCACTTTTCAAATTTCGTGGCAAAGCCGGGAATCGAACTCGGTTCTGCGGGGGTGGCAGCTAATCACACTAATCACTACACCACAGAGGCGGACTACGATATATCTATTTATCTATTTATTTATTTATTTATTTATTTATTACAGTTTACATTACGTTTCACCGACACACACATATATGTCTTATGGTGACGGTGGGATAGGTAAGGGCCAGGAGCGGTAAGTAAGTGACCATGGCCTTAGCTAAAGTACAGCCCCAGCATTTGCCTGGTGTGAAAATGAGAAACCACAGAAAAGCATCTTCAGAGGTGCCGACAGTGGAGTTCGAACGCACTATCTCCTGAATGCACTTTGACAGCTACGGGTCCGAAACCACGCAGCCACTGGCTCGGTCTGCGATATATTATTAAAAGGTGTAATGACTGCTTAGCACGTTACATCATTTACAGTGAAACAAGGAATTCGCGTATAGGCTACTGAACAATGACAGTATAGTACTACGTATATAGAGGAACAACCCTTCACTCATCGCATATTGTAGGTCTACCTTACACATTCACTGACTGAATACAGCTGAACTCAATGACCAAACTGCCAATAAGCGTAGGCTTAACAATGGTAAACACTATTCAAACTTCATTTCAACCCCAAAAAGCATTTAAAAATAAGTTCGCATATTGCCCATTTGTTCATTCATATCACCCCATTCATAGCCGCGAGTGATTTACGACTTCCCGAACGAGTTGGCCGTGCGGTTAAGGTCACACGGCTGTGAGTTTGTATTCGGGAGATAGTGGGTTGGAACCACACTGTCGGTAACCCTGAAGATGGTTTTCCGTGGTTTCCCATGTTCACACCTGGCAAATGCTGGTGCTTCAAAGTTGTGAAAATACCTGCGGATACGCGCCGTGTGGCCAAGATAACATTGAGACGTATGAGTGATGCTCGTACTGTTGCAATGTTGTTCGCCGATGAGCAACATATTCTGTTATGGCAGGCAATAATGCACAACTATGAGTGGATATGCAAAAGTGTAAAACTGTGTACGGTACACGGCAGCGTGTGTTCGTACGTTACAGACCCGGCAGTTGAAGAGGTGAAGGCGTTAAATCCAAAGAATATTCATCTCTCTTTACAACTCTTTTGGAGAGAATGAGAGGTTAGAAAAACCTATCTTGAAACTTGAAGTATACGGTATATTGATGTATATGCAGCACGATTGTAGGAATTGCCCGTCGAAATTCAGTGACTGAGGTTCGGTATAGAACGCTTCTGTGGAGTAGTGGTTAGTGTGATTAGCTGCCACCCCCGGAGGCCCGGATTCGATTCCCCGCTCTGCCACGAAATTTTAAAAGTGGTACGAGGGCTGGAACGGAGTCCACTCAGCCTCGGGAGGTCAACTGAGTAGAGGTGGGTTCGATTCCCACCTCAGCCATCCTGGAAGTGGTTTTTCGTGGTTTCCCACTTCTCCTCCAGGCAAATGCCGGGATGGTACCTAACTTAAGGCCAAGGCCGCTTCCTTCCCTCTTCCTTGTCTCTCCCTTCCAATCTTCCCATCCCCCGCTAAGGCCCCTGTTCAGCATAGCAGGTGAGCCACCCTCGGCGAGATACTGGTCATCCTCCCTAGTTGTATCGCCCGACCCAGAGTCTGAAACTCCAGGACACTGCCGTTGAGGCGGTAGAGGTGGGATCCCTCGCTGATTCCGAATGAAAAACTAACCCTGGATGGTAAACATGTAACGAAGCAGAAGAAGAAGAAGAGGTTCGATATAATCGTACGTTAAATCTACTTGTTACAAACCTAATCGTGAACCAGCAGGGTTGAGTGGCTCAGGCGATTGAGGCCTTCTGACCCCCAGCTTGGCAGGTTCGATCCTGCCTCAGTCCGGTGGTATTTGAAGGTGCTCAAATATGCAGCCTCGTATCGGTAGATTTTCTTTCACGTAAAAGAACTCCTGCGGGACTAAATATCGGCAACTCTGCGTCTCTGAAAACTGCAAAAGTAGTTAGCAGGACGTAAAGCCAAACATTTATTATTATTATTATTATTATTATTATTATTATTATTATTATTATTATTATTATTAATCGTGAACTATATCGGCGAAATAACACTTTGGCATTGAAAAGAAGATGGTTTAGAATTCCTTAATCCTCATTATATTGACAATACATGGTTCTCTTATGCAGAGTTTTGCTGATATGTATTTAGCTTATGGCGCTGCTCAGCTAAACAGAGCAGAGGTGCGGAGGATTTACAGTGAAAGATTTCCTCACGTTGTCATTCCGTGCAGCAACACATTTCGATATATTGCCTGGCGATGTCGACACTGACTAAGCTTGCGTTGCAACGTGAGTCCAAGTCCACTATATTTCTTCTTCTTCTTCTGCTTTATCTGTTTACCCTCCAGGGTCGGTTTTTCCCTCGGACTCGGCGAAGGATCCCACCTCTACCGCCTCAAGGGAAGTTGGAACTTCAGACTCTGGATCGGGGATGAAACTGGGGAGGATGACCAGTACCTCGCCCAGGCGGTCTCACCTGCTATGCTGAACAGGGGTCTTGTGGGGGGAATGGGAAGATTGGAATGGAAAGGAAAGAAAGTGGCCGTGGCTTTAAGTTAGGTACCGGTACCATCCCGGCATTTGCCTGGAGGAGAAGTCGGAACCACGGAAAATCACTTCGAGGATGGCTGAGGTGGGAATCTACGCAGTTGACTTCCCGAGGCTGAGTGGACCCCGTTCCAGCCCCCGTACCACTTTTTCAAATTTCGTGGCAGAGCCTGGAATCGAAGCCGGGCCTCCGGGCGTGTCAGCTAATCCCACTACCCACTACACCACAGAGGCGGACCCCACTATAGTCTACACATGCCAGATGACCGATCGCCTAGCAGCTACTGATGCCGAGCATCAAACACAAACACACTGGAGACAGTGTCACCGTAGCGATCCTGTCAACTTGGAGGTCCGTGTTCGAATCCCACTCCCCACTGGCGAATTTTTTCTTCGATTGGTGTTCTCAAGCCGGTCTTAATCCACGCGCATATTTAGCAATACCGCCTCGCAAAGCCCATCTGAATTCGCCCGCGAAGCGATCTGATTGGTTAATTTCAGCAGCTGATAAAAATACAACGGTGTGAGATATGAAAGTACTTTTTGAAATTATATGTCAGCATGGCCATCGGTCTAACGCTCATGTTTCTGACCACTCTGTATATTCTTTTGATATGGCATTATTTATTTCAGGAAATGCTTTAAATATTACAAAATCTCGACCATCTTTAATTTACACATTATTTTTGAGGTCTGAGCTCTAATATCCTATCAAAACAATAAAAATCGGTAGACTAACCTTCCTCCTTTACAATTATTATAATAACAAAACGATTGCTTTCAAGTCGCCACAATTTAATACACAATGTTTACTGGTTTCACGACCCCGTACCTACTCTTGCGACTTTTGGAGACCTCGAGGTGCCAGAATTTTGTCCCGTACTAGTTCCTTTACCGACACGAGGCTGGCGTATGAGAGCATTTTTAAGTACCACCGGAATGAACCAGGATCAAATCCACTATCTTCGTCTCAATAAGCCCGCGCTCTGCCATTTGAGTGAAGAAAGCAACGGCAAACTACCTCTCACTCCTCATTTCCCTAGTATGCCACTTAAGGCCGTTTATGACAGCTGATGTTGGAGCTATTGAGCCTTCGGGCTGAATACTCAATACACTAAGATTTGAATCGTTCATCCCGGTAGTTTGCAATATTTTTTTGTTATTCATTTCGTAAATAATAAATGTACCCTGAGATTGATGGTTTTATATTTTCATGCAACGAGAAAATATTTTGTACTTATATTCTTTTTCGTTCAAATCTAAATAAGGACGTCAAAATTCATTAATTTTCAATCAAATGTTTTCTTGTCCATTTTTTCATTGACATTTCTAACAACTGTTTCAGCCTACAGCATAACATGCTCAGAAGCGCTGCCAAGGATATAACCCTGCGATCGTAGAAGGTATGCTACGTTTAGCAAAATCGGGTAGTAGTAATAATAATAATAATAATAATAATAATAATAATAATAATAATAATAATAATAGTTCAACATCCCTTCAAGTGTTGTCGGTTTTAAGAAACACCAGACTGTACAAGTTTACCCTCCACGAAAGTTCTACAACGTAGCCTACTAATAAATATACTGTCAGAGATTTCTCGCTTATGGTACTGTTAAAGCCAAACGTCTGCGCCAGGTTTCCATTCCCCAACTTTCTAATTGCAAGGCAAGGACCAAACCAAGTAAACCTTTGTCTTCTTCTTCTTTATCTATTTACCCTCCAGGGTTGGTTTTTCCCTCGGACTCAGCGAGGGATCCCACCTCTACCGCCTCAAGGGCAGTGTCCTGGAGCTTCAGACTCTGGGTCGGGGGATACAACTGGGGAGGATGACCACTACCTCGCTCAGACGACCTCACCTGCTATGCTGAACAGGGGGCATTGCGGGGAGATGGGAAGATTGGAAGGGAGAGACAAGAAAGAGGGAAGGAAGCCTCCGTGGCCTTAAGTTAGGTACCATCCCAGCATTTGCCTGGAGGAGAAGTGGGGAAACAACGGAAAACCACTTCCAGGATGGCTGAGGTGGGAAATGAACCCACCTCTACTCAGTTGACCTTCCGAGGCCGAGTGGACCCAGTTCCAGCCCTCGTACCTCTTTTCAAATTTCGTGAAAGAGCCGGGAATGGAACCCGGGCCTCGTGGGGTGGCAGCTAATCACACTAACCACTACACCACAGAGGCGGACAACGTTTGTTTTCACTCCGTATATTTCGGTGACATTGTGATATTAGAAAAGAGCTCTAATGACTAAGATGGTAGCGTACATAGCCTTAGTTAAGGTGCAGTTCCGGCATTCGCTAGGTGAAAGAATAGGACACCGCGGAAAACCCGTGCTGTCGCCTGGGTTTGAGCCCGCCATTTCCCGAATGCAGTCATACTGCTATATGACGCTTAGTACGTAGCTAACTCAATCTGAATCTACAGTGATTGTTGTCAGAGAAGACATGATGAGGTTTGTGATAGTTTCTCATCATCACGGTCAAATTTTAGTCATTATAACCTAACAGCACGGATTCCATGTAAAATTGAAGCTCCCACGGGTTCTTGTCAGAATATTTTAAGTCACTTAGAGGTATTATTATTATTATTATTATTATTATTATTATTATTATTATTATTATTATTATTATTTCCGGCTCGATGGCTAAATTGTTAGCGTGCTGACCTTTGGTCACAGGAGTCCCGGGTTCGATTCCCGGCAGGGACAGGAATTTTAACCATAATTGGTTAATTCCCCTGGCACGGGGACTGGGTGTTATCATTTCATCCTCATCACGACGCGCAGGTCGCCTACGGGAGTCAAATCAGAAGACCTGCACAAGGTCCGGAGACCACACGCCATTATTATTATTATTATTATTATTATTATTATTATTATTATTATTATTATTATTATTATTATTATTATCGTCGTCGTCATCTGTTTACCCTCCAGGTTCGGTTTTTCCCTCGGACGTAGCGAGGGATCCCACCTCTACCGCCTCAAGGGCAGTGTCCTGGAGCTTCAGACACTTGGTCGGGGGATACAACTGGGGAGTATGACCAGTACCTCGCCCAGGCGGCCTCACCTGCTATGCTGAACAGGGGCCTTGTGGAGGGATGGGAAGATTGGAAGGGATAGGCAAGGAAGAGGGAAGGAAGCGGCCGTGGCCTTAAGTTAGGTACCATCCCGGCATTCGCCTGGAGGAGAAGTGGGAAACCACGGAAAACCACTTCCAGAATGGCTGAGGTGGGAATCGAACCCACCTCTACTCAGTTGACCTCCCGAGGCTGAGTGGAGCCCGTTCCAGCCCTCGTACCACTTTTCAAATTTCGTGGCAGAGCCGGGAATCGAACCCGGGCCTACGGGGGTGGCAGCTAATCACGCTAACCACTACACCACAGAGGCGGACATTATTATTATTATTATTATTATTATTATTATTATTATTATTATTATTATTATTATTATTATTATTATTATTATTATTATTATTATATAATTAGTGCAGACTGTATATGATTCTGATAGTGCAAACGGCATGTGACTTTCTTTTTTCAATTGGCTTCACCTCGCGACACAGATAGGTATTATGGAGACGATAGGATAGGAAAGACCGAGCTCGATAGCTGCATTCGCTTAAGTGCGGCCAGTATCCGGTAATCGGGAGATAATAGTTCGAACCCCACTGTCGGCAGCCCTGAAGATGGTTTTCCGTGGTTTCCCATTTTCACACCAGCAAATGCTGGGGCTGTACATTAATTAAGGCCACGGCCACTTCCTTCCCATTCCTAGACCTTTCCTATCCCACCGTCACCATAACACCTATCTGTGTCGGTGCGACGTAAAACAAATAGCAAAACAAAAAAAAAAAAAGAATAGGAAAGGAAAGGGCGAAGAGTGAGAAGGAAGCGACCGTAGCCTTAATTAAGGTACAGCTCCAGCGTATTTGATTGGTGTGAAAATGGAAAGCCATCTTCAGGTCTGCCAACAGAGAGGTTCGAACCGCACATACTCTAAATACACTCCCAACAATTCTGAAAGAACTTCTGTTACATAATGACACAAACAAAACAAAACAAATCAATTCAGGTAACTTCAAATACATTAAAACTGGAAACAATAAACATTAAGATTTTTTCCTCGTTTTCTTGACATGGCAAAAGTCCAAAATACTGCATTATCATGTAAAAGCATCAATCTAAATATTGGAAACAATGACACAGATTTAATTCTGTAAGTTATGTTACCTAGGCACCATCATTACAAATGACGACCAATGATTCATAGAAATTACAAGAACTACAATGGCCAAAAGAGTATTTTCTGGTTTTTAAAAGTCTGCAAATATCTCTCAGTATTAGCAAAAGGAATCAGTTTGTTGATACAGTATTCGTTTGGAGCAACCGTATGTATGGCTGTGGGAGTTGGATTCTTATTCAGTATGTCGGGAAACGTCTAGAACACGTAGAAATGTGCACATTGAGACTGATGATGAAAATTAGCTGGATAAAAAGAAAATCAAATGAAGTTTTAAAAGAATCATATGAGCAGTGATATATTAGCAAAAAATAAATAATTTAGGGCCACATACCGATATACAACAAATTTTAATAAATATTTTCGAAGACAAATTACCAACAAAGAAAGAAAGAAAGAAAAAGTTAGATCGAAAGAAGATAGTAGAAAATGTAATGGGGACTACAGAATGCCAGAATTACCAGGAAATGAAGAGGACAGCACAAATAACATACGAACTGTTGAAGTGTTTTTAGAAATTATTATTATTATTATTATTATTTATCGAACAGCCCTACAGCCAAAGGTACTCCTTCCACCCCGTCAACATCCACGCGAACCAACCACCGTTTATTTTACGTGGGCCCTCCCTATCATATTACCACAGGCTTCAGGAGTACCTCTGGCTCAACCTCAAAGACATTACCGACCTACGGTCGTGCAAGTATACTTGCGCCTTGCAATACGTACCCATGGCCAGTAGGCAGTAATGTTCGGTCTTTGAATGTTAAAAGCTTAGCGTAAAATCCTGAAAAATCGTATAAATATTCCAATATGGCAATCCACATCACATTCGAGTGTTAAGCTATTAGGCCCAGTTAAGAATTGCTGGTATATCTAAACCACTGAGCGTATGTTGAACATTAAAGCTTGAAATTTTCTTCACCAAGCGGAAACCAAAAATAATTCATGCAGTAGAGGGTTAATGTGAATTTGGTCCAGTTTTACGAACGTATGCCCTTTCTGACGGGAAGCTTATGCGAGGGATATATTAATACCTATCGAGGACAAAATTTAATTTCAGAAATCCATCAGGGGTTAGGTCATGCATTTTTTTATCCATACGGATGGAAAAATACAAGTTTAGGTATAGGTACACATATTTTAATAAACAAAGGTCAGATGCCTGGAAATTTCTTATTATTCGCCACAAAACATAAATAGAATAAATTATTTTTCTGCAGGAATCAGCACGATAATAATGTGAAATATAGTTACATGGTCCTTAAATAGTTACTGACATCCTTCTACACACAGACTCTCTTTAATGAGAACCAAATCCACTCGTAATTGTCAGGTTGCTACCTGAAGAATCCAATTTTCGTTGCTTCAGTGAAGAAAATGCAAGCGTAGGGGCGTGAAAAATACCGAACATGGTGGGAATGTATACAGTCTACTGCAAAACACTGTACCTTGTGAAGCGTTCGAATAGAACTAAATACTACGTCGATACGGTGATACAATCATGATGAAAAGTAAACCTCAGACTCCCGGGGGCCATCAGTTTGCCATCACATGTACAGAGCAGTAGCGGTTTTACTGAAGGAAATACAATTTTTTTAAAAATAACAGCCATCTGAGAGCTTTCTTTGCTTACACTGCCTAAAGCGTCAACGACAGACCCCGAAAATGTGTGAAAGATTGTCGAATATCGAAAGCTCTACGGAATAGTCCGCGATGGTACACTGTGGCCATATTTCTGGAAACTTTCTGCATTCTCATTTGTATTATCACAACGCGAGTACTTATTAACAGAGGAGCAACATTTAAAACCTTGTTAGTAACTGAGAAGCTAATTTTGTTACAAGTAATGAAAATCATTTTATTTTCCGTATTGAAAGAATCTCAATAATAATATAAGAGAATTTATTGGACTCCAACCTATTCAATACATTACAGGATGTTAACATTTTTAGTTAAACATCGTTAAAATGGAGACATGTTTCGCCCTCCATGTGGGGCATCAACAGTCTGCTTTAATTTTGAGGTGCTTTGATTCAACGCTGCGGATATCACTATTAGCTCTTCCATGTAATGAACACTTCCCCCATTGCTGAAATTCATGTTTGTATTTGTGAATATATTTGATGCTTTTGTTTTACTTCTGGCTGCAATTTCAGCAGTATGGAGTATTTATTTTGTCATATTGAGTTATATTTCCTTCCATCGTTAATGCTTCACGAGTTGGTTTTAGTTAAAAAGTTACCAAAAGCGAGCTGTTGATATTGTGTTCATAGGAATGAGACCTCCAGTTGTATGTGGAATCCGAGTCACAGAGAGGTGACTTCATTTCAACAATCCCACATGCACTGGCCGGGATTTGAACCGCATCCACCTTGGTGGGTGATCAGTGTCAATGTAAAATATTCTCTAAATGGCTCTAAGGAAGGTCTGATCACCAACTAAATGAAGCAGGTTACTCATACAAGACGACTCAGGAGGACTGATGATGCTACAGTGCCTGCAGTTCTATAAGCATGCCAGAAATTAAAATTTAGCAAATCCTACAAAGCAGCTCCGAGAACTGCTAGAAATTCTAAAGTAAGTTCCAAGGGTTATGATTGTTTTTTGCCGATTATCACCAAGAGATCGCAGGAAATACTCTAAATAATCCAGGAAGTTTGACGTCGTAATGGAAATTATGTTTCTGTGAGAACTAAAAACCAAACCCCATGGTGCAACAGCCCCGAAGGGCTTTGGCCTACCAAGCGACCGCTGCTCAGCCCGAAGGCATGCAGATTACGAGGTGTCGTGTGGTCAGCACATCGAATCCTTACAGCCGTTATTCTTGGCTCTCTAGATCGGGGCCGCCATCTCACCGTCAGATAGCTACTCAATTGTAATCATGTAGGCTGAGTGGACATCGAACCAGCCCTCAGATCCCGGTAAAAGTCTCTGACCTGACCGGGAATCGAAGCCGGGACCTCCGGGTAAGAGGAGATTCCAAGCACACCGCGGGGCCGGTTCTGTGAGAACTGCTGTAAGGTAATTATACCAAAACGGCCTAAAAGCTACATCACACACGAACTAAAGACAACGTGAAATTGTGTAAAAGAAAAATAAATCTTGGATTAGTGATAAACATAAATCTAAAAAAAGAGATCTGGCATTATTTTACTATGGAGTGAATGCAGAAAAGCACATAAAAAATTTCTGGACACTACATATGTTTTGAAAATAATTAGGTTTAAAAATAAGTTCAACTTATTTCGATGAAAAACGAACTGTTTTCTGTTTGTAAAGTCTTTGAGTAATTTGAAATTGGTTAAAATAAATTAAATGCTCGAAAAATTAAAACTACGATATTCTTACGAAGTTTCCAGAACTATGGATACCAGTGTACTTATCTGTAGAGGGTAGTCATCAATAAGCGTCTTTAAGTTACAGTTTGCAGTACCAAATAACTTAAATATTAGAATCTATATTTTCAAATTATCGTGTAATCTTTACGAATGTAAATTGTTTATTCACCTCAATAATCTTACTATAGAAGCGCCCTTTATAGCATACAATTTTTTAGAATGGTTTAGAAGCTATCGCTGTTTTAGTAGGAACAGTTCAATTATCGCGTGGGACAAAGGACCGAACTAACAAGCAGGCGAACGCGAGGGTCTTGAAGAAACGTCGCGCTGAGCTACGAACATAAAAAACAACTAATGTCGTCTTACCATAAATTCAAACTAATTCTCGTGCGACGCCAGGGTGGTTCACCAGATATGGATATAACAATAGTGAGGACAGGATTGTTGTAACGTGATGAAGGTGTAGGTACTCACAGTGTTGTCCGCAGGCGCTGCCAGGCGTGTCCCAGTGTATCAAGTAGCGGTGCGCAGGTAAACCACCATCATACCTACGGCACTACTACTTAGCACACTAGGACCGAACAGACGTCTCCTCGTTAATGACCAAGTCGAACCTCTGACACCCTCTGATGCTGAAGTGCAGTCACCTTCGTACACAAACTGTGGACTGTACAAACATGAGTCATGTCCAACCTTTCCACAGCTATGCACTTCGTCCCTCGGCTTATCAGATGTAAAACACACACTGAGTCCGGCCTCCAATACAACAACTCTCAGACTTTGTACAAAATTGAGATTCTTCCATGATTAGTATAGCCAGCCAAATAACAAACTGAACTTGACTTTTTCATAATCTAAAAGAAGTAAGCATGATAGATCACCTTGTCAACAAAATGCGGTACACACACACTCAATGCATACGGTGAGTAGTCTGATCTTTAACATGACAAGAAATTGAAAAAAATCCAGTCACCGGAATTTCAATTGTAGCACAGTCGAAAAGTTACAAACGCTGAAACAAACTTTTACTCAGCACGGAATGAAAAGTGAAATGCACTAGAACACTATCAGATTTCTAAACCACATGAAAAATTAAGTTTCCAGAAGGGAACTATAATATAATTTTATCGCTTGCGAATATTAAAACATTCAAAACACCTTGAAAATGCACAGAACTAGCAGTTGTACCTGGTCGTTGACGGGTTAGTTCTTGTTGCCATCGATGCTTTCACGGCCCGTGGACAGTCGAGATTTTCTTCTGATGACGCAGAGCACAGTTCTCTGCCAAACGTAGAGTTCACTTTATTTTCTTGACACGGCATAAGCCCAAAAGCCTATACAGTATCATGTCTGGGTTAGTTCTTGTTATTGCAGCAGTCATGTCATCTGGCAGAGATGAGCGGCAGTAAAATAGGCAAAGCACAGCTCAGTTAACAACAATAGTTTGCCAGTATAATGTTATTGTTGATAAGGGCTTAGAACAATGTAGACCATCACATTTTGTTTCTTCTGGCTCGGCGATATTATGGCATTTGAGGTAAAGTCTTTCTACCTTCCCTTTTTTCTTCATTTTTCCAGTGATCTTCTTTTCGCGTTATTCTCTCATTTCGATAGTCTTACTGATCAATAGGGCTTGTATCTCAGCTTATGAAAACGATGACTATAACCAATATCATCGCCAGTTAACTCGTTAGCATGACAACTGAACAATAAGTTACTTCCCCGTCAGCGATGGTCACCGTTTATAGACTCGCAAGGGGAAACTGACTGTATATGTTGAAACTGTACCCTCAAAATGTTGCTGACATAAATGTCTTATATGGCTGGGTGTCATCTGAAAAGCTGCGTCACGAAATGTATGACACGATGTTGCCTAGCAACCGTGCAGGCTGTGATGATGGATGACCATGTAAATACCTCTCTAAAACGATTCGTTAGATTCAAATTAATTAATCTTTATTAATTTCAGTTTTCTTTATTGAAAGACGTATTTATGACTAGCTCCGCTCGCGTGGATTTCGCAATTTGATAAAAGTAATCGTTCCCCGGTACTGTTCTAAGACATTATCTGAAAATCCCTACAGTATAAAAACTCACTGAAAAACTGAGTTTCATTTACCCCAGAAACTCTTTGTAAACCACATTTGTGGTATTGCCTTCTGGGGCTAAGACGACAATGCGACATAGAACTGTACATGTGAGAAACAGTCTTCTCTCAAGTCGAACAAAAACATGTTTCTTTATTTTTAAAGGACATTCCAAATAACTACTGTATTTCCACGTCTGTAACATCTTCAGTTTTGAGATATAAGTAACTCCATAAAAGTAATTCAACCCCTTTATCAGTCCTTCCCCCACCCCCACCTCAGTGCATTTTCCGCAAAAAAATACATGTTCCTTTATTTTTAAAGGACATTCCAAATACCAATTTTCATGTCTGTAACATCTTCAATTTTGAGATATAAGTATCCTCATAAAAATAATTCAACTTCCTTTTCACCCCCGTTATGTGCCTTTTCCGAAAACAGAAAGAAAATGCTTGTTCCTGTGTTTCTAAAGGACTTTCCGAATACCAAGTTTCACGTCTGTAACATCTTTATCTTTTTTTTTTTTTTTTTGGTTAGACCCTGGCTCAGTCCGGCAGTATTTGAAGGTGCTCAAATACGTCACCTCGTGTCGGTAGATTTACTGGCACGTAAAGGAACTTTTGCGGGACTAAATTTTGGCACCTCGGCGTCTCCGTAAAACGTAAAAATATAGTTAGTGGGACCTAAAGCCAATAACATTATTATTATTATTATTATTATTATTATTATTATTATTATTATTATTATTATTATTATTATTATTATTATTATTTAGTTTTTGAGATATATCCTCATACAAAGAATTCCACTTTTTCAATTCTTTCACCGCCTTAAGTGGATATTCCGAAAACAAATAATACGTATTCCTTTGTTTTTAAAGGAGACACCAAATACCAATCTTCACGTGTGTAACATCTTCAGTTATTGAGATATCAGTACCGTATCGTAATGAAAAAGAATTCAACCCCCTTTTCAGCCCTTTTTACCCCTCCCCTTAAGTAATTTTTACGAAAGAAAACATACATGTTTTTATTTCTAAAAGATTAAAAATACCAATTTTCACATCTCTGACATGTTCAGTTTTTGAGATGTACTGTTGATATGCTCATTGTAATAATTCACCCCTCTTTTTCAGTTACGTTACATGTTTCGTTTCTGAGATATACTGTAGATATAGTATTTTTTTAATTCACCCCCTTTGTCACTCTTGTTCACCCCCATTAATTGGGTTTTACTAAAACAAAAAATACGTGTTTCTTTATTTTTAAAGGAGATTCCAAATACCAGCCTTTACTTTTAAGTTTTGAGTTATAGATATACCCATTTAAAGAATTCACCCCCTCCCCCTCCGAATTTTCAACCGCTTAGCGAATGGATATTAAAAATCCTCCCTTAGTGAGCACGTACATTCAAATATAAATGTATCCCCAAAAATATAATTTCTATCTGTCCAGTAGTTTTTGGCTCGGCGATGATGAATCAGTCAGTCAGTACATGTTATTTTATATATTTATATAGATCATTTGATTTTCCCAAAGAGAAATTTGACACCTTTTTTTGTTCTCTTGAAATAAAACGTGGATTCGAACCCCTCTGTCGGCAGCCGTAAAGATGGTTTTCCGTGGTTTCCCATTTTCACACAATAAAAATGCTGGGGCTGTACCTTAATTAAGGCTACGGTCGCTTCCTTCCCACTCCTAGCCCGTTCCTATCCCACTGTCGCCATAAGACCTATCTGTGTCGGCGCAACGTAAAGCAAATTTAAAAAAAAATTAAAGTGTTTCTCCACTCACATCCTGACGGGTGGCTGAGGCGGTAGTGTTCTGGCTTCACGAGCACGACGTTTGGGGTTCGAGTCTCTATCCATGTTTTTCTTCCTTTACCTTTCATGAATCTTATTCATCACCCCCCTTCTTTAACATTTTTAAATACCCTTTTCTAAACTTTCATAAATATTTTGAGAAGTTATTTTCACGAAACGTTTTAATATCTAACATATTTTAAATTGAAGTATTTAAGTGGCATTTTGTACAGAATGGAATCAGAATTTTAAAAGTAAATGCAGTAACTCGTCCAAAAAATGTATTCGCTGCTTGCCTCTAGGCTGTCTAAGACTAGCCGACTACGAGTTACACAGCGATAGAAAATAAGAACGTTCACTTTAGTTCAGTATTAGCTTTTGCACTGGTCAGAAGTATTTTGTTGGCGTCAGGAAGGGCATCCAGCCGTAAAAACATGCCGTATATTTTAATCTCATCTCATTCTCGGCCCCATATTAGAAACGGGGTAGACAAATCGCACCTTGGGGAGGGTACGCTACCACCACTCGAAGTGTGCTCCCGAAACCCATTTCGCAGGTAGTGTCTTCCCCTTGTTAGTCTTGTTCGTAATAAGATTATGAATTACCGAATATTTATATTATTGTAGCTTGTACGGTTAAAGTCTATCATTAAAATTGGTCTGCTGTAATGTTTATGATACCAAAAAACGTATGCTTTTAGATAAAATTAATATTTACGGACCGAGCTCGATAGCTGCAGTCG